>NC_042972.1:55984283-56295688 GCF_901001165.1 Salmo trutta
CTGCCACTGTGTCTTCTTATTGTCTCGGCCTCCGGCCTATTTGTCACAGTGTCAAGGCATGTGAACTAACAGGTTATAGAACAAACAACGCAATTATTATTAACACATAGGTTGTAATATGGCTTTTTTGGGGGGGATTGGCTTCGCCGGGTGATTTTACCCACACACTGCTACTGCTGAGAAGAGCACTCAATATGAAGCCATGTCCAGAAGATTCCTACTTTTTACTAAAACTGTCTTTTAGAGAACTCTAGAACTGACTTTATAGAACAGACTACAACTGATTCTAGAGTGATTAGAATTAGAACTGACTCTAGAACTGACTTTATAGAACAGACTACAACTGATTCTAGAGTGATTAGAATTAGAACTGACTCTAGAACTGACTTTATAGAACAGACTACAACTGATTCTAGAGTGATTAGAATTAGAGCTGACTCTAGAACTGACTTTATAGAGCAGACTACAACTGATTCTAGAGTGATTAGAATTAGAACTGACTCTAGAACTGACTTTATAGAGCAGACTACAACTGATTCTTGGGTGATTAGAATTATAACTGACTTTATAGAACAGACTACAACTGATTCTAGAGTGATTAGAATTAGAACTGACTCTAGAACTGACTTTATAGAGCAGACTACAAATGATTCTAGGGTGATTAGAATTAGAACTGACTTTATAGAACAGACTACAACTGATTCTAGGGTGATTAGAATTAGAACTGACTTTATAGAACAGACTACAACTGATTCTAGAGTGATTAGAATTAGAGCTGACTCTAGAACTGACTTTATAGAGCAGACTACAACTGATTCTAGAATGATTAGAACTGACTCTAGAACTGACTTTATAGAGCAGACTACAACTGATTCTAGAGTGATTAGAATTAGAACTGACTCTAGAACTGACTTTATAGAGCAGACTACAACTGATTCTAGAGGGATTAGAATTAGAACTGACTCTAGAACTGACTTTATAGAGCAGACTACAACTGATTCTAGAGTGATTAGAATTAGAACTGACTGTAGAGTTCTAAACTGTTAATTCTACACAGTGCTTTGATGTGACAGGAGGAGATCTACACCTCTATCTGTCTGACACACCTTCTAAACGAAGGTACTTCTGAAGATTACAAATATTTACAAAAAATCATTTTCAGAATTAAATGTTTAACAACAAGCAAGGTCCAGGTGATTGTGTTTAGTTATAGATTTAATATTTTAGCGATATTTGTAATCAGACATAATTTTAAGATAAACCCAAACAGGATGCACAACACAACAGCAAACACAATAAAGCCCTCATTGTCATTTTTTGGGATTAAATAGACTTAAAGAAGTTGAATAAGTTGTTCGCTCTTTAAAGCTCCATCTGTGCTTTGTATTACGTTTCTGTTTACTCATGTTGTATACAAACCGGTAAATGAAACTGGTAAATGAATGTATAAAGGAATAGTCAACTTCCTCTTTGAAAAAAAGATGAAACATTGAGACTAACAACTGTTAGCAGTTTTCAAGTGGGAAAAAACCTAATATGGAAGTTACATTTACCCCTTTTGATCTTAACGCATCTACCAGCGTACATCTGAATCTTCTTTAACTAACACTTTATGTGGCGAAAGCAGAACAATACAAGTCTCTCACACACACACACAGCTAGCTACACACTGATAATACACACACGTAGCTAGCTATACACCAATACCAATACTGTTTCTGTTCATTCAATGCAACTCACAAGACAAACCCAAATAAGCTTAGAAAAATAATATTGTTGGCAGGAACTGAGAAAGAGTTCTATTTCATTACCGCTGGGGAGTCTCTCTCTGAAAACGACGGAACCAAATAGAGTGAGAGAGGGAGAAAGTGAGAGAATTTTAGAGGGGGAAAGGAGAGAGAGGAGAGATAGAAAGAGAGGGAGAGGGAGTGAGAAAGAGAGTGCATTTTAGAGAAAGAGAGTAGGAGAAAGAAAATGAGAGAGGAAAAGCAGAGAGAGGGAGAGGGGGGAGCTAGAGATGCAGATTGTTTTAAATCCGTAGTGAGTCAAGCTTTAAAATTTATGCCCATAGGCTGCTTCTTGGGTGGGCTGCAGGCAGCAGCGGGGAGAGAGAGAGGGAGAGGCTGGAGTAGGAAAGCAGGGGAAGGGAAAGTTGCCGACTGATTCCAGACTGCTCAGCTTCAGCTTTCCTGCTGGAACACATTTTACAACTCAACCGTCCTGGTCTGACTAGCAGCACGCCTCTCCTTTCTCCCCCCCTCTCTCTCTCTCTTTCTTTCATTCTACTCCTCCATGTGGATTGTTTTTTACTCATCCCTTCAGTCTTAATGTTAGGACTGTCTCTGAAATAGTATTTCCTTTAGGTTAAGACCACGGACCACAGGCACAGACCTTTTGGGGGGGTCAGGTGCTCAAAATGAAGAGAAAAAAAACGGCACCCCCCTTCCCCCAGAATTTGTTTTACTTTTTTGATCAGAAATACAGTATTAGACATAGTTAATGTTGTAAATTACTATTGTAGCTGTAAACGACAGATTTTTTTAATGGAATATCTACATAGGCGTATAGAGGCCCATTATCAGCAACCAACACTCCTGTGTTCTAATGGCACGTTGTGTTAGTCAATCCAAGTTTATCATTTTAAAAGGCAATTAGCCTTAGATCATTAGAAAACCAGTTTGCAATTATGTTAGCACAGAACCGGGGCCTCCCACTCCTCTTTCTATTCTGGTTAGAGCCAGTTTGCTCTGTTCTGTGAAGGGAGTAGTACACAGTGTTGTAGTAGATCTTCAGTTTCTTGGCAATTTCTCGCATGGAATAGCCTTCATTTCTCAGAACAAGAATTGCCTGACAAGTTTCAGAATAAAGTTCTTTGTTTCTGGCCATTTTGAGACTGTAATCGAATCCACAAATGTTGATGCTCCAGATAATCAACTAGTCTAAAGAAGGCCAGTTTTATTGCTTCTTTAATCAGAACAACAGCTTTTAGCTGTGATAACATAATTGCAAAAGTGTTTTCAAATGATCAATTAGCCTTTTAAAATTATAAACTTGGATTAGCTAACACAACGTGCCATTGGAACACAGGAGTGATGGTTGCTGATAATGGGCCTCTGTACGCCCATGTAGATATTCCATTAAAAATCAGCCCTTTCCAACTACAATAGTCATTTACAACATTAACAATGTCTACACTATATTTATGATCAATTTTATGTTATTTTAATAGGCAAAAAATGTGCTGTTCTTTCAAAAACCAGGACATTTCTAAGTGACCACAAACTTTTGAATGGTAGTGTACTTCGTTTACAAACATTGGCGTAAAATAAGATTATATTTTGGGTTCTGGTGGGGTACGACAGTTGAACTAATCCATAAGGCATTTCTAAGTTATATTCTTCAAGAATCAATGGGTACATATCATTCATTTATAAATCCAAAAATGTATTTAGCAACTGCAGATTGCTCCTTTAATGTTATTCAAGGCTGGAGTGTGTTCTTGTTAACTCATGCAGAAAAGGAATGAGGAAGAGTGTGTGTGTGCGTGAGTGCGTATGTGCCTGTGTGATTCTGTGCATGCGTACTGACTGTGTGTGTCCTTATGAAATATGCTCTCCATTCCAAATAACATGTGTTTACATAATAACTATGTTCTTTTCCATAAAGTGAAAGCAAGTAGTTTATCCAATGGTCAAAGAAACGACATGATTTGCCAAACTTCTACCTCGCTGAGAAGAGGGTATACTAAGTGAAATGACACACGCACACACACACACACAGAGAGAGAGAGAGAGGAGAGAGAGAGAGAGAGAGAGAGAGAGAGAGAGAGAGAGAGAGAGAGAGAGAGAGAGAGAGAGAGAGAGAGAGATCCTCCAGTCAGGCCTTGGATCAGATAAGGAGTAATTCTGCCTCATGGGTTTCATGCCAGTATCCCAATGTTTGTTTTGTACAGCAGGAGAAAGATCAGGCTCGTCTGCTCAATTCAATATAGGCCTGTCAAATGTAAAAAAAAATGTAATCGAGATAATCGCAGGAATTTGCTTTGATTAATCATGATTAATCGCAAATTCAGAATTTGATCAAATTGTGCTGTAATTTCCGATTTTTGTATATATAAAATATTGACGTCTTGATTTTGTCCAAAGTAACGGTTAGCAAAATCAGGGAAATTGATAAAGCACACTTTCTTTAACCTCATTGTCAACTTGTGTTGACATTGTTGTTTTTCACTGTATAGATTACACATTTTGGATGTTTTCATTGTACTTAGAACACTTCCAGACAATGTTATTAATCAAACGCATTTACACATTTTCAAATACATTAAAATCCCTTTTAGGCCTGTCTATTAAATGTAACAAAAACCAATGGACGGCTAACAATAACAGAAGATAAAAATAGCTAGCTAGGATGAAATGGAAGGCTAGCTATCGTCTGTAAACAATTGTTGGAAAAATGCCTTGTGTCGTGCACAAAGTAGATGTCCAAACCGACTTGCCAAAACTATAGTTTGTTAACAAGAAATTTGTGAAGTGGTTGAAAAACGAGTTTTAATGACTCCAACGTAAGTGTATGTACACTTCCGACTTCAACTGTATGTGTAACTTATAAGCACGTGCTCACAATGTCTGGATGTAGCATTTCTATCTTTCAATCTGGGCTAGGTATATTGGATAGCATAGCTAGCTGTGAGTGCTAGTTAACTAGCTAGCTTAAAATGTGATTTTCACATGTGAAATTGCAAATGTCACATGTCTTTTGTAAGGGTTTCTCTCTCAATGTGTTCTCTTTATTTCTCTCTCTCTCTCTCTCCACCTCCACATTGGTTGCTCTATATCTATCTGAGCTGGACAATGTTAACTCGCTCAGCAACAAACAAATTATGAAATTATGTTGTCCTTTCAAGATTTAGAAAGGGACACCAAAACGACGGTCCAGAGTGAAATGGCTCTGCTGTCTAAAGCTGTCGTTGGAATGAAATGGTGAAAAACAGTGTAGTACAATCATTTCCGTTCGATATCCTGACTAACAGCTGAAATAGATATTCTTGTGTAGAATAGATTTCTTCGTTTGTATCGAGTAATCTCAGTTTCTGCATTCTCTTACGTTGAAGGACCATGTTTCATGTTCTCTGTTCCCTCTCTGCACACCAACCTATGGGACCTGGAGACCATTTTACTAGGCCTGTGTTGTTAGTTTTCGGCTAGCATGAAGTGGAGAACCTTTTCTAGTAATTAATGGCCACAATTATGCAATGGAGGCAATGGATGAGGAGAAGAGGGGTCTAGGGGGTCTGCTCTCTACTCTGCAATGAATACCAGATGTCTCCCTGCCTGGCCCGGGTCTGGTCTCTCAAGAGTTCAATTGTTCTCAAACACTTACAGTGGGGTCAACCTGTATACCACGGCTGTTTCCCAAATGGAACCCTATTCTCCACACCGCACTACATTTGACCAGAACTCCAATGGCCCTGGTCAAAGTAGTGCACTACATAGGCAATAGGAAGCCATTTTGGGACGCAGCCCAAGCCCTCCGTAGCCTAGTCCACCCCAGTCAATCTATCCCCCCCAGAGCCCTACGACAGTAAATAATAACCACCCCTTAATGGTTTACTAGTCTTTCAATAACCATAATAACCTCTTGTTGAATTACCTCGCAGAGATGTAGACAGACAGGCTGGGCTGAGCTGGCGCAGGAGGGTGAAATATGTGCCTGGCGTTGCGCTGCTTTGACAAAGAATGTAGTTGAGCTAAGGCCTTGAGCAAATATTGAAGTAAAACATTTTTAAATGTCTCTCTCTCCAGTTTTCACCACTTCTAATGGCACTTGTTTCAGTATAGTGTGTCTGTCAGCGTATGTTGTGGTGTAACCAACATCTTAACCTTAGATTATTCGTTCCTTCAGCTGAGCCAGCTGATTCAAACAGCAATGAAGTCATCATAGTCTGTGGTTCTGGTGTAGTGCCTTACTGAAGGAAAAAATAACTTGTTTAAGTGCGGGAATTTAAAGAGTGTAAAGTTATTGAACTACAGACTATAGGAATGTGACGGCCCAAGTCAACCGTGATGTAATAACCGGAAGACAAATCGTTGGCAGGACACAGCAATGCATGCCACGCAACAACCTCAATAGCAAAATGTGTCTTTAGTAAACAACAAATGCCTCTTCAGTAACTAACAAAAATACAGGGCATTAAAAGAGACACATCAGATAGTTTAGAGAGTGAGTCTGGCCTTTTGGGGACCAGGTCGTTTTTGACCACGCACCAAGCTCCGCAGGTCTCCTCTCAGGGTATAAGACTTATCACCTGCATGTTGTGGTTGGCTGGAGACTGATGCGATGGGGTATGAAGGACCAGTCGGTTTCACACCAATGACTGGCTAGAGACAGCGACTGTCTCGCTACTGTGTGCGTGTTACTACTGGAGCAAGACCTTTTACCAGGTCTACAATCATCACTTGCTATTTTGTTTTACTCATTTGTGCTAAATCTCTTAGTAAGTCTCCAAACCTAACTATTTTTAGTTCTTTTGTTATTTTGTTTACAAAAATATCTAAGAATGATTTTTTTAATGAAAACAAAATGTATGGTAACATTGAAAAGAAATGGGGGGGAAATTGGAATTTCAGTTTCCTTCCTGAATTGCCTGAAGTGAAATGTAGTTTAGGAAGTTCAATCAGGAAGGCTGGTCTGAATGGCTCGCCCATTTTTTAAATGAGTAATCTCATATAATTCACATCGCTTCCTATCTCACTCATCAGCATAGAAAGTATTTACACTGAGTGTACAAAATATTAGTAACACCTGCTCTTTCTATGACATACACTGACCAGGTGAATCCAGGTGAACGCTATGATCCCTTATTGATGTCACTTGTTAAATCCACTTCAATCAGTGTAGATGAAGGGGAGGAGACAGGTTGAATAAGGATGTTTGAGCCTCGAGACAATTGAGACATGGATTGTGTACTGTATGTGTGCCATTCAGAGGGTGAATGGGCAAGACAGAAGATTTAAGTGCCTTTGAATGGGGTATTATAGTAGGTGCCAGGCGCACTGGTTTGAGTGTGTCAAGAACTTCAACGCTGCTGGGTTTTTCACGCTCAACAGTTTCCCGTGTGTATCAAGAATGGTCCACCACCCAAAGGACATCCAGCCAACTTGACACAACTGTGGGAAGCATTATAGTCAACATGGGCCAGCATCCCTGTCGAACGCTTTCAACACCTTGTAGAGTCCATGCCATTGAGGCTGTTCTGAGGGCAAAAAGGGGGTGCAACTCAATATTAGGGTTCGATGCCAGCTGCCCAGCATAGGGCAACCTGTTATCAGCATCTGGCTCTGAGGAGCATTCCTCAGAGACGAGGTCTACCGCAAACTATTTAATAATATTCCATATTGTATTCTGTATCTGTTGTCATTCAGTTAACCCTGTACTCGATTGAAATTAAATTGACCCTGTCATTCTGGACTCCTCAGACCCTTAGTGTGATGACCTGCGGCTGCGCTCTGCTTGAAGCAAATTTTGGAAAGACAATGTAACTGTCCTGCCTTCTGCAGCTGTTGTTACAACCTCCCTCCCAACCTGTCATCTTCTCCTCTCCTGGAGACTCCCCCGCTCTTTTCCTCCTTCTCTCCTTCCTCTACCTCTCCAAGGGGACAGGAGGAGTGCACCTGCCATTGGAGGAGCGGGGGAGTGTGAGAGAAAGAGAGAAAGTAAAAGAGGAAAGGAAAGGAAGGAAGGAATGAAGGAAGGAAAGAAAGAAAGGAAACTGGTGGGGGGAGAGAAATGTTTACTTACAAGCCCTTAACCAACAGTGTGTGTGTGAGCGTAGCCTGTGACAGTGTGTTGAAGCTCAGTTAGTGTGTGTGTGTGTGTGTGTGTGTGTGTGTGTGTGTGTGTGTGTGTGTGTGTGTGTGTGTGTGTGTGTGTGTGTGTGTGTGTGTGAGGGAGAGTGAAAGGGTGCGAGAGAGACAGTGAAAGGGAAAGTGTGTGTATGTGTGTGAGAGGCTGTGAGTTGTGTTGTGGCCCTTTGATGCAGGTCTCTCTCTTAGTGTTGGTCTGTTGTGTAGATCCCGGACTCCTGCTGGGCGTTTACACCCTGCTCACCCTGCCTGGCTTTATTACAATAGAGCCAAAACAAGACCTCTACTACGCTCTACTGTGCTCGGCCTGCTCTGCTTCTCATAGGCAAGTTCCCAAGTTGTTCTGGGTTCCCCGCTCTTTCCATGTCTTCTGTGCAATGCAAATATCTTCCCAGAGTAGGAGTTTGTACCAATGTTGCTTGGCGAATAGTAGATTCAGGGCGTTTTGACAGAAGAGTTCACTCTGAGATATGTAGAAAGATTCTTATCTGTGTTGTATCTTGAGTCTATTGTTCTTTATAGTTGATAAAGGTGTGTGTGTGTTAGGGATTTGCATGCTGATTCCCGTCACACCTGAACAAACACTGCGAGGCTACCTGAGACCCCCATGTATGGCCCGCCAGGTAACAGACCCATATTGACATTCTATCTTACAATCTCAGATGCTTCCTTCCCCACATGAGGGAAGCTCTGGCACCTAGCCACTCGGGCTTGTGGTGTTGCAAACATGAACAGGGATGCAGTTACTGCACTTCCTGAATTGATTGAATGGAAAACTGAATTGACCCAAACCCTGACCCACATGGGGCCGCAAGTGCTCTATAGTGGATGACAGTGCACTTGCCGGGGAAGGAACTGTGGGACTGCGGGCCGGGACCCCGGGTCCTGTTTCCCAGAGCGTTTCTCCAGCCCAAGTAGCAGGTTCAGTCCACTTGTCTAGTTCACTTGTCTTGTTTTGTCCACTTTGGATGGACAGTTGCTCCACTGTGGCACATTTATTATCATTTATGGACCCTAATTATTTGGCACCACCTGCAAGAGTTCCTTTCCTTATCCACCAGGCCCTAATTTAGTGACAGAAAATCACCTGCTTTGGTTTTTGGTTTTGGTGAAAGTTAAGCTTTGACAAAGTGATTTACATCTGTGGATTGGTGATTTACATGTGTGGAAAGTGATTTATATTTGTGGAAAGTGATTTACATTTGTGGATTGGTGATTTACATTTGTGGATTGGTGATTTACATTTGTGGATTGGTGATTTACATTTGTGGAAAGTGATGTACATTTATGGAAAGTGATTTACATTTGTGGAAAGTGATTTACATTTGTGGAAAGTGATTTACATTTGTGGATTGGTGATTTACATTTGTGGATTGGTGATTTACATTTGTGGATTGGGGATTTACATTTGTGGATTGGTGATTTACATTTGTGGAAAGTGATTTACATTTGTGGAAAGTGATTTACATTTGTGGAAAGTGATTTACATTTGTGGAAAGTGATTTACATTTGTGGATTGGTGATTTACATTTGTGGAAAGTGATTTACATTTGTGGAAAGTAATTTACATTTGTGGATTGGTGATTTACATTTGTGGAAAGTGATTTACATTTGTGGATTGGTGATTTACATTTGTGGATTGGTGATTTACATTTGTGGAAAGTAATTTACATTTGTTCATTGGTGATTTACATTTGTGGAAAGTGATTTATATTTGTGGAAAGTGATTTACATTTGTGGAAAGTAATTTACATTTGTGGATTGGTGATTTACATTTGTGGAAAGTGATTTATATTTGTGGAAAGTGATTTACATTTGTGGAAAGTGATTTACATTTGTGGATTGGTGATTTACATTTGTGGATTGGTGATTTACATTTGTGGAAAGTGATTTACATTTGTGGATTGGTGATTTACATTTGTGGATTGGTGATTTACATTTGTGGATTGGGGATTTACATTTGTGGAAAGTGATTTACATTTGTAGAAAGTGATTTATATTTGTGGATTGGCGATTTACATTTGTGGATTGGTGATTTACATTTGTGAATACATTTGGCATGATATTGCTCCCATACTCTTAAGCTGAGTTAAGTCAGCATATGAAGGAAATATCTCTCATGTAAGCACATGCCCTCTCATGCAGTTAAAACGTATTTATCGATGGTTGTCTCTCACCGCAGCTGTAAAAGAGAGATCTGCTCAGCGCATGTGCCGTGTGTGACTGGGTGTTGGGGTGAATGAGAGGGTTGAGGAAAGGGATGGATGTTGTGCAATAATAAGGACGTTTGTTCATTACTGGCAGAGATCTGAGGTCCAGGTCCTCAGGGAGAGGGCTCAGCCAAGGGTAGGTCATCGTTAGGTACCGTAGTGTACTGGACTCCTCCTTGGTTTAAAGGGTCATGGACTCGATGTCCAGCTAAACCTAGGTTATGGAATAGTGTGTGTGTGTGTGTGTGGGGGGGGGGGGGGGGGGTCATTTACTACATTTCTACACAATTTAAATACTCTAAAATTATAATTGGAGAACAGCAAAAACTGACAAAAATGACCCCAGCCATTAATTATCACCGCAATATTAGGTTTAAATGTCTGTGGAATGGCACATACAATGTCAACCACTACTCAACCTCATCATAAATGTACTAATTTACTTGTGGAACGGCGCATACATTGCAACATGAAATAGATGCATAATACAAGCTGTCAAGTCACAAGGCCGACTTCAAATGCCGACATCCATAGGCGGCGTCAGTTTCAAGTTTGGGGAGAGAAAAGAAATCACCATAAAATTGCACCTTTAAAATAAAGGATTGTATCTATCATCACATTTGCAGACTAATGTAAGTTAGGCTACTATTCCTAATGTGATGAGTAGATTGCATAGTCATAATTTAGGCTAATAATATAACTAAATCACTGTTATAACTCAATCATCCATACATTCTTATTCCATTCCTTTACTTAGATTCGTGTGTATTAGGTTTTTGTTGTGGAATTGTTAGATATTATTTGTTAGATACTAGAGGTCGACCGATTATGATTTTTCAACGCCGATACCGATGCCGACCAAAAAAAAGCCAATTTTATCGGCCAATTTTATTTATTTATTTATTTGTAATAATGACAATTACAACAATACTGAATGAACACTTTTATTTTAACTTAATATAATACATCAATAAAATCAATTTAGCCTCAAATAAATAATGAAACATGTTCAATTTGGATTAAATAATGCAAAAACTTGTTGGAGAAGAAAGTAAAAGTGCAATATGTTCCATGTAAAAAAGCTAACGTTTAAGTTCCTTGCTCAGCACATGAGAACATATGAAAGCTGGTGGTTCCTTTTAACATGAGTCTTCAATATTCCCAGTTAAGAAGTTTTAGGTTGTAGTTATTATAGGAATTATAGGACTATTTCTCTCTATACCATTGATTTTTCATATACCTTTGACTATTGGATGTTCTTATAGGCACTTTAGTATTGCCAGTGTAATAGTATAGCTTCCGTCCCTCTCCTCGCCCCTACCTGGGCTCGAACCAGGAACACATCGACAACAGCCACCCTCGAAGCATCGTTACCCATCGCTCCACAAAAGCTGCAGCCCTTGCAGAGCAAGGGGAACAACTACTTCAATGTCTCAGAGCGAGTGATGTCACCAATTGAAACACTATTAGCACGCACCCCACTAACTAGCTAGCCATTTCACATCGGTTACACCAGCCTAATCTCGGGAGTTGATAGGCTTGAAGTCATAAACAGCTCAATGCTTGAAGCACAGCGAAGAGCTGCTCGCAAATGCACGAAAGTGCTGTTTGAATGAATGCTTACGAGCCTGCTGCTGCCTACCACCGCTCAGTCAGACTGCTCTATCAAATATCAAATCATAGACTTAATTATAACATAATAACACACAGAAATACGAGCCTTAGGTCATTAATATGGTCAAATCCGGAAACTATCATTTCGAAAACTAAACGTCTATTCTTTCAGTGAAATACAGAACCGTTCTGTATTTTATCTAACAGGTGTCATCCATAAGTCTAAATATTCCTGTTACATTGCACAACCTTCAATGTTATGTCATAATTACGTAAAATTCTGGCAAATTAGTTTGCAACGAGCCAGGCGGCCCAAACTGTTGCATGTACCCTAACTCTGCGTGCAATGAACGCAAGAGAAGTGACACAATTTCCCTAGTTAAAAGAAATTCATGTCAGCAGGCAATATTAACTATATATGCAGGTTTAAAAATATATACTTGTGTATTGATTTTAAGAAAGGTGTTGATGTTTATGGTTAGGTACACATTGGTGCAACGACAGTGCTTTTTTCGCGAATGCGCTTATTAAATCACCCGTTTGGCGATGTAGGCTATGATTCAATGATAAATTAACAGGCACCGCATCAATTATATGCAACGCAGGACAAGCTAGATAAACTAGTAATATCATCAACCATGTGTAATTAACTAGTGATTATGTTAAGATTTATTGTTTTTTATAAGATAAGTTTAATGCTAGCTAGCACCTTACCTTGGCTCCTTGCTGCACTCGCATAACAGGTAGTCAGCCTGCCACGCAGTCTCCTCGTGGAGTGCAATGTAATCGGCCATGATCGGTGTCCAAAAATGCCGATTACCGATTGTTATGAAAACTTGAAATCGGTCCTAATTAATCAGCCATTCCGATTAATCGGTCGACCTCTATTAGATACTGCTGCACTGTCAGAACTAAAAGCACAAGCATTTCGCTACACTCACAATAACATCTGCTAACCATGTGTATGTGACCAATAAAATTTGATTTGAACTTGAGCGGAACAGACAGTTCTGAACAATGCATGCCTGAGCGCATAGTGACATAGAGTAGGCCTAATCAGAGACATTTCTTCTCCTTTCTTTACACTGGAAAAATATAGCCTTTCATCCATTTCTATTACACTTTATATGACTGGAGACATAAGCAGCATATTTTTTAATACAACAGAAATTAGAAGCCTGCTCTGCTGACACTAACGAACAGATCAGTATAAACCACCTGGTCTTGAATGTAACTTTCTAATCTAGGCCTACGAAAAGGGGGAACACAAATTGTAAAATATGACATCCATCTAGCCTGGAGGAGGAAATTATTCTTGGCTAAAAAACTTTCCAGTGGTACTGTTCCAATGATAAAGACAGTGAATATGCTTGCACTATGGCTGATGCTCTCCGCTTGTGGCAATAAGATAGGCTACTGTTCACTCAATTGGGAGTTGAGAATTTGGATAACTAGAGACAGATTAGAGTATTTTCTTTGTCTTCTCAGTAAGTGTCCTTACTACAGTTTAAATACATATGTAATTACACTGTAACAAGTATTGTGATTATGCTTACCAAAAAAAACTTCCAAAAGGACTGATTCGAGGTAGAAAGGAGTTGGAGCACTCAACAAAAAAAAGCAGAGATTGATTTATTTTTAGCTCACTTTAATCCATTGAGCCTTTTGGAAGTGTTTTTGGTAAGTCCTTCTCATGATTTTTGTCATTGTTGTTGAGCACCTCTCCTTTACTTTGTTTGCTGTAGTGCGAAGGCCCACCTGAACAAGTATTGTAATTAATTGTAATAATGAATAGTTAAGCTGTACTAACAACATGTAACTAACTGGTGGTAATTGCAGTCTGTAATTACAAAGGTGTAACAACAAATGCTTGTTACCACGCTTGTTACAAATGCTCACGTTTCCGATAGCATCCGACTGCACAATTGTTCAGCCTGCATAAACCACATAAGTGTCAGCCAATTGAAAACCAACCACCTCATTGACACAGCTCTGCTATAAAGGACTCTGGGGACTGATGCCCACCCCCAGGTCAAGCTTTCATTTGGAATGCATGGCAGCTTATCAGCACTATGGCAAAAACCAGTGCATTTGACCTGAATAGCAACAGTAGCTAAGGAGGGTGGGGCTTAACAATGGGTGATTTACTTTATTATTGATCAATCAACCATTTTTAACAGCACTAAACAGTTACAGTTAAAACTGTGAGAAAGTCATTCAGTGCTTGCCAAATTGTGAGCCTATAAAAGGTCCAATGCAGCAGTTTTATCTGAATATCAAATCATTTCTGGGTAACAATTAAGAAGCTTACTGTGATTGTTTTCAATTGAAATGGTCAAACAGAAACTAGCTTCTTAGTAAATAGAAATTTCTCAAGCAAGAATTTAGCTAGGACTGTCTGGAAGTGGTCTGAGTAGGGAGGGGAAAACTGAAAACTAGCTGTTATTGGCAAAGAAGTTTGGAACTCTCTTTCTTCTTGGTTTATTAATTAATTTACCACAGGGTGATGTCACCTGTATTTTCAAACAGCTCTTACAGTAAAAGGGCATAATAATAATTTTCACAATTTCACAGTATTATTTCAACTTAGTGTGGAAATTTATATATATAACACAGGAAAATCTCAGTTTTGAGTGCACTGGGTCTTTAATGTTGTTCAAGGCTGGAGTGTGTTCTTGTTAACTCATGCAGAAAAGTAATGAGAAAGAGTGTGTGTGTGTGCGTGCGTGCTTGTGTGTGTACTGACTGTGTGTGTCCTTTTGAAATATGCACGCCAGTCCAAATGACATGTGCTTACAGAAGAACTATGTACTTTTCCATAAGTGAAAGCAAGCAGTTTATCCAGTGGTCAAAGAAACTACATGAGGGTATACTAAGTGAAATGACACACACACACACACACACACACACACACACACACACACACACACACACACACACACACACACACACACACACACACACACACACACACACACACACACACATAAATAAATCTCCATTAAAAGGCCTTGGATCAGATAAGGGATAATTCTGCCTCTTATTTGTTTCATGCCAGTATCCCAATGTTTGTTTTGAACAGCACGAGAAAGATCAGGACCATCTCTCTCTCTCTCTCTCTCTCTCTCTCTCTCTCTCTCTCTCTCTCTCTCTCTCTCTCTCTTCCAATGTATATTTAATATTCATTTCTCTGTCTCAGAATATTGACTGTTAAAAATAGGGCTGTCAAATGGAAAAAAATGGAATCGAGTTAATCGCAGGAATTTGCTGTGATTTGTCACGATTAATCACAAAATTCGGAATTTGATCAAATTGAGCTGTATTTTAAGATTCTTCACCATGAAAGGCCAAAACACCCTCACTTAAAACATTTTTTTCTGGCAGTCTTTTCAAACAGTTCTTACACTAAAAGGGCATTATCATAGTTTTCACCATTTCCCAGTTTTATTCCAACCTCGTAGGGTGGAAATATATATAAAACATAAGGTAAATCACGTTTTTGAATTGCACTGAGCCTTTAAGCTTGGTTGAATAATGGTTTATAAATGCACTTAAAATGGTGATAAGACAACCTCTTATTTCATCATGTAACCTTGCATGGGTTTCGCGGTTGAAGAACATTCTTACTTTTAGATGGGATGCATTGGTGGACTTATTTATCTCAGGAATTAAGGCATCATGTCAAGATCTGCCCATTTGCGCAACATGCTCTAAATAACAACAGCCTTGAACGTGCCCATTATTTTCACACTGACATCCTAGTGACAGCAATAGCGGTGTGTGGGTAAAATCACTAGGGAAGCCAATTACGTTGTTTGCTCCATAACCTGTTAGTTCATATGCCTTGCCACCGTTATATATAGGCCTAAAGCTGAGACAATAAGATAAGTCAGTCAGAATAAATTCAACCACACTTTTGTTACATCACAAAACATATTGCATTAAACAAACAGTTACGTGACCTACAGCATAGTCAAGCACGTTGATGTTTCCATCATTTTTTGACTACTAAACAACGATCGATTTAGAACCACGGAGAGTTACCATCCTCCTCTCTTTCATGTTGACGAAACAGTCTATGACTCTGACATACATTACATGCCTTTAATTTTTGTTTTCCTAGGCTACCTGGCTAAAAGGCTTGCTCGGTAGCCTAACTTCCTTACATGGGCAACGATGAGCCAGCTAGTTAACATTAGGATACTACATCTAGCTATATATTGAACTTCCATCCAGGGGCACAATGTATGAATTGATGGTAGGATCTGAATCGCCGTTATAATCATTGGCCAGTATGGAGAATTAAGTAAACCCACAATCCAAATCTCTATCTAAATCCATGGCTAATTTAGGAAAGGGCCAGTTTTAGTTAGCTAGCTAGCTAGCCACCAGAGGACACTAACACAATGAGATGCAACAATTCAAGTTTTTTCTGTCAATGACATTTTGCTCTCGATGTGATTGCTGAGAAGCCAAATCCAAACTGGCTTCCCTTGACACAGTTGAGCTCACTCAGTTTAGCTCAATGCTGATTGATACCTTTTTATCAAGGGAGGCCAAAGGCTTGCTGGCTTCCTTTGCATTCAATGCTACGGGCGGCAACAATGCCATACACTTTTTGGCCAGACAGCATCAGATAGATGGGCTATACATACAAAGATAGAGGAGCGCTGTTTCGCTCACTGGGAGGCTTTCTTCTGTGAGAGACATTCAGCCTCTTGCAAATTGAAGTAAAATTATGAAACAAAGAGAGATGAAAGATACATTCTTTTACATGTTGTTTTATTTTTTTCTTGGTCAATTTTGTGTCTGGAAGCCAGGCTTTCCTTGGCATCCATGAATACATGCCACTGAGTGACAGTGCACAAAGAACTGGGTTGAGATCGAGAAGAAGGTTTTGTGCAAAATCCAGACATAATAGATGGCCTTGAAAGAAACAAAGGGCTCTATTCAATCTGTAAAGCTGAAGCATTACAGATTCCGCGATAGAAATTGAAAGGTCATTTTCGATTGAACCGACATATACAGCGTTTACCTTGAATGTAGCCTCCGCTAAAGCGGGAACATGGCCTATACATTTAAATCCAGCTGTAAAGCCGAACTTCCGCAATGCAGATTGAATAAAGCTGCAGACAAGAAAAAAATGTCCACACACGAGAGCGAAGGTAGGTTTTCCATGTCATTTGTTAACTTTTTGGATACAGAAATAGTGGCAAACGCTAGCTATCTAAATGCAATGTTAAAAAAGGGAATTAGCAAATGTTAGCTAGCTAGGCTACTCATCATACTTACTATGGGCTGAAGATTTGAGTCACCAAATAGTTATTTTATGTTATTGAGTAGGCCTATATTTTTGTTTAATCTAATTCATCAAATTATTAATACAACAATAAAAAATATGATTATTTTGTAAAAAAATGTAAGATATTTATCCATGTTGCAATAAAGTTGAAGCTCATCTTTTGTTTTTAGGTATTTTCACTTGGTAATGAGTAGTAAGTAAGTATATGGTAATTGCTCATAGGTAACTAGTGAAAACCTAGTTGAATGCATTGATACGAAATGTGTCTTCCGCATTTAACCCAACCCCTCTGAATCAAAGAGGTGCGACATTCACGTCATCGGCACCCTGGGAGCAGTTGTTTTTGTTGGTTAACTGCCTTGATCAAGGGCAGAACAGTATATTTTTCCACCTTGCAGGCCTTGGGGGTTGAAACCAGACAACTTTTTGTTACTCTTAACTGCTAGGCTACCTGCAGCCTAACTATATATGTAGGTAAGGTACCATGTAGGTACACAATAATTACAAGAAAGTACCCCTCAAGATACACTTATTTTTAACTAGATACATCATGTGTAACACTTAGCAATTACATCGTACTGGCAGATATAACATGTATTCTCTGTTGTACTAGTCTGTTTACTTGGATGGTGCATCCAGAAGCTTTAAAATGAGGACCATGCTGTTAAGATGGGTAATGGGTTTTATGGTAGTTTGAAGGCATGTATTGAAGAGTATCTAGTTACCATGGAGACGGCCTGACTAAAAGAGATCTCTTTAATTTTGTGACATAGCAACTACAATCAAGACAGGATAACCAAATTGCTTCTGAAGATAATAAACCATGTTTCTTGTGGTTACATTTTTCTCATCTTGTTTATATAACTTCCTAGTACATCAAGCTAGTTTACAGATTAGCTATAGCTAACTAGCCAGCTAGCTTTGTAGCCATGGATTGTGCACCTTTCATTGTTTAGCTAAGTAGCTAGCTGGTTGTTGTTTTCCTTTTGTAGTTAACCAGAGCAGATGAAAGCAACATTCACCTCCGTAAATGCTGTTTTACATTGATATCCATACTGAATGAAGCAGTAAAGAGACCTCATTGGCACCCTTAACTATTTCATTTAATTTAAGGTGGAAATGAACCTTAATATATTTTGTGCAACTGACTTAAAGTTAAGGAAACTTTAAGGGAAAATATGAGGGGGAAATTAACTTATGCAATGGGTTTTATGCAATGGGGCCTAGGTTGTCAGGATGGGTACACATTAATTACAAGTAATGCCAGGCTGACACTACACTACTTTTAAAATCCTAACATCGCTAATCCTATCACATTAAAGAACCGTCTTTCCTGTCATTTTTTGTATTGCCAACGCAGTGGTGCACACACTAAACGATGTGTCACTAACTGAGGGCCACACACTGCAAGATTCTTGACTTGGTTGTAAGGATTGTCAATACCACGCTGTCTCGCGAAAACAAAGATGTGACGTAATTAGATAGCTAGAATGAGCTGTGGCGCAAAGCAGCCTCATAAGCTGCTCATAGTGCTGACCACATTTAGTCGACTGGTCGATTGTTTGGTCGATAGGCTGTTGGTCGATCGAGATTTCTTTAGGCGAGCAGTAACAAAAAAATATATAAAGAAATATTGCGGTGTACAAGTCTGATTTGCGTCTGTCTGAGTGGACTGATCCATTGTGGAGTCCGTGGGGATGTCACAGTCCATCAGTCTAATAAAGACGTGTTACTGAAATTGTATATGGTTACATTACATAAGAACAATGGTGCGACACTAATAAAAATCATATTATCTTGTAAAAATGCACTTTCTCCCGAGTTGGATAGTGGTTGCTGTCCACGGTACACTTTTTTCGTTAGAACAGCCTTTCTGCTATTATTGAGTGTTGTTTACTCTGTTCCAAATGTTCAACATATATTCATAATAATAGTAACAACGCTCCTTTTTCTTGATCGCCTTCTTATTGTTATTATTACTATTATCGTTATGATCATAAGTAATGTAATTATCATTAGTAGGCTTAGTATAGCAGCCTAATATAACCGCCATTGAGCTCTAGGCCTAAGAGCACATCCTGTTTTAATCTTAATACTGTAAATTAGTTAGACCTATATTTAAATACTTATATAGGCTACTATATCAATCAATAATTCATTCGTTCATGTCATCACACAGCATACAAGTCATTCATGATTTGAAATGCAATCAAGTATTTTAGTTTTAAAATAAAATAGTGAGCCTTGAATAATTAGCTTAAACAATAAATAAACTGTTCCATTTCGGAAATTGCATTCACAAATGAATGTGACTGTTTTTAGTCTACAACAGACTCTCTGGTAAGCTTATAATTTATTTAGTGTTGTTTACATTGTTCTAAACGGTCAGACAATCTATGTTGCAATCTATAAGGCACCTGTTTGGAACACATAATATGCATGCAGCGCTTGCTCCTTACCTTATTTTTCTTGATCTCCGGCATTTTCCACAGCTAGTAAAAATTATTCCACACATCTGACTTTCCCTTTACTTTCTGAGCAACCAGTAAACATTCCCTCATTTCGTGTTGATTTGTCATGCCCTCTGCATACATTTTGCTGTCACATGTGTTGTGGTGTTCAGAGTTTGTTATAACCAATGTATTGATGTGATTATGATATGCTATAGGTCAGGCCCTATTGTGCCCTATTCGGACAGGATTAGTTTTACTGGGGGAGGTCGGGTAATGTAATTATGTGCACGAGCACAAAACACCACATCTATCATTTTAGTCCCATCCGAATCGGCCATGTCAGTAATGTTTACATGGCAGGAGAGTAACAATTCCAGCCAGAATAACCTTCTGTTTTTTGGTGAACTCCAAGGTCCTCTGATAATACTAGTCCCGTGCGAATCGACATCCCTGTGTTTTGAGAGAAATGTGTGAGTTTGACAGGTGTTGCTCACGGTTTGTGCAAGAAAAAACAATAACTGATTCGATAAATTGAACTAAGTGCTGCGCATAGCTATATATGAATGGCCTACATGTAGCCTATCAACTTTCACAGTGAATGCTTTTGTTTATATGTTTTGTGCGTATAAATTGAATATTGCCAAATACATCAGTAAAAGATATTGAGCCTATTTAATGCAACCCCCCCCAAATTTTGGGGGGAAATTATAAGATAACTTTCTCATCCATAGCCTTAAAATGCATCTCAAGTGCAATTGCACTGTTTAGCTCACATCTGAAGGCTGGGAGGCATATACGACGTACTGTGGATTGCTAAAATATCTTAATCATTATGATATCACCTCCTCAATTCAAATATTATGATGACACTATACCCAAGATGGTTTGGTATGGTTTAGAAACTTGTGAACCTAGCATCAGTGCGGTCCTTTCACCTGGACATGTTGAAATACTGTATCTTCACACCTACAATAACTGTCAATTTATACAAATATTTTAAAAATAATTACAGGGGGCAGTTTGGAAAAAACAAATCCCGTCCGAGTCGTCCTCTTTAATAACGGACATTCTGTAGTAATAATTACATAACCAACGTTCTCTAGTAATACTAGTCCTGTGCGTATAGGTCTTTGGTCAAGTGCATGCGATGCATCCATGTGTCAAGTAAAGAGAGCAAGGATTGAGGGAATAGGGAATGTTTTTCCTAAACAAATGAGGGATTTCGGTAACAGAACTTTTCAGACAGAAATGGCTGTAATTATGCGCGATAAACACTGATGTTCGGTGGTGGTCGCTACAGCAGGGAGGAGAGAGAGACAACGGGTGCTAGTCACTGTCACTCGCTGTCTTTTTTTTAACACAGCCCAGCAAGTCCGAGCCCTGCCCGACACAAACAAATCAGTTGCTGGTCGGACTACCTCTAGTCATTTCTGTATCTTAATTATTTAATCAAAGAGTGTGCTTAAAGCATCAGACAAGCGCAGTGAATATAGTTGATTTGATTAAAACTCATAGGATGTGTCACTATATGGAAAAATACACGTTTAAACATTTTGACCAATCGATTGGTCGAAGAACAGACGCCTTGGTCGACCAATATTTATTTTGGTCCGGGACCACCTTAGTTTAAAGTCAGACATTCACGCTTGCCATATAGAGTTGAAATATCTAGCCAATATATTTTGAATGTAATAACATTGCATGTAAAAAGCTTGTCAGAGTTGTAACTATAACATTGCGTGTAATTAAGAGCTTGTCAGAGCTGTAATGCTTTGACACTTTGGCAAGTACAAATGAATAGGATGGGTAATGTACTATATAAGCACACATTAATTACAAGTAAGTGCCCTCAAGATACATTTAATTTTAACTAGCTAAATACTGTTTAACACATAGTAATTACATTGTACTGTAAATATAACATGTACTCTGTGGTGTACTAGTGTGTTTATCCTCCCACTTGGAGGGCAATAAGGTTCAGGTTGTCATAATGAGTAACGTACAAATGAATTATAACTTTCCATACCCTAGCTCAAGACCAAAAATATAAAGTAGCCAAAAAATTATTTACTCAAATCATTCCAATCCAGATTAAAATGCAACAGCTGTTTATCATATTAGTGGCTGGCTTTAGGACCATGTGGAGCATCGCTCGGAGAGCAGCTGCCAGCCTGCTCCCTTTTCTCTAACTTTTAGAAAGCAGAGAGCAGAGACAGTGCGCTGATTCCTTTGAATTTCATGTCGACATTTGAACTCGGCCTTGTCAACCTTGTTGTAATATGATAGCCATGGGTACTTTGAATTGGCAATTGGGAGGTGTGGGAGCCCTCTTTTTTGGTGACCATTCAAAACCAAAAGCTATTTTATTGCTATTAAAATATAGGCTGTGATAGCTGTAGGTCTAATTGATATCTTCATTCATTTGCCCAGTAGGCTAGTGAAATTTGGGATTCATGTATTGGTATGAAAATTAACACAACTGAACAACTTGCTATTTAGAGCATTTCCCCAAAATAAATGTCCTGTTTTTGGCTTCAAAGACATGAACAATTTTATGCTATAACACATGCACGTTGTCATGCAGTGACAGAAAGATAATTGATGCAAATCATTAATGATTCAATTGGTTTACCCTTTTTATTACTTCTTGCTGTAGGCCTACTTCATCATCGTCCTCTGCCTGCATCCCTAATCTTTACCTGTAGCCTACTGCTTCTGGTATAATACATTTCCACCTCTTACTCTATCAGTCTTGCTTGTCCATCTTCCTCAATTAAAATTAGATACTTTTACAGATAAATCTTGATGGCAAAACGTCATTAAATATTGGTAAGTTATTTAGCTATAGTATGGATGTAGGGTTGTTTTTTAAAGTATAATAATCACCCATATAGTGCAACTACTGCGTAGGCAACACAATAATATCAATAATATCAGACAAGCTGGCCCGTGAAAAATACGCAAGTCGGCCCTTCGTGGCTAGTATTTTGAAATCAATATTCTTGGAGCCACATTGTTAATACAAAATGTTTCTATATTCTTAAAGCCTCCTCGTTGATTCTTCAATATTCTCAGAATGTTTCCTTTCCCTGGCGAATAATGCAACTGCAAAAATTAGCTGGGTGCACTCATGAGGAACATCTCTGAATCCAGCTCAACGAGAAAATGTTGGTGGGAAGCGCACGAGACAATACCAATGTCATGGTACACTGTAGGCCAATGCTCCGTTCCACAAGGGTGGCTTCATATAACCTATAGCAGGGGGTCAGGAAACTTTTTCATGTGGAGTGGCAATTTACAATTGATCCTACCATTTCTAAAAATCTGTGAGCCAGTTATGATTTCCATATATGAATTGTAGGCTACCTAACTGTGGCCAAAAATGTGTAACTGCCCAAAAATGAAATAATTCTATAGCTGGCTACTAGACACAGGCTCAGTCGATTGTACACCACGCCATGGAGCCCCACTATGCCAACTTGTACCGAGGCGCTGTCCATTCAGCGGTGCTGAATCACAGGCGTGGTCTTGGCTCCCTTTGAAAAGGCATGTGTAGATTTTCCTTTTGTATTTCATGATTTTCGTCATTCTTTGGTCTAGTTTGTTTGTCTTCATGCATCTTTTTTGATTGTAGGCCTAAGTCAATTATTTGATCTAGGCTATGCCTTTTATACATGTGTAGGATTTATCTGGCATAGTTTGCATTCGCGTCAGTTGTTTTATGCAGCAGTTACTTTCACATTGATGTTGGCATTTGAAGTTGGCCTAGCTGTGACTCGATAGCGTGTATTATACATCTATTTCTTGTTGAGCCTACACGCAGTTCCACAGACCTTTAAACCAAATTAATTTCATTTTGTTTGTTTTTGCTATTCTCAAAATAGAGTGTGCAAAGCTGTCATCAAGGCAAAGGGTGGCTACTTTGAAGAATCTAAAATCTAAAATACATTTGGATTTGTTTAACACTTTTTTGGTTACTACATGATTCCATATGTGTTATTTCATAGTTTTGATGTCTTCACTATTATTCTACAATGTGGAAAATAGTAAAAATAAAGAAAAAGGTGTGTCCAAACTTTTGACTGGTACTGTATATTATATAGCTTATTGGACGCGCCGCCTATGCCGACATCAATGTGAAAGAAACCAGTGCATAAAACAGCTGGCTGCGAGACTTACAAGGCCAAATTGAAATGCTGACATCAAATCCAAAGCAATCGCCAAACTGCCTAAACGTGATCCTAAAGCCAGCCAACCAATACCCTGCCTTTGCATTTGAATCAAGATTGGAATGATTTGAGTCTACTTTTTTTGGCTACTTTTACATTTTTGGTCTTGCGCAATTGACGCCCCTGTGTCTCAGCTCTCTCACTCTCTCTCTCTCTCTCTCTCTCTCTCTCTCTCTCTCTCTCTCTCTCTCTCTCTCTCTCTCTCTCACTCTCTCTCTCTCACACTCACTGCTTCTTCTTCTGTCAAGAATGAGGGTGCAGTGTTTGTCCTCCAAGGTAACCAGTGAGAGAGAGAGTTCGCTCTGCCCTCAGTGTAGACCATAGGAAATGATCAGCCAGGGGTTTTATGGAAATCTCTTGGCCTGTGAGTAGATGGGGAATTTTGCATTATCGAATTATTATTACATCTTTATTGTTACATATGATGTATTTAAGGATGTTTCTAAATTGTATTTAATTCCTAGACATGTTCTATATATAGTGGAGCTCTGCCTCTCACCTTTTGTGTCCTGCTTTTCAAGCCTTTCACTCTGGCTTCCTGTGTGATATACGCCTGCAGGTAAAGAGAACAAGTTCAGTCACACATGCTGAATCTTGTCTGTGTGTGTGTGTGTGTGTGTGTGTGTGTGTGTGTGTGTGTGTGTGTGTGTGTGTGTGTGTGTGTGTGTGTGTGTGTGTGTGTGTGTGTGTGTGTGTGTGTGTGTGTGTGTGTGTGTGTGTGTGTGTGTGTGTGTGTGTGGTAGACATAGGGGTGTTTTCTTACGTGGGTGGGGGAGTCTGTCTGTCTGTCTGTCTGTCTGCAACATGAACATTTTTTATTAATTTGCAAAAGGTCACCACATCTCTGAATCAACTGTCTCAGGTTTCCTAAACACAACGTTTTGTTTGTGAGTTTTGTCCCTCAGACAGCCAATGGTCTTCTACGAGACAGTAAAACATTTACCATCTCTGGTTACAATGGGAAACAAACAGGGAATGTCAGCTTGATAGCTGGGCTGTACAGAAGAGGCGCTTTATTCAATGCATCCCATTTTCTCATCAAATTATCCCTCAAGATTTAAGCCAGATCATCAGTTACAAGGAGTGATTTAGGAGAGAATCGGTAGCATAATATCAATTGTATATCTCTGGGGCAAGTGTAAGTACGGTGTTAAGTCCGGTGTTAAATCAATCTGTAGACACAGTACGCTATAGCCTGTTTGCTTCTTATTTTCTCTTGGTAGCCCAATAAGAGTTGACTGTTGGTACATCTGAGGTGTGTGGGTGTGAGGCTAACCACTGTGTCATAGGATATGCTGGAATGGTTTTCTCTTCTGTACACACACACACACACACACACACACACACACACAGAGACAGACTGACAGACACATACTGTACACTGCACATGCACACATGTAAAACACACACATGCACACACAAACACTCCTTCGGGCCCATTTATACACACTACACACACTGGTCAACAAGAGTTGTTTTAACCTCTGCTCCCCGTCCACTCCTCAGACACACTCTTCACACAAGAAGAGGTACACACACACACACACACTCCACCACAGCCCTCAACCCGCAGACAGTGATAATTCACTGCCTCATCCCTCTTCTCCTCTTTGCAAACACCCCACAAAAATAGGAGAGCGAACGGTGTTAACTTCACTCGGAGAGTAGCGTCCTCCCCTCAGAGCTCTTCCGCTAACTGACCCAGGCCCTCTGAAGAGCTGCAGTATAACAGGCATGAAACAGGCTCTAACATTGGCTTTTGTGTGTTAGGAGGGTCTTTACATAACCCACATAACCAAGCCGCATTGTCTAGCAACCAGCCGGCTGCTGAAGAGGGAGCCTTGTAAAGAGAAGAGAGAAGGAGGGTGTTTGTGTGGAGGGCTTGTTGAGGGGAGAGGAGAGGTCTCTAGACCCAACCGGCAGGGAGGGTTATCTGGGATGCAGGCCAAGCCGTTAAAATGCTAATGCCCTCTGGGTAGCCTGGTCTGGCTAGTCACAGGCTTTGACACAGCTCTCTGCTAGCTAGATTAGCAGTACAAATCATGGCATCGTTAGGACATTTCACCTGTTTATATTGAGATGAGTTACGGCCACATGTTAGGAAACTGCTGCCAATTTGAAATGGTTCATGCTTGTAAAATGGAAATATCTACATTAAATTGTATTTCAATAATACATTGGTATGTGGAAAATTAGTATAGTGTATAATGAAAAGCATTATTTGAATGAAAACATTATATGGAAACAGTTAAATACTGTAAGATGCATTTTGATAAAGAATGAATAGGGATAGAGAATTAACAGTGATATGGGATAAACATTGATAAACAGAAGGCTACTGATGCTCTGACTATGTTAGCTACGTCCCCAGAGTGATTGAGGGTGTGACTAAGTGAGGAGCCACCCTGTCCCACCAGGTGTTCCTGGTGCTTTATAACGGCATCATTGTGACTTCCTGCTCTGACGATAATGGTCCATTTAGCTGAGACTGTCAACCCTCCTGTTCACCTCACTGTTCCCCTCCTTACTATTCTGTTCCTCCTATCTGTCCCCCTCGACTCCCCACGGGATAAAAGGAAGTGATTATTACCTCTGTGACATGGCACCATTGTCTCCCAATACACAAAGACAAGCTGTCCCGTTGGCCACTACCACACTGCTGTTGTCACTATTGTCATTTGGCTGTGAGGCTGTGATCAGGGATGAGTAGTGGGATAGAGGGGTACAGGGTGTCGTGGAGAGGTTGTGGGGACTGGGGAGCCTACCTGGGTTCAAATACTATTCAAAATCTTTCAAATTACTTTGAGCGTTTGCCAGATGGGTGGGATGTACACTTTTGGGACTTTTCTATTGGTTTCCTCACAACATGCAAGCTCAATCAAGCGGAGTTATTTGAAATGATTTCAAATAGCATTTGAAACCAGGTCTGGTGGGATCATGGGAGGTGTTGATGGAGAGGTGGTGGGTGTTAGCTGCTATAGAGGCTTTGTAAAGATGGTGTGAAATGGGAGCATTGGTATTAAGGGTCTTATCCCAGTCGGGGGTCCATTGTGTGACATGCTGAGCCCCCCCTACCAGCATCCATGATCTCCCCCATTCTCTCTCTCTCGCTCTGTATCTCCCTGTATCTTCTCCCCTCCTCCGTAATTGACAAGCTGTCCCAAACAGCCTCCTCTTCACCTCCCTTCGTTCTGCCTGGAGATGAGACACACTCTCTTTCAGGATTTACAACATACCTGCTAAACCACAGCCACACCAACAGGCAGGATTCACAGTTTAACACCACGCTTTCTTGGGATGACACTTGCGGTCTCTCAGCAGTGTGTCATTGGCCCATTTGGCAGTTTTGACGCATTACATCATTTATATATGGGGCCTTTAGTTTTTCCCGACCAGGCGACCTAGTCAGGGAAAACCCAGGGCCCTATTGTGTAATGGCTATTTACAATGGAAACATAAGTATAGTTGTATGACGAAGTGGCTAGGTTTAGCCTGTGTCACTCAACAGGTGGCCTAGTGAATTCTCACATCCTATCAAAAAAGCCTAAAGGATTGGTGTCATAAATCGCTAGCTTTTCTCTCCACCACTTACGTCCGCAGGCAGTAGCGGTGCACTTGAATGTGTGTGTTTGGGAGATTGCGGGTCGGTCGGGTGTGTGTACATACACATATTTGCACAGTGTTATCCAGTTTGTGTGGGGCCAACAGCAGTCGTGCGATTGTCAATAGTGGAAGTCTATATAAAACTCATTGACAAAGAGTGAACAAACAGCAGTGGTTTGCTCAGGACTTCCTAACAAACACTCCACAAGGAGAGAGAGGGAGAGAGTCAGATGGAGAGGGAGAGAGAGAGAGAGAGAGAGAGAGGGAACATTGATGGAGGGAGAAAAGAGGGAGGGACAGAGGGAGCCTTGGATGGGAGAGAGCGGCCAGCAGGGTCCGGCTTAGGTTACGCCCCGATTCTCTACCCTTCTCCCAAAGTGTGCGCTTGCACATTCCCCGTCTGTCCACGGCATGGCAACGCTCACGCACCCCCAAATAGAAGAGTTGTCCTCAGGATGAGGCTACTGTGTACTACCGGGGATGTTGGCCTGATGATTATGTGACAGCAGCAGATGTTACTGCTCTATCGGTTGGGCTGAGGACAGGACAGGAGAGAGGACGGGAAAGGAAAGTGGAGCCTCATAGAAGGTTTCACTCTTAATAAGACTGAGTGGAGTAATGTTGTTGTAGTCCCCCCATCCCCATAGTAGTGGTTTGGCCCTGTCCCTGGGCTGCACTGTCTCTTGGGATAAACTACTACAATAGGGGGTGTTAGGGTTAGAATGCTAAAGCTCTTGTGCAAACAGAGTTCTTGAATGAAGGGGACATTAAAAAAAAATCTCTCTCTTCAGCCTCCACTGTCAGATCATGACCATCACTTTCCCTCCCCGTTTGAAACAGGAATTTGGACAGGATCCCTAAACTTTAAATGGGAAAATAGTTCCATCCTTTTTGGGTCTGGAGGGAAATGATGTGCCTCGTTGTGGAGAGGAAAGGAGGCGTTACAGTATATAAGATATGGGCTTAGTAGCAGGGGATGAGTGGGGAGACTCAGGAGAGAGAGAGAGAGAGCGACAGAGAGTGAGAGAGAGAGAGAGCGAGAGATAGAGGATTCAGACTAAGAGGTGAAAGGCAGGGTGATTCAAATTCATCCCACGGTGCAAACAAAAGAAGGAATGAAAAAAGAGAGAATGCAGCAGGAGAGAGAGAGAGAGTGGAGAGGGGGGGAAAGATTTGGGTGAAGAAAAGATTGTAAGCCTCCCTTGTAACCCTGTGGATCCCTGAACAGTTCCCCCTAAATCACAGCCCTTTGACTCAAAACACAATTACCCCTGTAGAAAACGGAAGAGAGGAGGCGAGAGAAGAAGGGGAATGGATGGATGAAGAGGGAGGGAAGGAACATTTATTATTCCACAGCCCCCCCCCCCTCACCAAAGTTCCCTCATTGCTGAACAGGAGGTCAACAATTGACTCGATTACTAGACAAACTTTCCAAGGGCCCCTCTATACACCGCCCCCGTCCTCTTTTGGGCCCTACACACCATGTACTCACACAGCCCCCATGGCAGCCCCCGGACTCTTGGGACCACTGTTGATTTTTTTTCTAGACCCCTTTATTGACGAGCCAGGTCCTTAGGGGTAAATGTTTGGCCCTTTTCAGGGACCCCCGTCTGGCAGTCGCTCTCTCTGCTCTGGCCACACACTCCTCCCGCTCGCTATAGTTGAACCTTTTCAGCCGGTGAATGATTCTCCTCTCCCTCCTTTTCTTTCTGAAGAGCTGGAGGGAGAAGGGAAGAGAGGGACTAGAGAGAGAGAAGGAGTAGAGAGAGAGAGAGAGCAGATGAAGGACTAGAAGCCCCCTTTCTTTGTCTGTCTTTCTAGTAGCTAATGAATAGGAAATGGTGGATGTCCCAAAATGATTTTTTTTAATCACACAGGTGGTTTATTCCCGATTTTTCTTAATCTTGTATCTTGTGGAACTTCGAGTAGTGAGTAAAGAAATTAATACTGATTCAAATGCACATATGAATGTCTGCATTCCTTCCAGCACTTTATATGAGTGAGTATTTTATAGATTTATCCTAACATACTATACCGAAAGCAAATACCACCAGCCTATGGATGTGGCAATAAATGAATCTGAATCTGAATGTAAAATGATGGAGAAATATAATTCAGCTGCTGCTTTTCACAATGTGAATGGGTGACTCAGTGAGGTAAAAACACAAACACACAGCCGTGGGATGGGGTGGGCTGTGCCGATGACCCTACATTTATAAGGTCAGACAATACAGTGAGGAACGGCCTCCAACAATAGCCTTCAGTCTCTCACGTCACTCAAAAGGATTGTTCAAGCATAGAGGAGGACGAAGACGCTACTCTGCTCGCTCTCTTTCTGTGTCGTTCTCGCTCTTTCTCTCCTTCCCTATTTCTTTCCCTCTACTTCTCTCTCTCTCCCTCCTCTTTTTTTCAATCTTTCTCCCTTTTCTCTCTCTTGCTCTCTTTCTCTCCCCCCGCCTTCTCTCTCCCTCTCTCTCTCTCTGTCTGTCCCCCTATCGCTCTCTCTCTCAGTGGGAGAAAGAAGAGGGGGTTATAAATGCCACACACAGTCATTGACTCACCCACCCTGCACAGCTAACAGTGCTCTACTCACAGACAGATTTGTGAAGCACTATCCTTTCAGATAGGGAAAATATGTTCTACTCCTTTACGTGTGTGTGTGTGTGTGTGTGTGTGTGTGTGTGTGTGTGTGTGTGTGTGTGTGTGTGTGTGTGTGTGTGTGTGTGTGTGTGTGTGTGTGTGTTGAGTGTATTTACATGTGTACATATGTTTTATTTGTATCTAACGGCTGCATGCTAACCGCTAGCTAGCTTAGTGATAGGCAATAGCTAGCCTTCCATTTCATCCTAGCTAGCTATTTTTAGCTTCTGTTATTGTTAGCTGCCCATTGGTTTTTGTTACATTTAATAGACAGGCCTAAAAGGGATTTTTAATGTATTTGAAAATGTGGGAATGTGTTTGCTTTTGTAATGAATGTAAACAAATCATTTTCTACAAAGAGATGCTTTTGAAGTAGGGCTGTCCGAGTTAATCAGTTAACTCTAGTTAACCTTTTGTCATTCTTGTCCACAATTTATTTTGAAATGTGATTAATCACATTCAAAATATACTGAAAATGTTCAAAATGCGTAATCTATATAGTGAAAAACAACAATGTCAAAACAACTTGACATTGAGGTTAAAGAAAGTGTGCTTTATCAATTTACCTGATTTTGCTAACTGTTACTTTGGACAAAAGCAGGACGTCAATATTCTTGAAATGCATTTTACAGTATATATACAACAATCCTAAATTACAGCTCAATTTGATCATGTTCTGAATTTGAGATTAATCGTGATTAATCAAAGCAAATTCCTGCGATTATCTTGATGACATTTTTCAGCGTTTGACAGCCCTTTTTTGAATTGAACAGTCGAGCCTGATCTTTCTCATGCTGTACAAAGCAAACATTGGGATACTGGCATGAAGCACATAAGAGGCAGAATGACCCTTTACATGATCAAGGCCTTGACTGGAGAATTTCTCTGTCTCTCTCTGTGAGTCTGTGCGTGTGTGCGCGTGTGCTCGGTGTGTGTACGTTACGTGCGAGCGAGCATGTGTATTATGACCAGTCCACCCCCACGTGTTATGGTTGGTTTGAATGGTTCATTTGCCAGTTAGTTGCTGACAAGGATTATCCCCATTCCTTACCCTTTGTGATGACTGATGTGCTGCTCTATCTATCCCTCCGCCCTTCAACCCCTCTACTCCTCCACCCCTGCTCCTCTGCCTGCACCCTACGCTTCACTGACTAATGCTTGGATATAGAGCAAGGAGTCAGGAATTTAGAATTTGAATCTTTCAAAACTCTCATGTGATGGGATGTGTGTTCTGAAAGAAATGCATTCTTCAATCAGACTGGTTATGTGGTCAAGGTTAGCAGAGTTTGGAATATTTTCCACCTGGCGTATTATAATAGACAGCATTTTACAGTCTAGTTTATTCTAATCTCAATGATTCCCATTAAATTCTCATCATCAGGTTCACACTCTCTCAGCTTCGTCTATATGTTATATGTAGTTACAGTTGTGGGCACTAACAATTTGTTTTGTAAATCACTGTAATGCGCTACAGGTTTTTGTGACAAACTATTGGCTAGAAGACATTAGACTAGAGCAGTGGTTCCCAGCTCCGGCCCTTGACTACCCACAATAAAAATGTGTATTGTTGGGGGGACGCGAGGACCAGAGTTGGCAACAACTGGACTGGAGCACTGTGTTATACACACATTGTGGCAATTGTTCTGCCAATACTGCAGTGCTAACTCCGTTTTTAGATCAGTTTCCCTCTCTTGGTTCTAAGTGTTTAGCTTCCATCAGCAGTAGGCCAGACAAGAGCTTCTCCAAGTGACACTTCTCTGGAGAGGTGCAAGTCGGTCTCTGCCCTCTCATTCATGATCTCTGTTTTCTGTGTATCTCTCTTTGAGAGGACACACACACGCACGCACGCACGCACGCACACACACACACACACACACACACACACACACACACACACACACACACACACACACACACACACACACACACACACACACTGCATTTCCAGAGTCCAGAGCCTGTTCTGTTGATGAGGTGATTTGTTTCCTCTTAGTTATGTAAATGGCCCTTAATTGTGGAACTGTTGGGATGCCCCCACTGCCTACCCCTCACCACCCTCTGTCCCTGTGTGAAAGGAGACATTCTGGGCTTCAGGAGTTGTGTGAGGGAGAACAATGGTTCTCTGAGAGAGTTTGGCTGGGCCCAGTGGCTGAGAGGAGATCTGTGACACTGTGTCACAACACTGGCTACAGGTGTCCTTCTTAGAGGACAGGGGGACAGAGGGTAAACACTCATGTCTTTATCATCTGTGTGCACACATGGTGATGAGGGAGGGATTAGCGGTGTGTTAAGGCATCACCCAAACTCAGCTAGCCGAACTGAATGAGTGTGCTCGCATACTCCCTTAAAAGTAGAAATAGTAATGTTGTCACGGCCGTCGTTGAAGAGAGAAGGGGACCAAGGCGCAGCGGGTTGCGTGCTCATCGTTATTTTATTCATATTAACGTGAACACGAAAACAAGAAAACAAAGAACGACAGACCGACAGTTTTACAGGCTATAATAACAGCAGTGCAAATACAACTACCCACAATCAACCAGGTGAAAACAAGCTCCCTATATATGACTCTCAATCAGGAACAACGATGTACAGCTGTTCCTGATCGAGAGCCACACAGACCGATAAAGAAATAACACAAAGAATAAACACCCCTCTACATACACATAACCCCCGAACCACATAAAACAAATACCCTCTGCCACTTCCTGACCAAACTACAATAACAAAAAAATCCCTATTACTGGTCAGGACGTGACAAATGTTTGTCCTTTTTGAGACGCCTTAGCTAGTATACACTTCTTCAAAATAGTCCGAATTAATCTAAGATAATGTTTTTACTGAATTTATCTTCGTCGCGCAATTTTACATTTAACTAATATGTTTGGTGCAGTATTTTTCAATAAAAAAAGTTTGTATGAAAAGGAGTCGTCTCTTGTTGAATGACAACAAAGACTTTATTGAAGAATCCCTACTGTTGACCAATCACCAACGAAGGGGCGTAGACTTCGGATCCAAACTTCGTCTTGCCTCCAGAAAAAATGTTGTGTGCCCGAACAACTGAAAAAACCCTCAACGTTGTCCAAAATGAACAAAAACGTCACAAAATGTCGTCATAATATATTCAGGGAAGCATGTGGACGCCTTTTGTCTGCAAAGCCTATATCACTGTATGTCTTAAACGATGACTACATTGTTCTTATGTTGCATTTTAATATTGGCATGAATTGTACTCTACACTCTTAGAAAAAGAAGTTCCATAGAACCAATTGTTTTGTTATCACTTCCTTCATATATGGAACCCCTTAAAGTTCTATATAGAACCCTTTTGTACAAGCAAAATAGTAGTATTACTATGAAAATAATATAATAAATAATGAAATAATGCACAAATGAATGTCATTATAATCACATTCAAACACAAAACAGTTTAGGTAATGCAAACTGTTTGGAAATATGCACTGGTGGCTAGGGAGGCTCTTTGTTTGAATGATAGCCAACACCAATATTGGTCATTCTGGATGCCTTCAGTGGGTTTATGCCTTCTTTATGGAGCAGTACAGTATGGGTTAATGCCTGGCTGGTTCCTGAGAAGAATAAAACATGAGCATTAACTTCAGTCAATCTTATACCTGCAAGAATGAAGACAAAATGCTATGCAGACATACTGTACACTCAGTTTATTAGGTTTATTAGGTACACCATATGGTACCGGTCGGACACCCGTTTGCCTCTAGAACAGCCTGAATTCTTTGGGGCATGGAAGCATGTCTCAATTGGTGTCAAGGGACCTAATGTGTGCCAGGAAAACACACACCTTTACCCCACCAGCCTGCACTTTTGCCACCAGGCAGGATGCTGCTTATGCCAAATCCTGATGCAACAGGCACCAGGATTCGTCAGACCAGGCAATGTTTTTCCACTCCTTAATTGTCCAGCGTTTGTGATCGCGTGCCCATTGAAGCCGCTTCTTCTTGTTTTTAGCTGATAGTAGTAGAACCCAGTGTGGCGTCTGCTGCAATAGCCCATCCGTGACAAGGACCGACGAGTTGTGTGTCCCGAGATGCCGTTCTGCACACCACTGTTGTACTGCGCCGTTATTTGTCTGTTTGTGGCCCGCTTGTTAGCTTGAACGATTCTTGCCATTCTCCTTGGACCTCTCATCAACGAGCTGTTTTCACCCACAAGACTGCCGCAGACTGGATGTTTTTTCATTTCTCGCTCCATTCTCGGTAAACCCTAGACATTGGTGTGCATTAAACACCCATGAACCCGAACGTTTCTGAGATACTAGAACCGGCGCGCCTGGCACCATGATCAAAGTCACTTAGGTCTGTCATTTTGGCCAATCTAACGTTCAATTGAACAGTTACTGAATGCCTCAATGCCTGTCTGCCTGCTTTATATAGCAAGCCACGGCCACGTGACTCACTCTGTAGGAGCGAACCATTTTTGTAAACAAGGTGGTATACCTAATAAACTGGCCCCTGAGTGTATAGTTATTATAAGACTGACTTACATGCTGTTGTTGACATCAGCATCAGCCAATAGAGGGATCCTCTCTCTGCCTAATAGTTGAGTTCAGCGGCAAAATGGCTAGTCCCCCCATTCGAGTCCACCTTGAAATACTGAAATAAAAATAACAATTAGCTAATTGCCAATGTCAGACTGGGTCTGTAGTTCTATTTGGCACGTTCTATAAGTAAAATGAATGTTTATTTGTAAGAGTTAGCTGGCTTGTAAAATGGCTAGCTAATTAAAAGGGCCTTAGCTAGCTAACAAATGGTAGTCCAGTGGTCACCAACCTTTTCTGAGTCAAGATCACTTTCACAGTCAAAAAGCCAGCCAAGATTTACCGCTCAGATTTATTTAAAACACAACTTAAAAAATGTAAAATTAACCTAATAAAAACAGTTCTGTAGGAATGAGGTTTGGGCTATATGCCTGGCTTGCCAATATTGTTCTTCTCAGACCATATTATATTTCAAAACTTGAGCTTCGATAAAAAAATAGATCAGTTGGTGTAGCACTTCCGAGGCACTGCGGAGCATAAATTGATATAATTTGCTTTTTTATTTTACTGGACTGATGGTACCTGCATGTGATGGTCATGGTGCTTTCTAGACAACTGGGAACTCTGGTAGGGGGGGGGGGGGGGGTCAAATCATGACGTCAGTGATCTTCAGGGCGGAAAGTCAGAGCTCTAAAAAGATGCCAGAGTTTACGATTTGGAATTCCGAGTTGGATGACCGTTAAAAAATGATTTTTCACAGTCGAATCTAGTTTTTTCCTGAGTTCCCAGTTGTGTTGAACACGGCATTAAGTATCAGCGTAGGGAGGGAGAGAGCAACAAAGGTTCCGCCTCTCACGGTCCCTGCTCTCTCCTTCCTTTCCTCTGGTGAGACTGACCAGAGAGAGGGGACACCATCTTCCACCTGATGTCAAAACTCGAGTTTCTGCCTCATGCACAAATTTATGTTGTTCCTATGACCGGAGAAAGTGAAATATGCCTTGACATTAAAATAGACATGATGAGCTGCTAATAACACAAAAAAATGCTGGGCTATCGATACACTTGGCTACGCATTTATTGCAGTGCGTATGGATGTACGGAGAAGCTGTAATGCGCTACAGGTTTTTGTGACAAACTATTTGCTAGAAGACATTAGACTAGAGCAGTGGTTCCCAGCTCCGGCCCTTGACTACCCACAATAAAAAGGTGTATTGTTGGGGGGACGCGAGGACCAGAGTTGGAAACAACTGGACTGGAGCACTGTGTTATACACACATTGTGGCAATTGTTCTGCCAATGCTGCAGTGCTAACTCCGTTTTTAGATCAGTTTCCCTCTCTTGGTTCTGAGTGCTTAGCTTCAGCAGTAGGCCAGACAAGAGCTTCTCCAAGTGACACTTCTCTGCTGGAGAGGTGAAGTCGGTCTCTGCTCTCTCATTCATGATCTCTGTTCTCTGTGTATGTATCTCTCTTTGTGAGGACACACACACACACACACACACACACACATCAAAATGTTTGTGGAATGAAGCAAGCATGAACACTGCTCAAGCTGGACTTTCTTTAGTAATAGGCCTACTAATTCCATGGAATTCCCTTGTGTTCCGAGTAAGTGTGTGTAGTAGTTCAGATGAGAAAGGGACGGGGTGCACTATAGGGAGAGAGTAGTAAAATGACATGAGCCCTTGTGAATGTGTTGGTGACATAACATAATGAGACACACGTATCCACAAGCACACACACACACACACACACACACACACGCATGAACACATACAGTACACACCTGGTACACAAACACTCTCCACTGTCTGTCTGTGAACTGATGAAGACAAGTCTTAACATGTGCTTTCAGCTGCTAGTTCAGATACAAGGCAATCATACAGAGACTTAGGCAGACTGCTGCAGGAAGAGAAGGAGTCCTTGCCGATGCTTCTCAAGGACAACATCGTTTGAAGTAGTTTACTTATTTCATATTGCTGATAAAGGACCCCTAGGTTATAACTACGAATACTTTGGGCCCTGCCTGAGATATCAGGAAGTTTCTCATGTCCGCCATGCTGTCACGCTGCCGCAGTAAACCAAAGATTTGGGTCGACGTCCATCATGGTTTCTCCCACAGTCTGCCCTCTACACTCGCACACTCAGGGTGTGTATTTCCGCTGTGTCCACCCCCGTACCCCTGAAATCCCTCTTCCTCTCTATTGTCCAGAGGTTTCTAACAGCTGCCTAATATTCCCCTGTTATAGCCGACTCTACTCTGGGCCCTGTTATAAAAGTGGAAACAGACAGACTAAAAATACCCTCCTGGCTCCAAACTCCCCTGCTCTGGCCACCCAGGACTAACCGTTATGATTATTATTTCTCTTGTAATCACTGTGGTGAACTATAAACTGAACACATTATTATTTGGTTTGGCTTCTCTAGTACTCCCTGCTTAAAGGGCAAGCTCTGTGTACGTATGTGTGTGCGTTGCGAGCATGTGTGTGTGAGTATTGTATGCTGAGGCTTTGATGACTATTGTACATAGCTCAAAGTGACAGTACCGACCTGGGTATAGCAAGGACAACAGGGAAGGAAAGAATGAGTGAGAACAGCGAAAGACAGGGAAAGCGAGAGAGACACAGAGAAGAAGAGAGAGTCTCTCAGTGATGTTCAGAAGCGGTGGTAAAGTTGAGGAGGAGTGCTTTTGGGGGGAGTAACAATGACAAAGTCCTTTTTCCCCCTGTTGGGTTCTGGTTGTTTATACATTGGTGCTGTTCCCTCTGAGAGAGGTGCAGCTGGTTCACAGCTGTGAATAAGTCTATTCCTACACACACTCCTCATCTGCTCTATCCAACCATCCCTCCCTCCCTCTTCTCCCCTTCCCTATTTCCTCTCCCTCGCCTCCTTAAATAGAGTTCAAAGAGATGTTTGTGGTTTGGGATATTACCAACCTGATAGGTTACAGAGCTCTGGTAGAGAGGAAAGTGTAGTACGATGGAAGGAGATGAAGAGGTGGTTGGAGGAAAAGAGAGAGAGTGTGTAGTGAGGGAGGAGAGGGTGGAGGTTAGGAAAGTGGAGAAAGAGAGAAGGTAGAGGTTAGGAGTGTGTAGTGAGGGAGGAGAGGGTGGAGGTTAGGAAAGTGGAGAAAGAGAGAAGGTAGAGGTTAGGAGTGTGTAGTGAGGGAGGAGAGGGTGGAGGTTAGGAAAGTGGAGAAAGAGAGAAGGTAGAGGTTAGGAGAGTGTAGTGAGGGAGGAGAGGGTGGAGGTTAGGAAAGTGGAGAAAGAGAGAAGGTAGAGGTTAGGAGTGTGTAGTGAGGGAGGAGAGGGTGGAGGTTAGGAAAGTGGAGAAAGAGAGAAGGTAGAGGTTAGGAGTGTGTAGTGAGGGAGGAGAGGGTGGAGGTTAGGAAAGTGGAGAAAGAGAGAAGGTAGAGGTTAGGAGTGTGTAGTGAGGGAGGAGAGGGTGGAGGTTAGGAAAGTGGAGAAAGAGAGAAGGTAGAGGTTAGGAGTGTGTAGTGAGGGAGGAGAGGGTGGAGGTTAGGAAAGTGGAGAGAGAGAGAAGGTAGAGGTTAGGAGTGTGTAGTGAGGGAGGAGAGGGTGGAGGTTAGGAAAGTGGAGAAAGAGAGAAGGTAGAGGTTAGGAGTGTGTAGTGAGGGAGGAGAGGGTGGAGGTTAGGAAAGTGGAGTGAGGGAGGAGAGGGTGGAGGTTAGGAAAGTGGAGAAAGAGAGAAGGTAGAGGTTAGGAGTGTGTAGTGAGGGAGGAGAGGGTGGAGGTTAGGAAAGTGGAGAAAGAGAGAAGGTAGAGGTTAGGAGTGTGTAGTGAGGGAGGAAAGGGTGGAGGTTAGGAAAGTGGAGAAAGAGAGAAGGTAGAGGTTAGGAGTGTGTAGTGAGGGAGGAGAGGGTGGAGGTTAGGAAAGTGGAGAAAGAGAGAAGGTAGAGGTTAGGAGTGTGTAGTGAGGGAGGAGAGGGTGGAGGTTAGGAAAGTGGAGAAAGAGAGAAGGTAGAGGTTAGGAGAGTGTAGTGAGGGAGGAGAGGGTGGAGGTTAGGAAAGTGGAGAAAGAGAGAAGGTAGAGGTTAGGAGTGTGTAGTGAGGGAGGAGAGGGTGGAGGTTAGGAAAGTGGAGAAAGAGAGAAGGTAGAGGTTAGGAGAGTGTAGTGAGGGAGGAGAGGGTGGAGGTTAGGAAAGTGGAGAAAGAGAGAAGGTAGAGGTTAGGAGTGTGTAGTGAGGGAGGAGAGGGTGGAGGTTAGGAAAGTGGAGAAAGAGAGAAGGTAGAGGTTAGGAGTGTGTAGTGAGGGAGGAGAGGGTGGAGGTTAGGAAAGTGGAGAAAGAGAGAAGGTAGAGGTTAGGAGTGTGTAGTGAGGGAGGAGAGGGTGGAGGTTAGGAAAGTGGAGAAAGAGAGAAGGTAGAGGTTAGGAGTGTGTAGTGAGGGAGGAGAGGGTGGAGGTTAGGAAAGTGGAGAGAGAGAGAAGGTAGAGGTTAGGAGTGTGTAGTGAGGGAGGAGAGGGTGGAGGTTAGGAAAGTGGAGAAAGAGAGAAGGTAGAGGTTAGGAGTGTGTAGTGAGGGAGGAGAGGGTGGAGGTTAGGAAAGTGGAGAAAGAGAGAAGGTAGAGGTTAGGAGTGTGTAGTGAGGGAGGAGAGGGTGGAGGTTAGGAAAGTGGAGAAAGAGAGAAGGTAGAGGTTAGGAGTGTGTAGTGAGGGAGGAGAGGGTGGAGGTTAGGAAAGTGGAGAAAGAGAGAAGGTAGAGGTTAGGAGTGTGTAGTGAGGGAGGAGAGGGTGGAGGTTAGGAAAGTGGAGAAAGAGAGAAGGTAGAGGTTAGGAGTGTGTAGTGAGGGAGGAGAGGGTGGAGGTTAGGAAAGTGGAGAAAGAGAGAAGGTAGAGGTTAGGAGAGTGTAGTGAGGGAGGAGAGGGTGGAGGTTAGGAAAGTGGAGAAAGAGAGAAGGTAGAGGTTAGGAGTGTGTAGTGAGGGAGGAGAGGGTGGAGGTTAGGAAAGTGGAGAAAGAGAGAAGGTAGAGGTTAGGAGTGTGTAGTGAGGGAGGAGGGGGTGGAGGTTAGGAAAGTGGAGAAAGAGAGAAGGTAGAGGTTAGGAGTGTGTAGTGAGGGAGGAGAGGGTGGAGGTTAGGAAAGTGGAGAAAGAGAGAAGGTAGAGGTTAGGAGTGTGTAGTGAGGGAGGAGAGGGTGGAGGTTAGGAAAGTGGAGAGAGAGAGAAGGTAGAGGTTAGGAGTGTGTAGTGAGGGAGGAGAGGGTGGAGGTTAGGAAAGTGGAGAGAGAGAGAAGGTAGAGGTTAGGAGAGTGTAGTGAGAGAGGAGAGGGTGGAGGTATAGTAAGAGGAGTAGAGAGGGAGGAGAGGAGAGGGCGGCAGGAAACCACCGGTATGTGCAGGATGGTGGGTGGGTGGCCTGAAAAGAGGGAGAGAGGTAGGGAGCGAGAGGAATAGAGAGGGAATGCAGTGGGAGTGAGTAAAGGAGGGAGAGAGGGAAAATTGAGATGGTAGAAATGGAAAAAAGGAGGGAAAGGAAAACCTCCACAAAATGTTTAGTCACAGCGGCTTTTACTGTATTACTGCAGTCTCTCTCTTTCTGTACAGTGAATTCTACTGTGTTAACCGATTAACAAGCATGAGGTATATGCTTCTAGCAGGTGACAGGAGGGACAGGTGTGTGTTGTGGTGTGTTTAAAGATGTTGAGCAGCATGTGATCTGTCATCAGTCACTCAGTCTCTGTAGCAGCAAGGGATCAACGTTTCAGTCTAACAGTTATCCTGAACACAGCATGGGAAAAATCAGCAGCAGCCTACCAGCCTATCAGAGTTAACAGTAGTCATAACACACACACGTACTCACTCACACACACGTACTCACTCACACACACACACACACACACACACACACACACACACACACACACACACACACACACACACACACACACACACACACACACAAATAGTTTACATGGATACAGTCATATACTGTATATGCCCTTTTAGCAAACACTTTTATCTAATGTGATTTACAGTACAGTGAGTGCATACATTTTTTCTTACATGTATTAGTGATGCATGGGTTGACTCATAACCTGCAGTCCCCGCGGTTACATCCTTATATCCGCAGGGCGGGCGGGTTTATGGTCATGAAATATTGTGTGGATGAAAGGCAGGTTGTTGGAGGGCAGGTTGAATACAGATAAAACAATACATAAAAAATACATAAATATATAATTCTTGTGCAATTCATATCTATAGGCTACATTGAAGATTTCCTTTCATTATTTCTATCTGCCATTAGTGCGTAAGTCTAAGCTTTAGGGCCTAACTGTACGCACGCCAAATACACGCCAATCGCCAAATGCCTTTTGGGGACTTACGCTGAAAAAGTTACCGTCGATCCACTGAGGCAAAAAGGACAATGTCGGAGTTGAATTCCACGAGGACAATGTTTGAGTTCTCAAGAGTTGAATTTAATAAGAGGAAAGCTATGAAATGGAGAGTTGAAAATAAAGAGAAGGGAGGGCCAGAACAGTAATGTTTTGGAAAGATTTTGTGAGGTGGTAAAAGAGAATGATAGTAGTGTCGGCTATTTTATGTGTGATGATTGTGAGGCGCTATACAAATTAGATGGGGACTTCAAATATGGCACGTTAAGGGAACTGTAGCCTTCTGTTCAGATGGGTTAAATGGAATAGGAACTGAAATGTAGGCCTATAATCTCTCACCTAATATTAACTCCTGCAGAATTAATCATTTCTTGCTGTAAAATTATACACCAAATGTACATTTTGACTCGGAAACAGGAGTGGAGAAATAGGATTTATTTCTTTCAGCATATTGACAGAATGTGAATGCGCAATTAGGGAGTGTCTGTAAAGGTGCTATCTTTATCAGCATCATAAAAGCTGATAGTACTTCAACCACATAAAATATGTATCCAAGCTGACCAGAAATCTTATCAGAAACATGTTGGGTCATTTTCACTGCTTTTCATTTCCTTAATACCGCCCATACTGATGTCATTTTGAAATTTTGCAGAAAAATGTCTCCAGACTTTTTTGGGGGGGTGGGGTTATTGCTTTTTCTCCCAGGTTCCTAAATGTCAATTGGGCGATAGAAGCAGAGATGAAAGAGAACTTTACCAATGCCAACTAGATTGAAGCGTTCATCGACTTAGGGTTTATTTAGTCTTCTAGGGCAGTAATGACAGAAGAGAAGCTGCATGTATCTAATTATAGACTAACAAATATTCAACCAAAATATCGGAAATTATAAGCCAAAACATATCTGAATTAGGCTTAAAAAACGAAAACCCTGTCAAAAAACATTCCACTATCTCTGGACTGTACAGCATATTTTCTATCAGCCTATTTGCAGGTTATGGTCAGAGATTTTCACTCTATCAAATAACAGTATGCAGGAACAGTTATGGCAATGTATGGCATACACTGATTATAGAAAACATTAAGAACACATGACATAGACTGACCAGGTGAATCCAGGCAAAAGCTATGATCCCTTATTGAAATCACTTGTTAAATATACTTCAAAGTGTAAATGAAGGGGTGAGACAGGTTAGAGAAAGATTTTTAAGCATTGAGACAATTGCAACTCAATATTATGAAGGTGTTCCTAATGTTTGTTATACTCAGACAGGTTATCAGCAATTGCAGGCGGGTGCGGGTGAACAAACAGCTGACCCGTGCATCACTAACGTGTATCTAATCCCTGCAGGAATTGAACCCACTACATTGGCTTTGCTAGCGCCACACTCTTACCAACTGAGTCACACAGGACCACACATATAGACACATACATCCATGAGCTTAAGTAGGTGGAACACTTGGATAGGGAGATTCTCATGGACTTGTACAGTAAAAGCCACATTTTTGTAATTTCTTGCCAATGGGTCCAACTCAAAATGTAGTATTAATATGAATCATACATTAATATACTAGCTACAATGCTTCCTCTTGGAGAAAAAAAAGTGTATAATTTTTACAACAGTTAACTGTTCACTGTGTTGTTTAAGGCTGGCTTGTCCAGCAGGGCAACAATGTTTTTAATTTTTGTCCTTTATATTGTTAATGTAGTCCGGTGGCTGGACTGTCTGGCAGGGCGTATACAGTATGATACAATGGCGTCTCCACACTGGCCTTTAGTCCTGTAGATACTCACTGATTGGCCACCATTACCCCAGCTGACAGGATTTCAGAAAGGGAGTGGCCAGGGGGAGGAGAGAGAGAAGAGAAAGAGGTGGGGGGTTGACGGGGAAGGGGGGGGGGGGATACATTTAAAAACAACGTTTACCACTGAAGGAAATCAACAGGATTGAAGAAGTGGGGGAGCAAGAAGAAAAAGAGAGAAAGAGAGAGATTGAAAGAAAAAGAGAGACAGAAAGCCGGACATCTCTCTCTCTCTCTCCCTCCCTCTCTGGCCTTAACACAACAGAATCCCCCACAAGTGCAGCCACATCAGGAACGGCTGGCTACATTATAGCTCCCATTATCGTTTCCCAAGTCATAACAGCCTGAGAACACCCACTTCGACTGCTGCTCCGCTCAGAGGCTCAGCGCTCAGCCCAGAGAGGGAGGGAGGGGAGAGGATTGGAGGGAGGGGAGGAGGCAGGTTGCAAAAGCAGGAATGAGCCGAGAGACGTTGGGGAAGAGGCAGAGAGATGTAAAGAGCGAGGGAGGGAGAGAGAGGGGGAGAGAGAAAGAGAGAGCGAAAAAGAGAGAGAGATGGAAAAAAAGGGAGTGAAAGAGGAGGAGAACAAAATACTTTCAGATGACTGTTTATGTTCCTTAACCCGTTCCAAAGATGTGCTTTAGTTTTACGCAGTATGTACGTCTGCCTGTCTGTCTGCGGCGCAGATATATAAATTGGTTATCACTTTGACCACTTTGTAAATACGTGTTTTTATCACATTGCAAATGTACATCTTGTTAATGTATGCCTTATTTGCAACACAAAAATAAGATTCAATTCAATTTACACATTTTCTCCCAAAGAGTAATTAAATGTAAGAGAGTAATGGGCCAAAAGGATTTGGAGCTAATGTGGGATTGTCCCCAAAATAATTATCACGTAGACACATTTCTCTCAAATTGGAATGAAAGAAACTTATTTCCCCACTTAAGCCTCTTCGTTCCTGGAGCAACACAGGGCCTGAATAAGACCAAAGAAGGGGCTATAAGGCAGTTATAACATGTGACTTATGTGAGAGGTAGTTCTGTGTTACCTTGGAAGCGAGGTGGTCAGAGAGAGCAGAGCTGTATTATATTTGGGTAGGACTTTGTGTGTGCGAAGTCACTGGCCTGTGCAGTCACTGGAGGAGCAGCTAAGGGAATATAGAACACACACACACACACAGTCACACATGCGCATGCGCACAAACACACAAACACACGCACACACCTTGGAAATATTAATGTCATTAAGTCAATAGTAATTTGGCCAACGTTGTTGTTGATTTTCCTGCTAGGTTTTTAACCACAATGGTGGCTGTCTGTGGTGAGGAGTGTGTGTGATGATGTTGAGGAGTGTATTTGGCCAGGTTTTGTGGTGCGGTAGGCACAGGTAGAAGATGTAGAACATGCTAAAGGGGTTGACAGATCCTCCTGTTGTGTCTCTTGTGGTGGTTTAGCACCAGGTTGTGACTGAGGGCTGGCGGCTGGGTGCTAGGGGCTGTCTGGGGCTGACAGAGAGACTTCTGCTGTGGTGGTTTGGTATCAGGCTTTGCTTTGGGTCTCTGGGCTTGGGGCTTAGGGCTAGAAGATGGTTTGGGGAATGGGATTGATTGGGGGCTAGTTGGTGGTTGGTTGGGTGTGGATAGAGGTTGAACATCCAGGCCTGCCCTCACTGACCAGCTCCTATACCCTCAGGGGAGAGAGAGTTGTTTGGTTAGCAGTTTGATTTATGGGATTTGGTTTTTAATATGGAGCCCTAGCCCACCTCTCTCAACCCTGTTAAGTTTGAAGGATAGACGCAACCACAGGTGTCAGAGCTAACTGTACTCTTTTAATCATAACGACAACTGAACAATACAGAACGTGGGGGGCGTAACATAACCCCAGGGTCAACCACTGTTACAATAATATATTGTGTGACTGTCCTACTGTACGTACTGAACAGACAAAACACCCCTCCCATATCAAACCGGGTGTGAAACTCATTCACAAAGTAATGCAGACGCCCAGGCCTAGTATGAGCACGGACCGGCCGGGGCTCAGGCAGATTGACAGCAGGTTGGGGACCTGTGACTTCATGCTACAGTCGAGGAGGTGGAGCCGCTGATGTGTCCAGCCAGGCGGCCGGTAGGGCTGCAGGGTTGGGCGAGTTAACCCCGGGCCCCGGAGGTGCTTGCACTTTGCAAAGACTGCTTGCATGCCAGCATAAAATGTCAGAGACCTGGAATGTGGCTGGTCCATGCTGCCATCTGACCTGAACAGGGTTTGACAAGAACGATTAGAGCTTGTTGTCGCAGTGGGGCTGTCGGATCCTGACCCAGTCGGAGGCGGCTATGATCGGCGGCCTAGCCTGTCGTGACTTGTCAAAGCGGTCTTTCATCTGCTGCTGCCGGGCCGTGACTGTGGCCCGAGCATGGTGAGCTGTTGGTTGAGTTAAAGGAGGGCGAGGATGAGGGAAGAGTCTATCCAGGGGCAGCTGCAGCTCACGTCCCAGCATGAGGGACGCTGGGGAGACCGCTGTTGTGGATTGCTGCATGGCAGTGCAGCAGTGTTTGGAGCAGATACATGCACCCTTGTGCGAGGTGTGCCCTAATGCCATTTTTGCTGTGCGGATGTGGCGAGTCCCCTCCCCTTCCAAGTAGGAGGATAACTCATTGGACACCATCTGGGGGCCATTGTCAGTGGTGATGGCCTTTGGTAGGCCCCAGTGGGAGAAGTGTGACTCGAGAATGTCTATAATCACTCTGGTAGTGACCGAGCCCACCGGTGTCACCTCCGGCCACTTGGAGTGGAGGTCGTAGGATATTGTAGGCTGCAGATATTCCCAGGGGCTGGATGGGGGAGGGGGGACTGGGGGCCTTGTTTTCCAGCTAACAATGCAGACGGGCAGTCCCTGACCAGGGCCTCAATATCCCTGTTGATGCCTGGCCACCACATCAGGTCACAACGCTTTTGCTTGAGCCTGACTATGCCCATGGCCCTTGTGCACCATAGCAAGCATATGTGCATGAACAGCACTTGCACCACAGTGCAGAGCCCTCACAAGACACAGGTGTGGATCTAGCAGGACAGCTCCTCTCGGACCATGAAGTACGGCGACAGCTCCTCTAGCGCTTTGTTGGGCAAGCCCTGTCCGATGAAGGTCACCAGTTTGGAGAGAGTGGGGTAGTCTGCCGATGCCTGCTGGAGTTCCTGCAGTGACACAGTAGCCTGGATTGGAGTGTGCAGGAGCTGGTTATGCTCAGCCTGGTCATGTCCATGAGCCGGCACTGACGCTGTGTTTGGGCTGGGAATGGAGCGGGAGAGGAGGTCCGCCACAACGTTGTCACGGCCTGGTGTGAACTGGAGGCATAAGTTACAGTATACTGCTGCAGACGGTCTGACCAGCAGTAGAGGAGGAGGGGTTTGTGGCCTGTTCCAGATGTGGCCAGAAGGGATGGGGAGAGCTTAGTGGTCCATCCGATGTCTAAATGCACGTCCGTTCAGATACATGTGCCACTGTTCACATGTCCAGACGCATGCTAGATCCTCCTGCTCACCCACAGAATGGGGTGAAGGCGAAATTCCCTCATTCCCTCATTCGAAAGGTGAATCCCACAAAGTCAATGGTAGGGGCGGAGAAGAAACAATTTTCTCTATTGAGAGTGAGGTGGTGTTTTTCCAGCACAGTGAACACGCTATGAAGGTGCTCATCATTGACCCTGGTGGTGGGGCCGTGAACAACAATGTCATTGATGTAGACACCACCCCTGGGATCCCCACAAAGACAGAAGTCATCATCTTTTGGAAGCAGCTGGGGTCGGAGCTTAATCCAAACGCCATGCGCTTGTAGTGGAAGACCCCTAAGTGAGTGACTGAGGTTGCAACTGCTGGGTTGTAGCAGCACCTGTAGGTATACGGAGGTCCAGCTTGGTGAACACAGGGGAGCCGTAGAACAGGGCAGTGACCTCTTCCGCAGGTGGCAGGGGGTATTTGTCTGGGATGATGGCCTTGTTTGCTGCTCAGAGGTCCACACCAGTCTATTCCTGTCTATTCGTCTGCTCATAGTGAACCATTCATAGCAAATGCCTGATACCGCCCCACAAGGTAGATGGGGCATGCCCACCAACTTGGACTTGAGCTCTGAAGGAACAACACACAGAGTAGCTAGCTAGCTAGCTAATGTTACGGCCAGAAGATTATCAGAGGGATTTTCAGTCTGAACTAATGAGCAATTCAACTGACGCCAGCTGAAAAGTAATGCGATAACGTTACCATCGATTGTTTTCTTCAAAACAAAATGGAAGACTTCCCACCAACCAACAATAATCATCTCAAGAGAAGAGCTTGATTAGAGGTAACCTACCCAAGCTATCTAACTCTGAAAGCCATCAGCTAAGTCATATATATTTTGGATACAGTGTCCATCAATTTAGCTAGCAGTGACATGTTTCTTTGTTGCAGGGACACTGTAACTGATACTGTTTGTAAATAATGCCATGTTATTCCTTTGTACACTACTCAAAAAAATAAAAGGAACACTTAAACAACACAATGTAACTCCAACTCAATCACACTTCTGTGAAATCAAACTGTCCACTTAGGAAGCAACACTGATTGACAATAAATTTCACATGCTGTTGTGCAAATGGAATAGACAACAGGTGGAAATTATAGGCAATTAGCAAGACACCCCCAATAAAGGAGTGGTTCTGCAGGTGGTGACCACAGACCACTTCTCAGTTCCTATGCTTCCTGGCTGATGTTTTGGTCACTTTTGAATGCTGGCGGTGCTTTCACTCTAGTGGTTGCATGAGACGGAGTCTACAACCCACACAAGTGGCTCAGGTAGTGCAGCTCATCCAGGATGGCACATCAATGCGAGCTGTGGCAAGAAGGTTTGCTGTGTCTGTCAGCGTAGTGTCCAGAGTATGGAGGCTCTACCAGGAGACAGGCCAGTACATCAGGAGATGTGGAGGAGGCCGTAGGAGGGCAACAACCCAGCAGCAGGACCGCTACCTCCGCCTTTGTGCAAGGAGGAGCAGGAGGAGCACTGCCAGAGCCCTGCAAAATGACCTCCAGCAGGCCACAAATGTGCATGTGTCTGCTCAAACGGTCAGAAACAGACTCCATGAGGGTGGTATGAGGGCTCGACGTCCACAGGTGGGGGTTGTGCTTACAGCCCAAAACCGTGCAGGACGTTTGGCATTTGCCAGAGAACACCAAGATTGGCAAATTTGCCACTGGCGCCCTGTGCTCTTCACAGATGAAAGCAGGTTCACACTGAGCACATGTGACAGATGTGACAGAGTCTGGAGACGCCGTGGAGAATGTTCTGCTGCTTGCAACATCCTCCAGCATGACCGGTTTGGCGGTGGGTCAGTCATGGTGTGGGGTGGCATTTCTTTGGGGGGCCCCACAGCCCTCCATGTGCTCGCCAGAGGTAGCCTGACTGCCATTAGGTACCGAGATGAGATCCTCAGACCCCTTGTGAGACCATATGCTGGTGCGGTTGGCCCTGGGTTCCTCCTAATGCAAGACCATGCTAGACCTCATGTGGCTGGAGTGTGTCAGCAGTTCCTGCAAGAGGAAGGCATTGATGCGATGGACTGGCCCGCCCGTTCCCCAGACCTGAATCCAATTGAGCACATCTGGGACATCATGTCTCGCTCCATCCACCAACGCCACGTTGCACCACAGACTGTCCAAGAGTTGGCGGATGCTTTAGTCCAGGTCTGGGAGGAGATCCCTCAGGAGACCATCCGCCACCTCATCAGGAGCATGCCCAGGCGTTGTAGGGAGGTCATACAGGCACGTGGAGGCCACACACACTACTGAGCCTCATTTTGACTTGTTTTAAGGACATTACATCAAAGTTGGATCAGCCTGTAGTGTGGTTTTCCACTTTAATTTTGAGTGTGACTCCAAATCCAGACCTCCATGGGTTGATAAATTGGATTTCCATTGATTATTTTTGTGTAATTTTGTTGTCAGCACATTCAACTATGTAAAGAAAAAGTATTTAATAAGATTATTTCATTCATTCAGATCTAGGATGTGTTATTTTAGTGTTCCCTTTATTTTTTTGAGCAGTGTATTTCAATATGTTGATCTATTTTTGTACAGGGAAAGGTCTCACTTTGAACAACTATAGCTTTTTCCAAACTGTGATAAAAATGTTTTGATTCATTATCTGATTAACAGAACTAACCGTCTAATGCCAGTTCCCTACTACAGGATGGAACCACTACAGTACCAGAATCCTACAGGATATTTTCTCCTTCATTTTGTAGGTTGCATTATTCTAGTTCTGCCCGGTTTGGCAATGTTCTCCTACTAGAGAACCAGAATAAGATAACTAAGCTGAACCAGGCTGTAACGAGTGTCATGTGTGGAGGACCAAGACTCAACAGGGAAGTGTATACTCATCTTCTCTTTTTAATATATAAGAAGGGGAAACAAACTAAACACGTATACAATTAACAGAAACGACACTAACAGTTCTTTCAGGTGACAAGCACAAAACAGAATACACCTACCCACCATCCACAATACAAACAAACCCCTAATTATAGGACCTTCAATCAGAAGCAACGAGGAGCCGCTGCTTCCAATTGAAGGTCAAGAACAAAACTGCACATAGAAACAGAGTGACTAGAATAAACATAGAAAATGCCCTAACATAGAACATATACCAAAACTCTAGACCACTCTAATCAAACACCCCTTGTCTATACACATAGACTAATAATCCCCGAAACATATAAACAAAATACCCCCTGCCACGTCCTGACCATACTAAACACTAACAAATAACACCTTTACAGGTCAGAACGTGACACAGGCAGAACTAGAAGTATGCAACCTACAGCTGAAAGTATTGTATGGGTCTTGGGATTTTTAAATGGAAATAAAAGCGAAACCAAAAATGTGTTTGGCCTGGCTTTTTATCAATCTTCTAAATATGCCTTCCTGTATAGATTCACAGAAGATATTTACACTGCGTGTATAAAACGTTATGAACACCTGCTCTTTCCATGAATTCAGGTGAAAGCTATGATCCCTTATTGATGTCACTTGTTAAATCCACTTCAATCAGTGTAGATGAAGGGGAATAGACAGGTTAAAGAAGGATTTTAAAGCCTTGAGACAGTTGAGACATTGATTGTGTATGTGTGCTATTCCGAGTGTGAATGGGCAAGACAAAAGATTGAAGTGCCTTTGAACGGGGAATGGTAGTAGGTGCCAGGCGTACCGGTTTGTGTCAAGAACTGCAGCGCTGCTGGGTTTTTCACCCTCAACAGTTTCCCATGTGTATCAAGAATGGGCCACCCCCCCAAAGGACATCCAGCCAACTTGACACAACTGTGTGAAGCATTGGAGTCAACATGGGCCAGCATCCCTGTGGAACCTTCGACACCTTGTAGAGTCCATGCCCCGGTGAATTGAGGTTGTTCTGAGGGCAATATTTGGAAGGTGTTCTTAATGTCTTATACACTCAGTGTATATAAACTGTGCAGGGCTTTGTAGCATCAAACAGATGCTAGACATTCAGATGTATCCAAATAATGTTTATTTGCCAAGGGGAGTGTACACTAATGCTAACTCAAAAAGAGAATTGGGTATTCAACAAGAATGTTGTGTGATAAAAGTAACAGAAAAAAACTACAAGATGAACAGTGTAGTTTCAGTGTGTCTGAGTATGTGTCCTGTGTAGTAAAGTGGTCATGATGAAATTGCCATTCAAAGACACGTACAGTATGACAAGTGTAGTAAAGTTCAGGGAATAGTTGTACAGCTGTGTGACTTAGCAACAGCTGCTGTGTCGTGTGTGAGCGTGCCTGAGGTGTAAAGTGCAGACATCTGTTGATCAACACATGATGGGAGGGGTGTGGTTGTGATCAAACTGCCATTCAGCTCCTCTTGAGTCATCTTCTGCTTGAAATCCAGCATAATGTGCAGTCCATTGACAGGGATACAGTTCACGGGATACTGTTCTGCTCCAATGACACACACAGGCAAAGGAATTCTGTTTCTGTATCTAGAATCCACTCCAGGAAGAAGCCCAGGCAACACGGTTTTGTCTGTAAGACAAAAAATAAAATAAATGACACTCTATTGTACAGTTTGAAATACAGAGGAACTGTGCCAGCATAACATCAGCATCAGGGTAGGCTAGTTGAACATGCATACATGTGCACCTGCACAGAAATGACATTTAGAACAATAAGTGGCTGATAGAGGCATAGCCCTCAACTTTTGCAGTGGCCAGGCAGTGAACATGTACCTAGGTAGCCAGACAGTACCTAGCCACATGTCTATCAGGCATGCTTAGGCAAATATTTTTCTAGTAAAACCAGATCATGAGTTTTAGAGATTTACAACAGTAAATTGTTGTATTATGGTTTATTGTTATTGTTAGTAAACTTAGCTAGCTAGCTTGCTGGATAGCCAATAATTGTTATTTATTGTACATACTGTATGTTTGGAATCCTAACTATATATTGCTTCATGCCTCTAATTTTGTGAGATTGAAATGCATCCACTGTCTTAATCATAACTAATATGTCAACCCTCGTCAATTATCTTACCCTAGTCAATTCCTTCGACCTCATGGCTTGGTTTCTGCTCTGACATGCACTGTCAACTGTGGGACCTTATGTAGGCCGGTGTGTGCCTTTCCAAATCATGTCCAATCAATTGAATTTACCACAGGTGGACTCCAATCAAGTTGTAGAAACATCTCAAGGATTACCAATGGAAACAGGATGCACCTGAGCTGAATTTCAAGTCTCATAGCAAAGGGTCTGAATACTTACGTAAATGTTATTTTAAATTTTTTTATTTTTAATACATTTGCAAAAAATTCTACAAACCTGGTTTTGCTTTGTCATTATGGAGTATTGTGTGTAGATTGATGAGGGGAAAAATGATTTTATATATTTTAGAACAAGGCTGTAACGTAACAAAATATAGAAAAAGCCAAGGGGTCTGAATACTTTCCGAATGCACTGTAACAGTAAAACATTCTTAGGATGACAAAAAAAATTGTTGGCACCTTCAATTCTTGAACATTTTCACATAAAAAAAGTAGATTTCAACACTCTGCCGCTCAGGCGAATTTGACGAACTACTGAACTTGGAACCAATCAGAACTCTCGTACTTACCCCTCGTGATGAAGGCAGCCAATGGCCTGATTCTATCTATGACGTAAACACAGCCTTTTGTGAAAACGCGAGCTGGTGTCAGATGAAGAGGAACAGATATAGCTAGCTAGCGCTCCACACTGAAATAAAAGAAATATCTGTTTTCGAGTGCACTTGAAATATGAATCATGCAATACAAATTGTCTTGATCATATGAAAAGGTAACTCCGTTGACCATTTCGCCAATTTATTGAAAGCTAGCCAACGTTACAGCAGAACTGCCAACTCTCACACATTGTCAATGTGTGTTTCGTTGGCCATCTTTCTGGCAATTAATTAAATTGTTGAATCATGTTTTGGCATGATTATATGTCTCATTTCAAATAACTATCTATAGGCTTTAAAGAAACATTCATTCACATACTTTGCATAGAAACCCCAAATAAAAGCATGTAGATAGAAAGATGTGTGTGTCATGTATGCTAGAATGGAGGTTTAAAAATTACAGCTGCATATTCACATTAGCCATTACATATAGCATAGCCTACACATAGCATACCTTGCAATACAATCTTCTGTAAAAACAGTTGTACAACGTGCTCTGCAATAAGATAACCATAGTTTGATTTGTAAACCAGATGCATTCTCATATAGCAGCTTCCCAATACCATTGTGGGCATGCGTAATGTTGGATGCATTGGAATATAAGGATTGGAAAATGATAGAGAGCCTGTAGGATTGTATAAAATGCAGTTGGGAAATGAATGAGTTTCAAATACTAAATGTTCAGTGACTGTGAGTGTATTTAGGTGGTTTAAATGATTAACTTACCTACTAACCTCCTAAAAAGTTAGCAATGCCAAAATCTCGCCAATCTATTCGTTATTCTACTATGACATTTTTTCCATAATGTATGTTTCATGCATATACATTTGAACATAGAGCACCATCACAAATAGTGTTTCGCCATTTATCGAGTACGGAGACAAATAACGACGGTGTCTCAGGCAGTATTGGAAGTATCTAAATATAGTGTAACCTACCAATCGATGAATGGGGCGGCAAGTAGCCAAGTGGTTAGAGCGTTGGGCCAGTAACTGGAAGGTTGCTGGATTGAATCCCTGAGCTGACAAGGTAAAAATCTGTTGTTCTGCAGTTAACCACTGTTAACCCACTGTTTCCCGGTAGGCTGTCATTGTAAATAAGAATTTGTTCTTAACTGACTTGCCTAGTTAAATAAATAAAAAATGTATATCAAGTGCTGTGGAGGGCACAGTGTTGCAGTAAAGAAATGAGAGCTTTACCATCTATGCCAAAAGCCTGGGCCTCTGATGGAGACTGTAGAACTGTCATCAACACATGCTTCTCTCTGGAGAGAGGTAGGTGGTGCCCCATTGGCATTTTGGAAGGATCCCACCCTGGTCTCCAATGTGATTTAGACATTTAGCAGATGCTCATAGCTAGGGTTAAGTGCCTTGCTCGACGGCAAATCGACAGATTTTCCAGATAGTTGGCTAGGCTACCTGCTACCCTGACAAGACTGTGTAAGACAAAACCCACAAAGAAAAGACAACAGGCATATGATGTCCCAATGTCTAAATTAGAGGTCAACCTATTGTGATTTTTCAGCGCCGATGCCGATTATTGGGTGTCCCCCCCAAAAATACCGCCGATACCGATTAATCGGCCGATTTTATTTGTTTATTTATTTGTAATAATGACAATTACAACAATACTGAATGAACACTTTTATTTTAACTTAATATAATACATCAATAAAATCAATTTAGCCTCAAATAAATAATGAAACATGTTCAATTTGGTTTAAATAATGCAAAAACAAAGTGTTGGAGAAGAAAGTAAAAGTGCAATATGTGCCATGTAAAAAAGCTAACGTTTTAGTTCCTTGCTCAGCACATGAGAACATATGAAAGCTGGTGGTTCCTTTTAACATGAGTCTTCAATATTCCCAGGTAAGAAGTTTTAGGTTGTAGTTATTATAGGAATTATAGGACTATTTCTCTCTATACCATTTGTATTTCATATACCTTGGACTATTGGATGTTCTTATAGGCACTTTAGTATTGCCAGTGTAATAGTATAGCTTCCGTCCCTCTCCTCGCCCCTACCTGGGCTCGAACCAGGAACACATCGACAACAGCCACCCTCGAAGCATTGTTACCCATCGCTCCACAAAACCTCCGGCCCTTGCAGAGCAAGGGGAACAACTACTACAAGGTCTCAGAGCGAGTGACGTCACCGATTGAAACGCTATTAGCACGCACCCCATTAACTAGCTAGCCATTTCACATCGGTTACACCAGCCTAATCTCGGGAGTTGATAGGCTTGAAGTCATAAACAGCTCAATGCTTGAAGCACAGCGAAGAGCTGATCGCAAACCCACGAAAGTGCTGTTTGAATGAATGCTTACGAGCCTGCTGCTGCCTACCACCGCTCAGTCAGACTGCTCTATCAAATATCAAATCATAGACTTAATTATAACATAATAACACACAGAAATACGAGCCTTAGGTCATTAATATGGTCAAATCCGGAAACTATAATTTCGAAAACTAAACGTCTATTCTTTCAGTGAAATACGGAATCGTTCTGTATTTTATCTAACAGGTGGCATCCATAAGTCTAAATATTCCTGTTACATTGCACAACCTTCAATGTTATGTCATAATTACGTACAATTCTGGCAAAATAGTTTGCAACGAGCCAGGCGGCCCAAACTGTTGCATGTACCCTGACTCTGCGTGCAATGAACGCAAGAGAAGTTACACAATTTCCCTAGTTAAAAGAAATTCATGTCAGCAGGCAATATTAACTATATATGCAGGTTTAAAAATATATACTTGTGTATTGATTTTAAGAAAGGTGTTGATGTTTATGGTTAGGTACACATTGGTGCAACGACAGTGCTTTTTTCGCGAATGCGATTGTTAAGAGGTTAAATCACCCGTTTGGCGAAGTAGGCTATGATTCAATGATAAATTAACAGGCACCGCATCGATTATATGCAACGCAGGACAAGCTAGATAAACTAGTAATATCATCAACCATGTGTAGTTAACTAGTGATTATGTTAAGATTGATTGTTTTTTATAAGATACGTTTAATGCTAGCTAGCACCTTACCTTGGCTCCTTGCTGCACTCGCATAACAGGTAGTCAGCCTGCCACGCAGTCTCCTCGTGGAGTGCAATGTAATCGGCCATGATCGGTGTCCAAAAATGACGATTACCGATTGTTATGAAAACTTGAAATTGGCCCTAATTAATCTGCCATTCCGATTAATCGGTCGACCTCTAGTCTAAATAGTGAGAGCAGGGCTAGTTCAAAGTGCAGTAGGATGGTTCTCCTCGCAGTTGAGTGAATGAGACCATGCTTGGTGAATAGCACTTGGATGATCTCTAGGAGTGGGACACAGGAGAGATGAATAGATCATGTGATACAAAAGTGAGAGACAATAATTAATGAATAAATCATCACAGCAATGGAATGTGTTTATGAGCTAGAAAATGAACATCCTAACAGTCTGAGGGAGGGTGCTCTGCAATCATCCTACTCCAAATATTGACAGGGATAATGTGGGATTTTTTATTTGTCAGGATGAATGAAATGAGTGGGTCCTGCCTTGATGACTGTATTAGATTTACACTACTTGTCCAATAGATTTTGTAGTTATTAATTGTAATAAACTGATAGCTAAAACGCTGCTTGTCCCAGAATGACATGTTAGCTAGTGATAAAGCGATCTGTTTCTGCTGGCTAGCCACATATCTACTTGTAACAAGCTAGCTAACTAGCAAGCTAGCTACATTACCAAGGTTGCTGTGTTCTAAGTTGAGATGTCACCAGCTGTCTACTATCTTAGATGCGGATAACGTGATTGGCAGACTTGATCAGCAGAGATAGTATCATGGATAGTACACAAGTTTTGATTGGTTTACAGTTTAGCTAGCGAACATAAAAGTAAGTATTTTGAAATAATTTGCAAGAGTTGACTTTGTCAACAAACGGAAATGTGTTTAGAATAAATAAATATACACAAAATGTAAAAAAACAGATCCTCCCTCGACAGAGATCGATCATCTAAAGCAGACAGCTTGCTACGGCCCACCACCTACCTCTCACCAGAGAAATATGCCATCACACACACGCACATGGACATGCATGTGTGCACACATAGGGTGGCAGGTAGCCTAGTGGTTAGAGTGTTGGGCCAGTAACCCAAAGGTTGCTAGTTTGAATCCCTGAGCTGACAAGGTGAAAAATCTGTCATTGTGCCCTTGAGCAAGCACTGATGGCTGACCCTGGCCATAACCCCACTCTCTGAAGGGTGTCTCAGGGGGAGTAGGGATATGCAAGAAAACATATGACAAATATGAGCACCCACCAAATGATTATTACACACACACATCTCTATAAATCTTAACTCTATATACAGGCAAGTTGTCCCGCTGTAACATAATTTTCTGTCACATACTCCGACACACACACATGCACAACCATTGAAATTTCATTCACACCCCCACCCTGTCATACGCACACTCTCTGGCGTAGACATATGCTAAATACCCTTACAAAAATAAACATGAAAAAATACGTGTCGTTTTCAGACACGTGTGCAGTTTCACATGACTCAGACATGTGATTTCCCAACATTTCACATGTGATACTCTCAGTTTCATATGTGTGCTTTTGTGACCAGCAGGATTAGAACTCAAGTCTCCCAAGGGAGAAGCCAATGTCTCCCAATGTATATTTATTATAAATTTGTCTCAATCTCAGAAAATTGACTGTTCAATTCAAAGTAAGGCTGTCAAATGTGAAAAATAAATACATAATCAAGTCACGGTTAATCACACATTTTATTTCTTTTTTATTTAACCTTCATTTAACAAATGCAGAATTTGCTGAAATTGCTGAAATTTAAGAATATTGACGTCTTGATTTTGTCCAAAGTAGTGCAAAATCAGGTGAATTGATAAAGCTTTAACCTCAATGTCAATTTGTTTTGACATTGCATTGTTGTTGTTAGCTGTATATATTATGTAAAAGTATCTGTTTACATTCATTCCAGTAGCAAACACATTCACACATTTTCAAATACATTAAAATCCCTTTTAGGTCTGCAGCAAAAACCAATGGACAGCTAACAATAACAGAAGCTAAAAATAGCTAGCTAGGACAAAATGGAAGGCTAGCTATCACACACACACCAAAATGACCAGAAAACTCAACAGTTTTGTTGAACATGTTATCTCTAGATTTTGAAAACGTAACCATGCATATAAACCGGAAAAAAGCATAAAAAATAAGGAGACATGGAGAGCTAGACAATTTCTCTCTTCTTTTCACTGGGCTTCATCCAACGGTCACGGACAAATGTACAAAGAAGAGAGGCCCGCGCCTGCAGAAGTAACACTCCGAATGCCTCTCCCTAGTAGTACCACTAAGTATACAGTGAATGTATATCAATGCAACACCGTGGAGGACTACAGTAGTATAGGAGTGAATGGTTCAGAAATAAGAAATCATTATTTTTAATTCACTCTAATTATTATACTCAGGTAGGCTAAGTAACCATTTTACAAAATGGAATTACTGTATTTGCTATTCCACATGTGGAAACATTGCTACTGCAACATGTTAACACCAACTTTTCACATGTGATGAGAATAACGCTATTTCACCCCCACATGTGAAAATGCAATTCCACATGTGAGAATTGTGATTTTCAAATGTTAATGTTTGTCAAACGTGAACTTGCAATTCCACATGTGAAAGTTTTCGTACATGTGAAACTGCAAATGTGAAACTGGCATGCGTCTTGTTGATATTAGCCATCTGTTTACAGTGAAAGGCAAGATGTGTTGCTCTGTTCTGGGCCAGCAGCAGATTTTTCTATGCTCTTATTTGCAGCTCCTGACCATATAACCAGGCAATAGTCAAGATGTGATAAAAACCAGAGCCTGCAGGACTTGTTTGGTCAAATATGGTGTTAAAAAAGCAGAGCATCTTTATCACAAACAGACCTCTTCCCATCTTTACAACAATTGAATCAATATGGCTTGACTATGACCATTTACAATCTAATGTAACACCAAGAAGTTTAGTTTCCTCAACTTGCTCAACAGCCACATCATTCATTACCAGATTCAGCTGAGGTCTAGAACTTAGGGAATGATTTTAACCAAATGCAATGCTTTTAGTTCTAGTTCAGGACTAGTTTATTACTAGCCACCCATTCCAAAACTGACTGCAACTCTTTGTTTTAGGGTTGCAGTGATTTCACTAGCTGTGGTTGCTTCTGTGTATCATGTTGAATCATTAGTGCACATAGAAACAGAAGCTTTGTTTAAGGCTAGTGGTAGATCATTAGTAAAAATAGAGAACAGTAAAGGACCAAGACAGCTGCCTTGCAGAATACCACACTTTGTATGCTTTACGTTAGATAAGCTTCAATTAAAGAAGACCCTCTCAACCCATGATATGGTAGAGGATGTAAAGCCATAACACACGTTTTTCCAATAACAGATTATGGTCAATAATATCAAAGGCTGCAATCCCACAATTTTCTTTTTATCGATTTCTTTCTGCCAATTATCAGTAATTTGTGTCAGTGCAGTACATGTTGAGTGCCCTTCTCTATAAGGATGCTGAAAGTATGTTGTTCATTTGTAATTGAATGTAATTTGTTCACAGAGAAATAGCATTGTATCTGGTCAAACAATTATTTTCAAAAGTTTGCTAAGAGCCTGCAGCAAGCTGTTTGGTTGGCTATTAGAACCAATAAAGGGCACTTTACCATTCTTGGGTAGCGTAATCAGGGCTGTAACTAGGGTTTGAGTTTTAGTGTGGTCCGGAAGGGTGTGGTCCCAGGAATTGTCCTTTATATAATAATTTTTTTTAAAAAACGTTAAAATGCTGTTTGGAGAACAGCAAAAACAAGCAAAAATGACCCCATCCATTATCACCTTGACTGCTGTAGGTTCATTCACATCAGTCCATCTACAAACACATAGCCTATTAGCTATACAATGGTAATGTTATACCCCTGAAAGGGGGGAAATATGGGAAATCATTCACACTGACACGTAGCATTAGCGACTGTTCAGTCAGTTGTAATGATGAATTGCATGAAATCATCAACTCTTTACATAGATATCTCTTTTCTTAAATTACATAGCGTTCACATTTGTATTCCTAGGCATTACTAATCAAGCTCCGAACAAACAGACATCAATGGAGCACACAGATGATCGTATTATCCCATTCACGTGAATTATTCGAATATTATTTACGATTCTGCATTAATATCAGTGATGTAGTGATAAAAAAAGGTGGTTAATGGGTAAACCATAAACTCTAGAGGGTGATCGAGATATGACAAACAATCACGGATATAAACAAAACGTATTAGATTTGGATTGCATTTTAATGTAGGCCTAGGGCGTTATGGAAGACAGGCCATGTTGAGATGTTCATATTGAAACATCGTATTTTTTGAAGTTCCTAATTTTGTTTGATAAGATTAGTACAGATTTTCTTCGGGCCCCGACCCCAAGTTTGGGAACCACTGTATTAACCTCTCTCTTTGATTGCTTCCTCTCTCTCTGTCTCCTCTGCTTCCTCTTGCATGCATCGCAGCCTGCCTCAGACTCACCACTGAGCGCCACATCACTGTCTGTCTCAGTAGCCTACTCTCTGTAAAGCAGTTATTATGAGAACTTAGTAGCCTATTTTTTGCTCCTGCTGAGGTAGGCTCCATTTAACGTTAGCTTCTTACGTCATCCTTCTAGCTGGCTAAGTAAAACTAGCCAGAGCCCTTCAACGTTACTGCTAGCCACCAGTTGTGCACTGATTCTCTAATAGAATGTTTTTGGTTGTTTGGGATGTCTACAGACATGGCAGAAGTCGCAGGACGGTTTTAAAATTGCCTTTTGTCCGGCATCTATCGCTAAACACAGTCATCAGTGTCTCTAGTTGGTTATTGGAGCTGACTCCGACCTGGGGTAGTTCGTTTCACATCTCAGGCCCTCGGACTGTGCCGCGAGAAGGCGGAGTTAGCCGTTTGAGAAAGTGGTTAATGTGCTGCTAAAAGGTCAAATCTGGGGACGCAAGCAAATCAAGAATATAAGCATTCTGAGCTTTGATCAACGCTTTGAGCTATATTCAGATGTTGACCCATAATTGATTTTCTTTATTGTATACAAAATATATATTTGTATTATTATATTTTATTAAAAAAAAATATATATTACGTAGGTCCGGACCTCGGTGTCCTCATACCTTCAGGCTCTGATCAGGCCCTACACCCAAACAAGGGCACTGCGTTCATCCACCTCTGGCCTGCTGGCCCCCCTACCTCTGAGGAAGCACGGTTCCCGCTCAGCCCAGTCCAAACTGTTCGCTGCTCTGGCACCCCAATGGTGGAACAAGCTCCCTCACGACGCCAGGACAGCGGAGTCAATCACCACCTTCCGGAGACACCTGAAACCCCACCTCTTTAAGGAATACCTGGGATAGGATAAAGTAATCCTTCTAACCCCCCCCCCCCTTAAAAGATTTAGATGCACTATTGTAAAGTGGTTGTTCCACTGGATATCATAAGGTGAATGCACCAATTTGTAAGTCGCTCTGGATAAGAGCGTCTGCTAAATGACTTAAATGTAATGTAATGTAATACTGCATGTACAGTAGTTAGGGCACTGAGCGGAATGAATTTATGTCTAAGGACAAAGGCTCAGATTAAAGATATGAGAAACAGGAGTGGCAATATAGTCCAATACCATCCTCAGCAGCTTTCCATCTAAGTTGTCAATGTCAGGTGGTTTCTTATTATTGATGGACAACAATAATTGTTCCACCTCTGCCACACTAACTTTACAGAATTCAAAATTACAATGTTTTTATTTCATTATTTGGTCTTGTATGCATGAATACGATGGCTCACAGTTTTTTGAGTTTGATTACTTTGCCAATGAAATATTAAAATATGTGGCAATATCAAAAGGTTTTGTGATGATTGAGCCTTCTAATTCAATGAAAGATGGCGTTGAATTAGTCTTTCTGCCCATACTTTTATTTAAAGTACTCCAAGGCTTTATTCCATCATACTTTATATAATTTATCTTAGTTTAATAATAGCTTTCTTCTTTTGTCAGTCACATAATTTCTGTTTGCCAATCAGCCAGACTTTAGCCACTCCTTTTGCTTCTAGATGCTCCTTCTCACAGACATCAGACCAGCAACTATTTTTCACATCTTCAACAAAGGAATCATTTCAAAACTTTTGTATGATCTCTTATATACTATTTTAGTCCCAGCCTTTGGAACTTTTGTTTTTCTGGATATAACCATTACACTACGGTCACTATATCCAATGGGTATGGATACATTGGTAAAAATGTGATCAATACACGTGGATGATGTAGGTCCTGCGCTATTTGTAAATACTCTGGTAGGTTGATTGCAACACCCCTAAAGAAGAGCCCCCCCCCCCCCATAGGCATCCCTGTCTCTTCTGTAGTTGTGATATCCTTGTATTGCTACTGCTGTATCATTGAAGGAATGGATCTTAGACAGTTTCAAAGATGGCCAATACATGAATGTCATCCAATGTTAGCACGTTATTGATGTAATATGATCTATTTTTAGGCCTTTCCTAGGTAGCTTATCGGACATAGACATAAGAAGAAGAAAGAAAACACACAAAACATGACAAGAACATGGTTTGCCTAATAGAGTCAGTCAATCGGGCACTTGTGAGTGACAGTTGGTGTATGTGTGTGTGTGATGTTGTGCTTAAGCTACTGACCTGGAAGCTAAGCTCTCTCACTCCTCCTCCCAGTCTTTTGGGAGGGAGAGTGGATAATGAGCCAATGGTAGGGGATGTAAAGCAATGTCCCCACGCTCTCTGGCAGCTTTCATGGCTGGGATAAGTTCTATCCGCCTCTGGCGAACATCTCCCGAGTAGTCCTCGTTAAGGAAGATGTTGGTTCCTCTCAAGTTCTTGGCTCTCTCCAGAACAGCCATCTTGTCCTTAAACCTCAGGAATTTGACCACTATCGTCCTGGGTCTGTTACTTGGGCTGGTTGCAGCTTTTCAGTGATCATTTTTCTTGATTTCTCCTCAGACTTGGCCCAGTTCTCATGTGAAGACTCTGGTATGCCATCCACAACAATGTTATTCCTCCTGGATTGTCCCTCTAGATAGTCTGTTTTCCAAGTCATTGTTAATAATGATTCACATTATTGATGTCCTCTCGCGTGGACTTACAGTTTGCTGTCATCTTGCTGAAAGTCTCTTTCAGGACATCCACCTGTGCCAGGGGGAACTGCAAACTGTTCTTAAGGTCTTGGATCTCTCTGGTCAGATTGTCCATTCTTTTGTTAGTTGAGTCCATCAGTATTTGGACAAAAGCTCTTGAAGCTATTTTGAGAGGGACTGGGTGAAGAAGGGAAGAGAGAGACAGAAGGGAGATAAGTGGGAGAAAGAGAGAGTAGAAGAGAGAGAGGGATGGAAAGAGAGGAGGGGAGAGAGGGCGAGAGGATGGAGGGTGTGAAAGAAGATGGAGGGATAGAGAAGAGGCGATAGAGAGAACGAGACAGAGGGAGAAAAAGAGAAGAGAGGGAGGGAGAGAGCGAGAAGAGCGAGATGGGGAAAGGGGGATTAGAGAAGAGAGAGACCCATTGACAAATGTTGACATAAGCATCAATTGTTTGATGCTCATCTTTTCACATTGACTGCAATGTTTATTTATTTTATTTCACCTTTATTTACCAGGTAGGCCAGATGAGAACAAGTTCTCATTTACAACTGCGACCTGGCCAAGATAAAGCAAAGCACTGCGACAAAAACATCAACACAGAGTTACACATGGGATAAACAAACGTACACTCAATAACACAAATAGAAAAATCTGTATACAGTGTGTGCAAATTAAGTAAGGAGGTAAGGCAATAAATAGGCCATAGTGGTGAAGTAATTACAATTTAGCAATTTACACTGGAGTGATAGATGTGCAGATGAGGATGTGCAGGTAGAAATACTGGTGTGCAAAAGAGCAGAAGAACAAAAACAAATATGGGGATGAGGTAGGTAGTTGGTTGGATGGGCTATTTACAGATGGGCTGTGTACAGCTGCAGCGATCGGTAAGCTGCTCTGACAGCTGACGCTTAAAGTTAGTGAGGGAGATATATAAGTCTCCAACTTCAGTGATTTTTGCAGTTCGTTCCAGTCATTGGCAGCAGAGAACTGGAAGGAAAGGCGGCCAAAGGAGGTGTTGGCTTTGGGGATGACCAGTGAAATATACCTGCTGGAGCATGTGCGATGGGTGGGTGTTGCTATGGTGACCAGTGAGCTGAGATAAGGCGTGGCTATACCTAGCAAAGACTTATAGATGACCTGGAGCCAGTGGGTTTGGTGAGTGGTGGGTAGTATATGGCCTATTTATTGCCTACCTCCTCATGCCTTTTGTACACACTGTATATAGACTTTCTTTTTTTCTACTGTGTCATTGACTTGTTTATTGTGCTATTGGCTTGTTTATTGTTTATTCCATGTTATTCCATGTGTAACTCTGTGTTGTTGTCTGTGTCACACTGCTTTGCTTTATATTGGCCAGGTCACAGTTGTAAATGAGAACTTGTTCTCAACTAGCCTACCTGGTTAAATAAAGGTGAAATAAAAAAATTAAAACATATGGGGCTTTGGTGACAAAACGGATGACACTGTGATAGACTGCATCCAATTTGCTGAGTAGAGTGTTGAAGGCTATTTTGTAAGTCAAGGATCGGTCAAGGATCGGTAGGATAGTCAGTTTGGCAGCATGAGTGAAGGAGGCTTTGTTGCGAAATAGGAAGCCGATTCTAGATTTAATTTTGGATTGGAAATGCTTAATATGAGTCTGGAAGGAGAGTTTACAATCTAGCCAGACACCTAGGTATTTATAGTTGTCCACATATTCTAAGTCAGAACCGTCCAGAGTAGTGATGCTGGTCGGGCGGGCGGGTGTGGGCAGCGATCGGTTGAAGAGCATGCATTTCATTTTACTAGCATTTATGAGCAGTTGGACGCCACGGAAGGAGTGTTGTATGGTGTCGAAGCTCGTTTGGAGGTTTGTTAACACAGTGTCCAAAGAAGGGCCAGAAGTGTACAGAATGGTGTTGTCTGCGTAGAGGTGGATCAGAGAATCACCCACAGCAAGAGCGACATCATTGATATATACAGAGAAAAGAGTCGGCCCGAGAATTGAACCCTGTGGCACCCCCATAGAGACTGCCAGAGGTCCGGACAACAGGCCCTCCGATTTGAGACGCTGAACTCTATCTGAAAAGTAGTTAGTGAACCAGGCGAGGCAGTCATTAGAGAAACCAAGGCTGTTGAGTCTGCCGATAAGAATACGGTGATTGACGGAGTCGAAAGCCTTGGCCAGGTCGATGAAGACGGCTGCACGGTACTGTCTTTTATCGATGGTGGTTATGATATCGTTTACGACCTTAAGCATGGCTGAGGTGCACCCGTGGCCAGCTCGGAAACCAGATTGCATAGCGGAGAAGGTACGGTGAGATTCTAAATGGTCGGTGATCTGTTTGTTCACTTGGTTTTCGAAGACTTTAGAAAGGCAGGGCAGGATGGATATAGGTCTGTAACAGTTTGGGTTTAAAGTGTCTCCCCCAGAACAATGTATTGACATAAGCGTCAATAGATTGACACTCGTCCTTTCCCATTGACTGCAAATGTATTGATAATAAGCTTCAACCCTGTGACACTCATCTTTTCCCATTGACTGCAATGTATTGACATAAGTGTCAATTGGTTGATGCTCATCTTTTTACCATTCGCACCGCCAAGCTTGCTGGGAGCATGGCTAGTTGACATAAGCATCAATCAGTTGATGCCTAACTTTTTGCAAAAACGTAACAGGATACATTTTTGAGGCTGATAATGGGCTGTCCTATGATGGATGGCAGTTCCTCATGTCCTGAAATTCTCTGTTGGCTGACTTTCTACTCTGTGTGTACTGTAATATGTTGTACTAATTGCTGTGTTAAGTGCCTACCAGAGCCTACAGCAATAATAGTAATAGTACCTGGAGTGATGTGGGTGGTTGTAATGAGCAGGTGCTCACTAGCTTTCTGAGGCTAATTGCCCACATACAATTCCACACACACACACACACACACACACACACACACACACACACACACACACACACACACACACACACACACACACACACACACACACACACACACACACACACAGTGCCCAAAACATGCTTGTTGATCTCTTGATTTCTGGTAAGGCTCCATTGTGGCATTCCTCTTCAGTTTGGTGACACAGAGACAGTCCATTGGTTCTGTATACTGCAGCATGCCTCTTTTGGCCTGTGTCTTCAGTTTGGAGACAGACAGAGAGAGATTGGCAGTGTGGCGAGAGCTTAATGCATTAAATCATTGTTTGTGTCCCTAAAGACAGGCTAATCTCTCATAGCCTGTCCAGGCATGTCAATAGTAGGATCACAGGACTTCTTTACCACGCGAACACTTTGGGTGGCATCAGAAAAAGCTCATTTAGACACTCTGTGCCTCGTGTACGGGCAAGACAAGTGTGTTTGTGATTCAGCATGTGTCTACAAGAGAGTGTGTCTATGACAGGGTGGATGTGAATAAAAAGTACAATGGTGTGTGTGTGTGTCTACGCATTCATATTTCAGTTCAGCATGTGTTTTCCAGAACAATGCTATTGCTAGCCTAAGACACATTTCAAGAAGTCATTAGATGGCTGCGGATCCACCCGGTGGTTATAATTCTAGGTTCTAGGTTCTAAGTTCAAATTTTGGTTTTCTGTCGTTGTGTTTCCTAACGGTTTTCCTAACGGTGGTTCTAAGTTCTAAAAGTGATTATTGTGTTTATGTCTCCTAACGGTGGTTCTAAGTTCTAAAAGTGATTATTGTGTTTATGTCTCCTAACGGTGGTTCTAAGTTCTAAAAGTGATTATTGTGTTTATGTCTCCTAACGGTGGTTCTAAGTTCTAAAAGTGATTATTGTGTTAATGTCTCCTAACGGTGGTTCTAAGTTCTAAAAGTGATTGTTGTGTTTATGTCTCCTAACGGTGGTTCTCGTTGTCTTTCCCTCAGGGCGTAAGGCTGCTTGCTGGCTGTCCTGTTCCGTCACAGAACAGAATAGAGCACTGAGCAGAGGACAGAGCCCCAATGCCAGTGGACATGCAGCCACATCAGGGGCTGTACCATTATGAGTCTACACCCAACCAGCCGCCCAGAGGGTAAGATATTTTTTGTGACCAACTTTTTATTTTGGTGTGTATACAAAAAACACATAAACAGAGAATCGAAAGACAGTAGAAAACAAGAACAAGCATACAAGACAAAATGCCAAATAAAAACTAAAAGTGAATAAATTAAGTCAATAATTGTCCTGTCTATCCCATCCAGAGGGTAAGACAACACAACAACACCATCAACAACAACAACTTCAGCCACTCCTCCTTGTCCTTAGTCTAACCAGTCTAACCTAAAACTATCAACACTTTTCTACCATAATCCCTGAACTTTAAATCAAATCTGGTGCACTGGCCAGTACAAGAGACTGTAAAGACACTAACAAACAGGCAGATATGAATGATTTACTCTCGTTCCTGCATATGTACTGTAAAACAATCTGACGACTCTTATTCTACTCACAGACAGACGGCATCCTCTGAGTAGCTAAAAGCCTAAGCTGCAATTGTTTTGGAGATTCTCTCTCTCTCTCTCTCTCTATCTCTCTCTCTCTCGCTAATTACAGGCTGGCCAGACCCCGCTGAGCTCTGCATGACTGCCCTCCCTACCGTACCCTGCTCAGGTTACTCTGATAGCGGGAGAGAGGGATAGAGGGAGATGAAGAGAGAAAGGGAGGGAGGGAGTAAGATGTGGGAAAGAGAGGAGAAAGAGAGAGCAGGAGAGAGAAAAGGGGGACAGGGAGGCAGAGAGAAACAGAGGGAGAAAAATCGGAGGGAGGTGGAGAGAGAGAGTGAAAGAAAAGCTTAATTTACTTCTACCAGATTCGAGAGTAAGAAAGAGGGATAGAGAAAGGGGGAGAGAAAGCAGGAGGAGGAGGAATACACATTGTGGAGAAAGAATTAGAGAGCTGAAAGGGAGACTTAGAAGGTACAGGGATGAATGAAGTCTGCTCTACAGGAGAGGAATATAGGGAGAGAGAAAGAAAGACAGGATGGGAGCGGGAGTGAGAAAGAGAGAGCGAAAGAGAGAGTGTGTGCATGAGTGGAGAAAAGTTCTGAATCCAGAAAGAGAGAGTGAGTGAGAAAAGGGAGTTAAGAACACATTGAAAAGTATGAGAACATTGGAACTTTCCAGCTAGGCTTCCCTAGTCTGTCCAGCTGAGAAGGGAAACCCCCATCTGGGTAGCTAGTAGCTACAGCTATAACAACATTACTGTGAATTTGAGTACATCACCATCTGGTGGGGAGTGGGAAACATCACAACACCTCAGAATTCATTGGTGCAGTATTTCTTGGCTGTTCAGATCAGGGTTTCCCTTGGTTTTTGCCCCAGCACTACACAGCAGATTTATATAATCAAAGATTGATGATGAGATGGTCATTTGAATCAGCTGTTTAGTTTGCACTGGCAATTAAACCGTTTACAGAAAGAATTAGACATGACCCAAACGTAACAGGTATCAGTATTGGTAAACATGAATGTAAACTAAACTTATTGAAACTCAATGCCCTCCTTGCAAAAAATATTTTCAGAATACTCTAAAATATCAGGATATAAAATGAATGTGAAAAACCCCCGGAAATAATGGCAATAGGAAAAAGAAAAAGAATAACTCATTATCTACAACAATTTTTTAAGTGGACCACAAAAAATATCAAATACTTAGGATGCTTAATAAGTGACAACAAGAAACAAATATTTTATTGATGATGCCCAAAAGCCGTGATTGGAGGATATATTGGCAGGGGTTTTGTTAGGCCCGAGACAAAGTCAAAACGTGCCAATATATCCTCCAAACACCGACTTTGAGTGCATTATCATTTTTATACAACGGGTTACCAACATATTCAAATAAGAATTATGTTAATGAATTCATTCATACAATTTCATCCTTCCACAAGATACAGTCCTGACACAAATCTATGGTTGCTACCCAAGCCGGCTGGTCTTTTGGTGGGACAGCTGGAGATCGAATTTCAATACTGAAACAATGTTGCAAATGTCAGAGAGACAGGCAGCAAGGTTTATACAAATGTTCGCTACTGAAAACTAATTGCTAATCTAAAGGAAATGGGAGATAATATCTAGATGCTTTTTACAGTGGAGATCAAGTTCATAAATTGTCTGGCCGGGCAAATGAGACAGTGGATTGCGCTGTCAGATGGAACATAAAATAGGCATTTCAACATCATAGCTTTAGCCGGTGGTAACTTGTGCAATAGACGCCAGCTGGAATGCGGTTTTAACCAATCAGCATCCAGGATTAGACTCACCCGTTGTATAAATAAAGATAACTTCATCCCATTACTCAACAAAATGAATGCTTGAATAAACCTCTTCAGAATTACATGGCTCCCGAAGTTTTTATATTTATTCTCTGTATTACCAATTAGCTCACTGAAGACATTCTTTCAAAAAGTATACTCGGTCATAACATACTTTATATGGGCAAATAAAACTCATAGAATGAAAAGCAAAGTCTGACATCTTCCTAAGTCTGAGGGTGGTTTTAACCTTCCAGACTTGGAATCTGAGGGTGGTTTTAAACTTCCAGACTTGGAATTGTATCAACTCGCCTCCCAGGGCTTTTACTTGTGCCATACACAAAACATTAAGAACACCTTCTCTTTCCATGACAGACTAACCAGGTGAATCCAGGTGAAAGCTATGATCCCTTATTGATGTCACTTGTTAAATCATATTCAATCAGTGTAGATGAAGGGGAGGAGACAGGTTAAAGAAGGATTTTTAAGCCTTGAGACAATTGAGACATGGATTGTGTATGTGTGCCATTCAGAGGATGAGTGGGCAAGACAAAAAAATCTAAGTGCCTTTGAACGGGGTATGGTAGCAGGTGCTAAGCTAACATATGCAATTATTTTAAGATGGTCATACCATGGATTATTTAGCTATTTCATTTGGAATTTTACGAGCCCTTTAGGTATATAAAAAATAGTAAAATATTATTCTAAAAATTATTTTGGCTTTTACTGCTACTGTAGCCCATAGAAATCATTGAATAACACATTCATAAATGGCAACACAGACAGTAAAACAAATGAATCACAATTAAGGTTTTGAAGTGTCTGTCCTATATCTAGGAGATAAGAAAGCTCTGGAAATATACATGTTTTTTGACATTTAACCCTATATTTTGATATTTAACCCTTTATTAATAGTTTGTAGGCCAAACCGTTCAGACGCTGCAGATGTTTTCATGAGAAGACCAATTTTCGGTATGTCTCATGGTCTGACAAACACCACTGTAGCTCTGCCGCCTTCCACCGCAGATGCGGTCGATTGAGACGCAGCCCATGCAAAAAAACCTGATATCTCTATCTTAAACTGACAGATTTTTATGGGGATTTTTTTATTATGTTACTTAGATTGACGCACGGGTGCATCAATAGACTCTTAAGGATTTTAATATAAGGATTTTGAAATGATTTATACTTTTACTTTTGATACTGTTGGTAGTATATTTTAGCAATTCCATTTACTTTTGATACTTAAGTATATTTAAAACCAAATACTTTAACTTTTACTGAAGTAGTATTTTTCTGGGTTACTTTTACTTGAGTCCTTTTCTATTTAGGTATCTTTTCTGTTACTCAAGTATGACAATTGGGTACATTTTCCAACACTGGTATTCAGGACCAAAAGTGAATTGCTTTTCCACATTTTTGCAGTATTACTTCAGTGCCTTGTTACAAACAGGATGCATGTTTTGGAATACAGTATTTTATTCTGTACAAGCTTCCTTCTTTTCACTCTGTCAATTGGGTTAGTATTGTGGAGTAACTACAGTGTTGTTGATCCATCCTCAATTTTCTCCTATTACAGCCGTTAAACTCTGTAACTGTTTTAAAGTCATAATTTGCCTCATGGTGAAATCCCTGAGCGGTTTCCTTCCTCTCTGGAAACTTAGTTAGGAAGGACACCTGTATCTTTGTAGTGACTGGGTGTAGTGATACACCATCCAAAGAGCAATCAACATCTTCACCATTCTCAAAGAGATATTCATTTTCACCTATCTACCAATAGGTGCACTTCTTTGCGAGGCATTGGAAAACTTCCCAGGTCTTTATGGTTGAATCTGTGTTTGAAATTCACTGTTCGATTGATGGACCTTACAGATATTTGTGTGTGTGGAGTACGGAGATGAGGTAATCATGTTAAACACTATTCTTGCACACAGAGTGAGTCCATGCAACGTATGTGACTTGTTAAGCATATTTTACTCCTGAACTTATTTAGGCTTGCCATAACAAAGGGGTTAAATACTTATTGACTCAAGACATTTTAGCTTTTCATTTTTTATTAAATTGTAAAACAAATTGAAAAGCATTATTCCACTGCGACATTATGGGCTATTTTGAATTTTATCCCTTTTAAATTCAGGCTGTAATACAACAAAATGTGGAAAAAGTCAAGGGGTGTGAATACTTTTTGAAGGCAATGTAGTTAAATGCACTAAAGAGGAACAATGGGTACATATTGAAGATAGGTGAAAAGATTCTGGGGATGAGCATGCGTGTCTATTTTCAAAGGATAAAGCTAAGAACATTAACAACTTCTGACCAATGTATTTTCATACATGCAACTTAAAGGTTTCTATTTGAAATCGTTTGGACATCAGAGCAAACTTGAGGGAATCCTATTTGAGTCAGAGAAGGATGTTCATATGATAGGGAAGATATACAAAACCTTGCAGAGTGCATATCCAACTGACAGTCTCTTAGAAAAATATAGAAACTATTGGAACCAAGACTTAAAAATAACTGATATTGGCACAAGATGTAGGGAATGTTGGAACATAACAAACGAAATTACAGTTAACTAAAATGTACTCGTAAAACCTCTTAAGGATCCGGCCCTTTTTTTACATTTTCGTCTAAAATAACATACCCAAATCTAACTGCCTGTAGCTCAGGACCTGAAGCAAGGATATGCATATTCTTGATACCATTTGAAAGGAAACACTTTGAAGTTTGTTCAATTAATGTAGGAGAATATAACACATTAGAGCTGGTAAAAGATAATACAAAGAAAAATACATGCGTTCTTTTGTACCATCATCTTTGAAATGCAAGAGGAAGGCCATAATATACACTGCTCAAAAAAATAAAGGGAACACATAAACAACACAATGTAACTCCAAGTCAATCACACTTCTGTGAAATCAAACTGTCCACTTAGGAAGCAACACTGATTGACAGTAAATTTCACATGCTGTTGTGCAAATGGAATAGACAACAGGTGGAAATAAAGGCAATTAGCAAGACACCCCCAATAAAGGAGTGGTTCTGCAGGTGGGGACCACAGACCACTTCTCAGTTCCTATGCTTCCTGGCTGATGTTTTGGTCACTTTTGAATGCTGGCGGTGCTTTCACTCTAGTGGTAGCATGAGACGGAGTCTACAACCCACACAAGTGGCTCAGGTAGTGCAGCTCATCCAGGATGGCACATCAATGCGAGCTGTGGATAGAAGGTTTGCTGTGTCTGTCAGCGTAGTGTCCAGAGCACGGAGGCGCTACCAGGAGACAGGCCAGTACATCAGGAGACGTGGAGGAGGCCGTAGGAGGGCAACAACCCAGCAGCAGGACCGCTACCTCCGCCTTTGTGCAAGGAGGAGCAGGAGAAGCACTGCCAGAGCCCTGCAAAATGACCTCCAGCAGGCCACAAATGTGCATGTGTCTGCTCAAACGGTCAGAAACAGACTCCATGAGGGTGGTATGAGGGCCCGACGTCCACAGGTGGGGGTTGAGCTTACAGCCCAACACCGTGCAGGACGTTTGGCATTTGCCAGAGAACACCAACATTGGCAAATTCGCCACTGGCGCCCTGTGCTCTTCACAGATGAAAGCAGGTTCACACTGAGCACGTGACAGACGTGACAGTCTGGAGACGCCGTGGAGAACGTTCTGCTGCCTGCAACATCCTCCAGCATGACCGGTTTGGAGGTGGGTCAGTCATGGTGTGGGGTGGCATTTCTTTGGGGGGCCGCACAGCCCTCCATGGGCTCGCCAGAGGTAGCCTGACTGCCATTAGGTACCGAGATGAGATCCTCAGACCCCTTGTGAGACCATATGCTGGTGCGGTTGGCCCTGGGTTCCTCCTAATGCAAGACAATGCTAGACCTCATGTGGCGTGTCAGCAGTTCCTGCAAGAGGAAGGCATTGATGCTATGGACTGGCCCGCCCGTTCCCCAGACCTGAATCCAATTGAGCACATCTGGGACATCATGTCTTGCTCCATCCACCAACGCCACGTTGCACCACAGACTGTCCAGGAGTTGATGGATGCTTTAGTCCAGGTCTGGGAGGAGATCCCTCAGGAGACCATCCGCCACCTCATCAGGAGCATGCCCAGGCGTTGTAGGGAGGTCATACAGGCACGTGGAGGCCACACACACTACTGAGCCTCATTTTGACTTGTTTTAAGGACATTACATCAAAGTTGGATCAGCCTGTAGTGTGGTTTTCCACTTTAATTTTGAGTGTGACTCCAAATCCAGAACTCCATTGGTTGATAAATTGGATTTCCATTGATTAATTTTGTGTGATTTTGTTGTCAGCACATTCAACTATGTAAAGAAAAAAGTATTTAATAAGATAATTTCTTTCATTCAGATCTAGGATGTGTTGTTTAAGTGTTCCCTTTATTTTTTTGAGCAGTATATTATGCCAGCCCAGGCACAGTTTGGATTTTGTCCACTAGATGGCAGCAGTGCAAAGTTTTAGACTGATCCAATGAACCATTTGCATTCCTGTTCAAAATGTTGTATCAAGACTGCCTAAATGTGCATTTTACATTTTCAAGTTCATAACTGTTCATTCTCCTCAAACAATAGCATGGTATTATTTCACTGTAATAGCTACTGTAAATTGGACAGTGCAGTTAGAAGAACAAGAATTTAAGCTTTCTGCCAATATCAGATATGTCTATGTCCTGGGAAATTATCTTGTTACTTACAACCTCATGCTAATCACATTAGCCTACGTTAGCTCAATCCAGTATAAACTAATGCATAGAATGTGTTACACAAGAGACAAAATTCACAAATTCTTTAGCACAACATCAGTGTCATATCTTAAGTGTAAAACTAACGATGACTTAAAAATCCATAACTTCTGGGAATGCTTTTAAGTCCAAAGGTTATGGGTGGGTTTGGGTTAGCTGTCATAAGTATTAAAATCTAAATGTACTTTTAATTAATATGTCTGCATATTTCAAGACATGGCATATGGGGTTGCAGTGAGGTCCCCGATGGGTTGGACAATACTTTTCTCATCAATCATCTTGAAAAAACATATACTTAAAAACTAGAAATCAACCAATCCTCCATCGTTAACACAATGGAAAGGTCAATGCTTTATTATCTAAATGTTGGAAGTGCGTGTGCATCAGAGAGAAACAAAATGGTGCAGTTTAAGGCCATGTGGCGGAGAGTGATGCGGGCGCTGGAGATGGGGGTGTGAGCAGGTGGGTCTGGGCAGGGGTGATGTTGTGGATGTTTGTGTGCATCTGTATGTTGTCGTTTGTATGTGTATGTTTTGTATTGTTAATCTTACAAAAAAATGAATTAGCTGTGTAGTGTTAGGGCACAAACCAAAACCTTCACCCAGTGGGTGCCCCCGGGACCGAGTTTGGGAAACACTGGTTTAGATCACTGTTCTTCACTCCAGGTGTGCAGGCTTTTGTCCTAGCCCAGCACTAAACACAGCTGATGAAACCAATCAACGTATGATCACAACCTTGACTAGCTGAATCAGGTGGGTTAGTGTTAGGCTAAAAGGACCAGAATTGAAGAATACTGACTTAGAGAACGTACAAGCCATACTTTAACTTGGTTCACCCTTACATTGGAGTGACTAAGACCCTGATATCTTGGTCTCTTTGTACTGAATGTCTGTATGGGTATGTTGCTTTCTATGTACGTCTATGTCCCTCTCGATGCCTCTCTGTCTGTATTTCTATGTCTTTTTGCATGTCTGTCTGAATGTCTCTCTGTATGTCTCTCTGTCAATGTCTGTCTGTATGTCTAGCCTTGCTCCTTCAGGAAGGTCTCCCTACAGTGAAGTGTCATCCCTGCACGCTCCGCTCCACAACGGCCATCCTCAGGACTGCAGGAACATGTACAACCCAATGACCCCTAACCCCAGAATCAATCCTAACTCCGTTGTCAACCCCATGGACCAGTACATGCGACCCCCTCTGGCTCCCCCACTGCACAGCATGATGGGACACCGCAGCATGAATCAGTCCTCCGACGGTGAGTCAACAGTCCTGCGCCACGTGAAACACTTCTTGACCTTACCCTCATTATAACCAAAGACAGGCTCTATCTCAATCAGTATTTTCTCCATTCCTCCCGACTCTGATGAATTGAGAAAAAAACTGAAGAAACCTCTTCATGATGCTCCGGTCCCTCAGGAGTCAGTATGGCTGTGTTCTAAAGCCTGTAATAATGTAATAATTCTTATCCTCTTGTGTTTGTCCAGGTGGTAATAGCACACCCTACTGTCACAACAACCTCATGTCATCCCACCACGGCTTCCCCCACGGACAGGGATTAGACCATGTGGGAGACGGTAAGAAAAGAACTGGATCGTGTTTATATCCGCTGCAAAACGCTTTAAAATGTTTTCCGTTGCAATGCCCCCTCTCTGCTCCTCATCTCCTCGCCTCACCCATCCTTTACCTCCCAATCCTCTCTATCTCCCCCACTCCCTGTCTCCTCTTTTCTCTCCCCCCTCCTCCTTTCGCCTCCCCAGGCTCGCGGTTCTCAACGCCTCGCTCCATGCTGAAGCTGAGTAAGAAGCGTGCCTTGTCCATCTCTCCGCTGTCTGACGCCAGCGTGGACCTACAGACGGTCATCAGGACCTCTCCTAACTCCCTGGTGGCCTTCGTCAACTCACGTTGTGGACCCAACGGAGCCAGCTCCTACGGACATCTGTCTGTGGGTGCCATGAGGTCAGGAGCAGGAACCCTACACTATACTTCGCTATGACATATACACCACAATGTATTACACGATACTATACTATATTACACTGTACTCACGCTGCTGACCCAAAGGAGCCAGCTCCTACGGTCTACGGACATATGTCTGTCACGAGGTCAGGAACCAGAATACTATAATCTATAACGCAACACTACTTTACATTCTTTGGTATCAGTCACTTTGTATTGAAATGCGTACTTTCCCAACGAAATGTTAACATCAGTTTTAATCAGTAACATAACCTGTGATCAGTGTAATATTCTGAAACATCATGATGATAAAAACTGTTTATGATACCCCTGTCTCTTGTCTCGTGTATTGTAGTCCATCAATGGGTTACTCCAACTCAATGAACTACCAGTCCAGACAACAAGGCTCTCTGTATGGTGGACACACCCCTGGGCCCTGCCACGCCCCTCCCCCCCGACTACCCCCCCACAACCCCCGCCTCCACGCACCAAAACATGGACACGTAAGACTATTTATGGTTGTCTTCAGACACTTGCTATGGGCTCCACCTGCTACTAACAGTTTCGAGAGAGTGCATCCCGGAAAATAGAGAGACATTCTAAAGCTTGTACCAAAGTACTGTATGTGCATGCACTTGAGTAGACCCATTTCCCGGCCGCGTCATGAAAAGCTGCGCGTGCAGTTCGTCATCAGAAACCTCTGTTTACCTAGCAGTGGATACGATCACATGCAACTTCAAATGCAGATCGTGCAAGTTAACAAAACACCTCATCAGATGGTTATTAACTCCAATTTCTTAGATGTCATCAGGATTGATTACCTAGCACGCTTGTAAGCCAGTGAGGCAAGGTAAAGTATCACAAATAGAGCTAGATAGAGCCAGACGAATAATATATAGATGTAGGATATTAATTTGGGCCAGTTTGCTACAGCAGGAAAATAATGTGAATTATTATGTAGATTATAATTAATGGACATTTTTTGTAGGAGTTGATACATTTTTTGTTACGGCAAATCAAGTCTAAAATTTCAAAGTGGAAATGAATGCACTCAAATACGCTACAAGTTTGCATTACCTGCTGAGCATAAACATTCTCAGCAACAAAAGAGTGATCAAATTATGATCCTACATCTGTACTTGTTGAACATAGTCTTGTGTGTTTTCATGGTCATCACTTACTCACTATTCAGTTTGTCAAGGCCCCGACATCAGTGTTAGAAATTGTTATTTCTTTAGGGGCTAGATCAGCTTTAATATTGCAGATAGATTGAAGCTTCCATCAATGTAATTGTCTGCATCATTTCCAATCCTCAATATATATGTTTTGTAAATACACACACACACACAGATTTTTTTTTAGTTTCACAAAACTTCTGAACCTTTCTATTCTCATAGTTTCTACAGATTGTAAATTAAAGATACATTTTTTTGCTGAAAGTATTATTATGTTATTGATCGATTGACTATGACTTTTCAAATCACCCAGCAGTGCTATTTGCAGAGTTAGCTCCAGATAAACATTGCAATTCTTCAGCCATTCCTGGACCTGCGACCAAAAACAAGCTACATATGAACAGTACCAAAATAATGATCTAATGATTCTGTTTCTTCACAAACAAAATCTGCAGAGCTGGGATGGTTGTATCCCCCATATACAGTATATAACATTCTATTGATTGCAAAACATTTTTTTATAATAATTTAAAAATTCTATGTTTTGAATATGGCGTCGTTTTGCGTATCAGTTCATAAACCATGTGCCATGGAATCGGTAAATCAAAATCATTTCCTAATTATTTTGCAATCTATATGGCATAACTGTACATTTTTTGGTCCTTAAAATTAAACTGGTGTACTTTTTTTATTTGTCACAATTTTCTTTAACCACTTTTTCGGTAATGCTGTAGTTAGTTGGTTGTAATTTTGGGTAGAGCAGACATTTACATATATTTTTGTTAGCTGCATGTGTGACATAACTCCTCCAGTCCTATTTATGATATCATTTACAAAGATTATACCTTTTATTTTACTTTTATTCCAAAAATAATGTTTATCTGTTTTATTTATTTCAACTGAAATTGCAACCAACTTTCTATGGCTTTAAAAAAAATAGTTTATATAATTTGGAGATGATTTCACTTTCAAATAACTGAAAGTAAGAGGTTGTAATCTGAATAAAGGGAAAAGGGACATTCTTGACCATGGGGCGAGAGATTCTTACTAATCTGCAAGAGAACCAGTTCGGATTTAAGTATAACTTTTTATGACTGAAGCCTTTAGTGAGAGGTCTAATGCTAATATTTAATAATTTATATCCTCCAAATTCATATTCATTATATAAATAGGCCTGTTTAATTTGGACTGGCTTGCCATTCCAAATAAAATGGAATATTTTTTTGCGCATATAATTTTAAAAAAAACAGGTCGCTAGGTGTAGGCAAGGCCATAAGAAAATAGGTAAACTGGGATATGACTAAAGAGTTAATAAGGGTGATTGTTCAACAAATACACTGGTATTTCCTTTTTTTGCTAACTTTCTACTAAAATGTATTGTAGTGAGATTATTTATTTATTTCAGGATATGAATACTGAGTATATCCACATCACCGTCAGACCTTATTATTGGTAAATCTAAAAGTTATATATTTTTTAGTGATCCAATACGTAATATAGTACATGTATCATAATTTGGTTGTAATCCAGAGAGATAAGAAAAAGTTCAATGGTCAATGCAAAGAGTCCGGGGATCCATTTGATTAGCTGTTCAGGAGTCTTATGGCTTGGGGATAGAAGCTGTTAAGAAACCTTTTGGACCTAGACTTGACACTCTGTTACCGGTTGCCGTGCGGTAGCAGAGAGAACAGTCTATGACTAGGCTGGCTGGAATCTTTGGCAATTTTTAGGGCCTTCCTCTGACACTGTCTGGTATAGAGGTCCTGGATGAAAGGAAGCTGGCCCCAGTGATGTACTGGGCCGTACGCACTACCCTCTGTAGTGCCTTGCGGTCGGAGGCCGAGCAGTGCCAGGCGGTGATGCAATCAGTCAGGATGCTCTCGATGGTGCAGTTGTGAAACTTTTTGAGGATCTGAGTTCCCAATGCAGAATCTTTTCAGTCTCCTGAGGGGGAATAGGTGTTGTCGTGTCCTCTTCACGACTGTCTTGGTGTGTTTGGACCATGATAGTTTGTTGGTGATGTGGACACTACAGCCCCGTCGATGAGAATGGGGACGTGCTAGACCCTCCTTTTCCTGTAGTCCACGATCATCTCCTTTGTCTTGATCACGTTGAGGTAGAGGTTCTTATCCTGGCACCACAATGCCAAGTCTCTGACCTCCTCCCTATAGGCTGTCTCATCGTTATTGGTGATCAGGCCTACCGCTGTTGTGTCATCATTAAACTTAATGATGTTGTTGGAGTTGTGCTTGGCCAAGCAGTCATGGGTGAACAATGAGTACAGGAGGGGACTGAGCATGCACCCCTGAGGGGCCCCCGTGTTGAGGATCAGGATGGCAGATGTGTTGTTACCTACCCTTACCACCCGGGGCGGCATGTCAGGAAGTCCAGGATCCAGTTGCAGAGGGAGGTGTTTAGTCCCAGGGTCCTTTGCTTAGTGATGAGCTTTGAGAGCACTATGGTGTTGAACGCTGAGCTGTAGTCAATAAATAGCATTCTCACGTAGGTGTTCATTTTTTCCAGGTGGGAAAGGGCAGTGTAGAGTCTTCTGTGGATCTGTTGGGGTGGTATGCAAATTGGAGTGGGTCTAGGGTTTCTGGGATAATGGTGTTGATGTGAGACATGACCAGCCTTTCAAAGCACTTCATGGCTACAGATGTGAGTGCTACAGATTGGTAGTCATTGAGGCAGTTTACCTTAGTGTTCTTGGGCACAGCGACTATGGTGGTCTGCTTGAAACATGTTGGTATTACAGCCTCGGTCAGGGATAGGTTGAAAATGTCAGTGAAGACACTTGCCAGTTGGTCAGCGCATGCTCAGAATACACGTCTTGGTAATCCGTCTGGCCCTGCGGCCTTGTGAACGTTGACCTGTTTAACCTCTCTAGTACATGTGGGACGAACTCGTCCCACCTACGTAACAGCCACTGAAATCCAGTGGCGCGATTTTTGAATCGTTAGAAATGCTATAACTTCAATTTCTCAAACATATGACTATTTCACAGCTATTTAAAGACAAGAATCTCGTTAATCTAACCCCACTGTCCGATTTCAAAAAGGCTTTACAACAAAAGCAAAACATTAGATTATGTCAGCAGAGTACCCAGCCAGAAATAATCACACAGCCATTTTTCAAGCTAGCATATCATGTCACATAAACCCAAACCACAGCTAAATGCAGCACTAACCTTTTATAATCTTCATCAGATGACACACCTAGGACATTGTGTTATACAATACATGCATGTCTGTTCAATCAAGTTCATATTTATATCAAAAACCAGCTTTTTACATTAGCATGTGACGTTCAGAAAAAGCATAACCACCGCAAACTTCCGGTGAATTTACTAACAGTTTGCTAAATTACTCACGATAAACGTTCACAAAAAGCATAACAATTATTTTAAGAATTATAGATACATTACCCCTCTATGCACTCGATATGTCCGATTTTAAAATAGCTTTTCGGATGAAGCACATTTTGCAATAATCTAAGTACATAGCCCGGCATTACAGGGCTAGCTATTTAGACACCCACCCAGGTCAGCCTCCACCAAAATCACATTTCCTATAAGAAAGATGTTCTTACCTTGCTTGTTCTTCATCAGAATACACTGCCAGGACTTCTACTTCAATAACAAATGTTGGTTTGGTCCCAAATAATCCATCGTTATGTTCCAACAGCGACGTTTTGTTCGTGAGTTCTAGAATGCTTTTTCGCGGTGTCGCGCATGGCGCATTGGCGTGTCAAAAATGTCTAAATATTCCATTACCGTACTTCGAAGCATGTCAACCGCTGTTTAAAACCAATTTTTATGCCATTTATGTCATAGAGAAGTGTTAATATTCCGACCGGGAGTATGCATTGAGCCTAAACAGCCGAATAAAATTTCTCCTCAGAAGCGACTCATGCACGCGCATCATTGAAAGGTCCTCCGAGCATCCACTTACAAAAGGCGATAATATATTTCAACCTGAGGTTCCCTCGTAAACCTTCAGTTATTTCGCGGGCTCTGAGAGCCTATTGGAGCCCTGGGAATTGTCACGTTACAGCTAAGATCCTTACTTTTCAATAAAAAGAGGTAAGACGCACGACTCCTTGTCAGACAGGGTACTTCCTGCTTGAAACCTTGTCAGGTTTTTGCCTGCCATAGGAGTTCTGTTATACTCACAGACACCATTCAAACAGTTTTAGAAAATTCAGAGTGTTTTCTATCCAAACCTGAACAATAATATGCATATTCTAGCTTCTGAGTTGGTGTAGGAGGCCGTTAAAAATGGGAACATATTTTTTCCAAAATTCTCAATACTGCCCCCTATACCAAACAGGTTAAAGGTCTTAATCACATCAGTTATGGAGACCGTGATCACACAGTCGTCTGCAACAGCTGGTGCGCTCATTCATGCTTCAGTGTTGCTTGCCTCGAAGCGCGCATAAAAGTTATTTAGCTCGTCTTGTAGGCTTGTGTCACTGTGCAACTCGCTGCTGTGCTTCCCTTTGTAGTCCATAATAGTTTGCAAGCCCTGCCACATCCGACGAGCATCGGAGCTGGTGTAGTAGGATTCAATCTTAGTACTGTATTGACGCTTTGCCTGTTTGATGGTTCGTCGGAGGGCATAGAGGGATTTCTTAAAAGCATCCGGGTTAGAGTCCCGCTCCTTGAAAGCAGCAGTTCTACAATTTAGGTCAGTGCAGATGTTACCTATAATCCATGGTTTCTGGTTGGGGTACGTACAGGAGGATATAGGTATGGTTAGATTTGCCAAGTGAAGGGCAAGGGAGTGTTTTGTACATGTCTCTGTGTGTGGAGTAAAGGTGGTCTAGAGTTTTTTTCCTCTGGTTGCACATGTAACATTCTGGTAGAAATTAGGTAAAACATATTTAAGTTTACCTGCATTAAAGTCCCCGGCCACTAGGAGTGCCGCCTCTGGATGAGCATTTTCTTGTTTGCTTATGGCCTTATACAGCTCATTTTGTGCGGTCTTGGTGCCAGCATCGCTTTGTGGTGGTAAATAGACAGCAACGAAAAATATAGATGAACAAACTCTTGGCAATAGTGTGGTCTACAGCTTATCATGAGATACTCTACCTCAGGTGAGTAAAAACCTCAAGACTTCCTTAATATTAGATTTCGTGCACCAGCTGTTATTGACAAATAGACACAGACTGCCAACCCTTGTCTTACCGGAGGCAGCTGTTCTATCTTGCCGATGCACGAAAAACCCAGCCAGCTGTATGTTATCCCTGTCGTCGTTCAGCCACAACTCGGTAAAACACAAGATATTACAGTTTTTAATGTCCCATTGGTGGGATATTCTTGATCGGAGCTCATCCAGTTTATTATTCAATGATTGCAGGTCGGCTAATAGTACGGAAGGTAGAGACAGGTTACCCACTCGGCGTCAGATTCTTACAAGACACCCAGACCTACGTCCCCTATATCTCTCTCTCTTCATCATGTGAATGACAGGGATATGGGTCTTGTCCGGTGTCCGACTCGTTAAAGAAAAAATCTTTGTCCAGTACGAGGTGGGTAATCACTGTTCTGATATCCAGAAGCTCTTTTCGGTCATAAGAAACGGTGGCAGAAACATTATGTAAAAAATAAGTTACAAATAACGCAAAAAAAACACACAATAGTACAATTTGTTAGGTACCCGTAAAACGGCAGCCATCTCTTCCTGCGCAATTATACATATTTTAATAGCTAACATTTCGATGGCCACAATAAATAGATATACAGTAGAGGACAACCTTGTTTTACTCCTCTTGACGGTTTAATACTTTCTGAGAAGTAGCCATTATCTTGCTTCAAGGCCTGAGCTACAGGCAGTTAGATTTGGGTATGTCATTTTAGGTGAAAATTTAAAAAAAGGGGCAGATCCTTAAGAGGCGGATCCTTGAAGGCTTTAAATACGTCAAGAAGTTCCTCCTCTGTAATTTGGCCTTCACATGAGTCTTTCTGTACAGCTGTTAATTTTACATTATTAATAGAAAACAAATCCATACAATTAACTTCAGTTAGTGGAGATGGAGGAGACTGAAACATATGCTTAAAGTACTTTGCTTCCTCTTTCAAAATATAGTTTGGTGCATCATGGGTGACTCCATTTGTAACACATTTCAGTAAATTATTTTAGTGCATTTTCCCCGTATTCCATCAGGGTTGCTTTATTTTTTACAATATAAACTAAGCAAAAAAAGAAACGTCCCTTTTTCAGGACCCAGTCTTTCAAAGATAATTTGTAAAAATCTAAATAACTTCACAGATCTTCATTGTAAAGGGTTTAAACACTGTTTCCCATGCTTGTTCAATGAACCATAAACAATGAATGAACATGCACCTGTGGAACGGTTGTTAAGACACTAACAGCTTACAGACGGTAGGCAATTAATGTCACAGTTATGAAAACTTAGGACACTAGAAGAGGCTAAAAGAAGCCTTACTACTGACTCTGAAAAACACCAAAAAAAGATGCCAAGGGTCCCTGCTCATCTGCGTGAACGTGCCTTAGGCATGCTGCAAGGAGGCATGAGGACTGCAGATGTGGCCAAGGCAATAAATTGCAATGTCCGTACTGTGAGATGCCTAAGACAGCGCTACAGGGAGACAGGGTGGACAGCTGATCATCCTCGCAGTGGCAAACCACGTGTAACAACACCTGCACAGGATCGGTACATCCGAACATCACACCTGCGGGACAGGTACAGGATGGCAACAACAACTACCCGAGTTACACCAGGAACGCACAATCCCTCCATCAGTGCTCAGACTGTCCGCAATAGGCTGAGAGAGGCTGGACTGAGGGCTTGTAGGTCTGTTGTAAGGCAGGTCCTCACCAGACATCACCGGCAACAACGTCTCCTATGGGCACAAACCCATCATCGCTGGACCAGACAGGACTGGCAAAAAAATCCTCTTCACTGACGAGTCGCAGTGTTGTCTCACCAGGGGTGATGGTTGGATTCGCGTTTATCGTCGAAGGAATGAGCGTTACACCGAGGCCTGTACTCTTGAGCGGGATTCATTTGGAGGTGGAGGGTCCGTCATGGTCTGGGGCTGTGTGTCACAGCATCATCAGACTGCCTGCAATGACAACAAGCTCAATCTCAATGCTGTGCGTTACAGGGATGACATCCTCCTCCCTCATGTGGTACCATTCCTGCAGGCTCATCCTAACATGACATTCCAGTATGACAATGCCACCAGCCATGCTGCTCGTTCTGTGCATGATTTCCTGCAAGACAGTAATGGCAATGTTCTGCCATGGCCAGCGAAGAGCCTGGATCTCAATCACATTGAGCACGTCTGGGACCTGTTGGATCAGAGGGTGAGGGCTAGGGCCATTCCCCCCAGAAATGTCCGGGAACTTGTAGGTGCCTTGGTGAAGAGCGGGGTAACATCTCACAGCAAGAACTGACAAATCTGGTACAGTCCATGAGGAGATGCACTGCAGTACTTAATGCAGCTGGTGGCCACACCAGATACTGACTATTACTTTTTGAACCCCCCCCCCCCCCCCCAAGGAATATAACATGAAAATGGGAGCATGTGAAGAGAGCACAGTGGGCTTGTCTGGAGTTTAACTTCTTGGACCCTCTGATATATTCCAGCTTACAATGATCTCTTTAGACGAGAAAGGGATGTTGTGCGCCCTCCAACCAGTGGCGCCACTCCTCGAGGGCCAGCTTGATGGCGAGGAGTTCTGTTCCCCACATCGTAATTCCTCTCGGCGGGGGATACCTTCCTGGAGAAAGTGGCACAGGGATGTGATTTGGGAGGTGTTCCCACCCGCTGAGAGTATTGCTCCTACTTCAGAGGCATCCACCTCCAGGGTGAAAGAAAGGGTCGGATAAGGTTGGCGAAGGAGAGGAGCTGAGGTGAAGGGGCATTTCAAGTTGTTGAACACAGTCAGCGCGCATCAGTACATTGAAGGGTCCGTGTGTTTTGGCTGGTAAGGGCAGTGAGGGGAGCGGTAGTAGAACTGAAGTTCCGAATGAACCGGCGATAGAAGTTGGAGAACCCAATAAAACGTTGGAGTTCCTTAACGGTGATGGGTTTGGGCCAAGTTACTGATGGTGGTGACTTTGTTCTCATCCATGCTGTCCCCTCCAGGTGTCAGTATGAAGCTGAGGAAGTTCACAGAGGTTACATGGAAGGCACTCTTTTCAGTCTTCACATAAAGATTATGGTCAAGGAGCTGTTGAAGAACCTTTTGCACATGCGTTCCTTCAGGGAGTAGGAGTAAATCGGGATGTCATGAATGTAGACGATGAGAAAGTGGTTGATCATATCCTGGAAAACCTAGTTCATAAAGGATTGGAAGACAGCGGGGGCGTTCATAAGGCATGACCAGGTATTCGTAGTGCCCTGGAGCGGTGATAAAAGCCATATTCCATTCATCGCCTTCAAGTATACGGACAATGTTATATGCACTTCGCAGGTTGAGTTTAGTATAGAGCTTGGCGCGGCCCACTTGTTCAAGGGTCACTGGGATCAGAGGGAAACGGTTCTTGACCGTGACGTCATTCAGGAAACGATAATCAATACATGGATGGAGACCATCATCCTTTTTTCCAACGAAGAAGAAGCTGGACGCAGCCGGAGAAGAAGTACGAATGAAGCCATTTAAGTGATTCATCAATGTAGTTCTCCATTGCCTCATTTTCCAGGATAGATAGGGGGTAAACACGGCCCTTCAGTGGGGACACTCCAGGGAGTAAGTCAATAGCACAGTCTCCTGGGCGATGTGGTGGCAGAGTGGAGGCCTTGACTTTGCTGAAGACATTGCTGTACTGGGCGTATTCAGATGGTATAGTGGGTGTCACTGCCGAGGCAGAGTCCTCAATGGTGGTGGCTCTGCAGGGTAGTCTGAGACAACTGGAGAAGCAGGTAGAAGACCAAGACAGTAGTTCACCTTGTTCCCACTAGATGGCTGGGTCATGACGACAAAGCCAGGGGTGTTCGATGGCTGATTGGCTGTTTGGGGGATGAGAGTTCCATGAGTTGAATGGTTACGGTGTGGAAGACTCCAATCTGGAGGGTGACGCTTTGTCAGGTGCGTGATGAAGCCCGTGCCCAATGGCTGCCCAGCCAGGGTGTTAATCCTTAAGGGAGGGGTGACAGGTGTTAGATCAATGTCAAGCTCTTGTACTAACTGGTGATCGATAAAATGACCCGCTGCTCCCGAATCTATCAAGACTTCTACGTACTTGGTAACCCCCTTCACGGTTATCAATACTGGGACGGAGAAGTGCTTCTGGGAGATATTTAGATATAAGGACACGCCTACCTGCATGGCAGCAGGGGGACCCTTTTCCTCCCTCCGTGGGGGGGGGGCGAACAGGGCAATGGCTGAGTGGATGATCTTTCCCTTCACAGTATAGGCAGAGCCTTTCTTGGAGCCGCTTTTGACGTTTAATACACGGGAGAGGAGCATAGCCCAACTGCATGGGCTCTGGAAGACTCGGACAGGATGACTGAATCATGGAAAGAGAAGGTTTCGGGTTCCTGGGTGGCAGAGTTCTTCAGCGGTGAGGTGGTCGATGGCGATACGAATGTATTGATTTAAATCCTACAGGCCAGCTCCGCCTGAAATTCGTCTGTTGAGCCCTCTTCAATAAACAGTAAGTAAAGCAGCCTCATTCCGTCCACTCCCTACAGCCATGGTGCGGCAGCTGAATTGTGTCCTTGTTGAAGTTCTATGAGGAGGTCTCCTATAGGACGACCGGAGGGAGAGTGATCGAATACCTCTTTGAAGAGGGTGTGGAAATGGGTCTCGGATCCGAGTGCTGTTGGCAGTCCATATGGCGGTGGCCCAATCCAGGGCTTTGCCTGTGAGTTAGCGACAACAAAATCCACCCTGCTCTTGTCGGTGGCGAAGTTAGTGGGGTGGTGCTCAATGTATTTGCTGCATTTCCCAGGTGAACCGTCATATTTTCCAGGCATGGGTATGAACGAAGGAGGGCTACGGGTTACGATACCTGGCATCGGAGGAGTAGGCTGGCGGAGAAGATGGCGAATTTCCTTCATAAGCTCCTCTTGCTGGGTTAGGTGCCGCTGTAGCTCCACTGAATCCATTCCGTTTTTAGGTGAGGTTTCCTGTAATGAATACTCAGGGATAAAAAGGTGTAGATTCACACGCAGAGCGCAGCAGATGTTTATTAACAGCACATTACTCAACACAAGTGAGACTCATGTCGCCTATGGTAGGTCTACAGTATATCTAAACATTTTTTTTTTCATCTCTACATGTAGGTCTCCTGATTTAAACCCGATCAAACTTGTTGCAACTGAAATGTAGTTGAAATAATCATCTGCGTGTTTGCCTGGCATGGGTCGTTCCTCGCCCTCTTCAACTCCGCCAATGCCGCCAGACTCTCAGCCAATTACTCATTTTTCATTAGGGCAAATCTGATCTGTGAGAATATCTAAGGGGATTTTACATAATTATAATTCAAGGTTAATAATAATAATAATAATAATAATAATAATAATAATCATCGCTTTGTTTAAGCCTTCGCAGATGGCAGGAATTGTGGTCGCAGGCAATGGTCAAACACAGGTAGGTAGTCAAAAACAAACAATACCCCACAACCATACAAACAGAAAGAACTGAACTAAATAGGGAGCTGATGAGACCAGGTGAGAAACGAACCCAGGTGAAATCAATGAACAAAAATGAAAGACAGGGCTACGTTCCAGAACACAAAGAAACAGGGCTACGTTCAAGAACACAAAGAAAAAGAACACAAGGTTGACTAAGAAAAGGAAAGCAGAACCTTACACTAACTTATTATGTGCCTCTATGGTACTGTTTTTATTGCCATCTATCTGTACTCTTAGTCCTTCTATTTCCTTTCTTAATATGGACTCTTTTGACCTAAATTGCTTTTGTTTTAGTATTGAGTATTGAATTGCATGGTCTCTAAAGGCACATTTAAAAGTGTCCTATACAATAAGGGGATCTTCTGTACCTATGTAATGTTAGGCTTTGATTAAATTTCCAATATCCTCACCCACGTGGAAATTCTGTAAGACGAATGTATATGCCAATTATTTTATGGTCCAACCGCATTCTGTCCCCTATCAACACATTTTTTATATTTTGGTGCGGGAATGACATAAGAAAGTAGTCAAGACGACTACTTTGATTGAGCCTCCGCCATATATATCTCACTAGGTCAGGATATTTAAGCCTCCATATATCCACTAGTTCCAGCATAGCCATGATGTTCATGATTTCCTTAAGTGCATGAGGGTGATAGTTTGTAGTGTGATTTCCTTTACGGTCCATTGAGGTATTTAAAAACCTATTATAATCTCCCACCATAATAATTGAGTCTTGTATTGCTTGTGGGTTTGATAAAGTATTATATATATTTTCAAAGAAGCATGGATCATCATTATTTGGACTGTATAGATTAATGATCCAAATCTATTTATGGTCCAATATTTTTTTTAATAATCCATCAACCTTGCCAATCTGTTTGGACAATTTGCACATTCTGATCAAAATAGTTGTTAATAAATTGAGTTTCTTTGCCCATGGGAGAATATATATACCCCCCAGTCCTTTTTCTACAAAACTTCATCTGAATTTGTTGAATGAGTTTCCTGTAAACAATAGATATTATATTCCTTCTCTTATCTGCTAAGCCATTACAATTATAACTAGCTATACTTATTTAATAATTTACCATAATGAAAAGTTTCAGTTATATTTATCATAATATATGTTTGTAAACTTACCATTAAAAAGTACGATCATGATTGAGTGTTCAAATAGCTGTACCATGGTATTTGCACTGCTAAACACAACCAGTCATGATGTTTTCATCTGAATGTCAAAGAATCACTTCAAAAGATCACTCCTGTTGGCTACCCGCGCACGTTTGTCCACTCACAAAAAAAATCCTAACTTTGATGAATGAAATGAGACATCTGTACCAAAAAAAATTGAAATTGTAATGACATTCAGCGATTGATGCGTCCACTGCTGTACACGCGTGTATCGGTCTAGGCCACTTTTCTCCGCCTTGGCAAAATGTTAGTGTTCTCGTCAAACCACAACACAATCTGGAGGGTATACCGCCCGTTTTCACTGTGTGCTCTTTTTGAAGGATGGCTCCCTGTCTCTCAGGGGCCCTGGGCTCCAGGGGGACAGGGGTGGTCTGCCAGTCACTGGGACGACAACCCAACTTGGGATGGGGGGGTGTTTAATGTGTGGAATAATGGAGAACAATTGGTGGTTTACTTAGTAGCAAAACAAATATCATGGTACAGCTATATGGACCCTCAATCATTATTGTACTTATTAATGGTATGTTTACAAGCATAGTGTTAGCAATCCTGCTTATCTTTTGATGTCAGGATGCATGGGCATCACTCGAACGCGACGTTTGATGGTGAACAAGAAATGGCTCTATATAGTCCTGACCTGTTTCTCTGTGTGTAGCCCAAGACAGAGGTGGTACTGGGCAGTGTGATGTTTTACCAGACATTCTAATGCACCAATGTTGTAACTGAGTGTGTGTGTGTGTGTGTGTGTGTGTGTGTGTGTGTGTGTGTGTGTGTGTGTGTGTGTGTGTGTGTGTGTGTGTGTGTGTGTGTGTGTGTGTGTGTGTGTGTGTGTGTGTGTGTGTAGTTAAAGACAGAGCCAGTGCTGGGTAGTGTGATGGATGGGATCAACATTAAGAGTCTGGAGGAGAGGTCTGAGGGTGACGTGGCCAGCCCATCCTCTACTGGCACACAGGTAACAGGTTACACTACACTACACACAACACACCCAACCTCAGGTAACACTAAGCTTATTACACACGGCACACACACATACAGTGAAGGGGAAAAGTATTTGATCCCCTACTGATTTTGTACGTTTGCCCACTGACAAAGAAATGATTAGTCTATAATTTTAATGGTAGGTTTATTTGAACAGTAAGCCACAGAATAACAACAAAAAAATCCAGAAAAACGCATGTTAAAAATGTTATAAATTGATTTGCATTTTAATGAGGGAAATAAGTATTTGACCCCCTCTCATTCAGAAATATTTCTGGCTCCCAGGTGTCTTTTATACAGGTAACGAGCTGAAATTAGGAGCACACTCTTAAAGGGAGTGCTCCTAATCTCAGTTTGTTACCTGTATATAAGACACCTGTCCACAGAAGTAATCAATCAATCAGATTCCAAACTCTCCACCATGGCCAAGACCAAAGAGCTCTCCAAGGATATCAGGGACAAGATTGTAGATCTACACAAGGCTGGAATGGGCTACAAGATCATCGCCAAGCAGCTTGGTGAGAAGGTGACAACAGTTGGTGCGATTATTCGCAAATGGAAGAAACACAAAAGAACTGTCAATCTCCCTCGGCCTGGGGCTCCATGCAAGATCTCACCTCGTGGAGTTGCAATGATCATGAGAACGGTGAGGAATCAGCCCAGAACTACACGGCAGGATCTTGTCAATGATCTCAAGGCAGCTGGGACCATAGTCACCAAGAAAACAATTGGTAACACACTACGCTGTGAAGGACTAAAATCCTGCAGTGCCCACAAGGTCCCCCTGCTCAAGAAAGCACATATACATGCCCGTCTGAAGTTTGCCAATGAACATCTGAATGATTCAGAGGACAACTGGTGAAAGTGTTGTGGTCAGATGAGACTAAAATGGAGCTCTTTGGGCAGCAACTCAACTCGCCGTGTTTGGAGGAGGAGGAATGCTGCCTATGACCCCAAGAATACCATCCTCACCGTCAAACATGGAGGTGGAAACATTATGCTTTGGGGGTGCTTTTCTGCTAAGGGGACAGGACAACTTCACCGCATCAAAGGGACGATGGACGGGGCCATGTACCATCAAATCTTGGGTGAGAACCTCCTTCCCTCAGCCAGGGCATTGAAAATGGGTCGTGGATGGGTATTCCAGCATGACAGTGACCCAAAACACACGGCCAAGGCAACAAAGGAGTGGCTCAAGAAGAAGCACATTAAGGTCCTGGAGTGGCGTAGCCAGTCTCCAGACCTTAATCCCATAGAAAATCTGTGGAGGGAGCTGAAGGTTCGAGTTGCCAAACGTCAGCCTTGAAACCTTAATGACTTGGAGAAGATCTGCAAAGAGGAGTGGGACAAAATCCCTCCTGAGATGTGTGCAAACCTGGTGGCCAACTACAAGAAACATCTGACCTCTGTGATTGCCAACAAGGGTATTGCCACCAAGTACTAAGTCATGTTTTACAGAGGGGTAAAATACTTATTTCCCTCATTAAAATGCAAATCATTTTATAACATTTTTTACATGCATTTTTCAGGATTTTTTTGTTGTTATTCTGTCTCTCACTGTTCAAATAAACCTACCATTAAAATTATAGACCGATCATTTCTTTGTCAGTGGGCAAACGTACAAAATCAGCAGGGGATCAAATACTTTTTTCCCTCACTGTAACATACAAGCAATAGGTTAGACTGCACTATCCACAACACACACAACCATGGGTGAAAGTAAGCCAAGTTGGTATGGTCGTACCGGTAAAACGTGAGCCTATCACAATAATCTAAATGTAATGCCAAGAAAACTATAGGCAATTACACCATTATTTAACATTACCACATGTCAGCAGCATAAAAATCTGCAAATTAACTTGAATACGGGCAGTATACCCTTCATTTTGCCAAGGCGGAGACAAGTGGCCGAGACACGTGATGCATGAATCGCTGAACGTCATTACAACTTCAGGTTTTTTGTTACAGATGTCTCTTTCCATTCATCAATTTGCGGGTGCACAGTTTTATTTATTTTGTGAGTGGAAAAACGTGCGCGCGTAGCCCACAGGAGCAACCTTTTGAAGTGATTGTTTGACAATCAGATGAAAACATCATGACAGGTTGTATTTATGCCACGTTAAAAGGTAATGCCTGATAAAAGTTATGACATATTTTTACTTGCCTACTCGGCCCACGGATATTATACAAAATCAATAGGTATTCTATATGTAATTCTTTGATTAGACCCATAAAATGTTTGTAAAAATAGTAGGTCCCTTACCGATACAGGCACACTGAGAAATCTGACTGCAGATAGGTACTGTGCCTAGCACAATAGGAGGCTGTTCCTTCGCTTGCTAGAACAAAAGCTATCCCTGCTGTGTACTGACCTGGTACCAACGATCCTGCCGTTTATACTTGTAGAATCGCAATGCTCGTCAGTGGCCAAGAACTTGACTTTGAGCCAATCAGAGAGCACAAACCTCCATGTGGGGGAGCCGATAGAAGTGACAAGAAAAAGGGACAAAATAGGGCACATTTCCCAGTGTAATCCACAACCTTTTCATCTGCATTGTTCTTACTAAAACATATTTTTATTCTTTAATCCTTTTACATCTAGCTAAGGAGTTTTGTGTTTGAATAAATATTTTTTTGTTAGGTTCAGTTTGATAATATGCACCTGCTAATTTTGTTAGCTAGCTAATTAGTTAACGTTAGCTTGATAACTGAGCCAGGAAGTCACATACACTTCATATGAAACTAATGGGTTGGTAAGTGCAGCACAATGCACACAACACTAAATGCTTGCCTTTACCAAGCTAGCTTTCTACCAATAATTGATTTCCCTTCCATTATCCCGTACTGCCAATGCCAGTTCACTTGCTAGCTAATGTTAGCTACATTTAACATTTACATTTAAGTCATTTAGCAGACGCTCTTATCCAGAGCGACTTACAAATTGGTGCATTCACCTTATCATATCCAGTGGAACAACCACTTTACAATAGTGCATCTAAATCTTTTAGGGGGGGGGGTTAGAAGGATTACTTTATCCTATCCCAGGTATTCCTTAAAGAGGTGGGGTTTCAGGTGTCTCCGGAAGGTGGTGATTGACTCCACTGTCCTGGCGTCGTGAGGGAGCTTGTTCCACCATTGGGGTGCCAGAGCAGCGAACAGTTTTGACTGGGCTGAGCGGGAACTGTGCTTCCTCAGAGGTAGGGAGGCGAGCAGGCCAGAGGTGGATGAACGCAGTGCCCTTGTTTGGGTGTAGGGCCTGATCAGAGCCTGAAGGTACGGAGGTGCCGTTCCCCTCACAGCTCCGTAGGCAAGCACCATGGACTTGTAGCGGATGCGAGCTTCAACTGGAAGCCAGTGGAAAGAGTGGAGGAGCGGGGTGACGTGAGAGAACTTGGGAAGGTTGAACACCAGACGGGCTGCGGCGTTCTGGATGAGTTGTAGGGGTTTAATGGCACAGGCAGGGAGCCCAGCCAGCAGCGAGTTGCAGTAATCCAGACGGGAGATGACAAGTGCCTGGACTAGGACCTGCGCTGCTTCCTGTGTGAGGCAGGGTCGTACTCTGCGAATGTTGTAGAGCATGAACCTACAGGATCGGGTCACCGCCTTGATGTTAGTGGAGAACGACAGGGTGTTGTCCAGGGTCACGCCAAGGTTCTTAGCACTCTGGGAGGAGGACACAAGGGAGTTGTCAACCGTGATGGTGAGATCATGGAACGGGCAGTCCTTCCCCGGGAGGAAGAGCAGCTCCGTCTTGCCGAGGTTCAGCTTGAGGTGGTGATCCGTCATCCACACTGATATGTCTGCCAGACATGCAGAGATGCGATTCGCCACCTGGTTATCAGAAGGGGGAAAGGAGAAGATTAATTGTGTGTCGTCTGCGTAGCAATGATAGGAGAGACCATGTGAGGATATGACAGAGCCAAGTGACTTGGTGTATAGTGAGAATAGGAGAGGGCCTAGAACAGAGCCCTGGGGGACACCAGTGGTGAGAGCACGTGGTGCGGAGACAGATTCTCGCCACGCCACCTGGTAGGAGCGACCTGTCAGGTAGGACGCAATCCAAGCGTGGGCCGCGCCGGAGATGCCCAGCTCGGAGAGGGTGGAGAGGAGGATCTGATGGTTCACAGTATCAAAGGCAGCAGATAGGTCTAGAAGGATGAGAGCAGAGGAGAGAGAGTTAGCTTTAGCAGTGCGGAGAGCCTCCGTGACACAGAGAAGAGCAGTCTCAGTTGAATGCCCAGTCTTGAAACCTGACTGATTAGGGTCAAGAAGGTCATTCTGAGAGAGATAGCAGGAGAGCTGGCCAAGGACGGCACGTTCAAGAGTTTTGGAGAGAAAAGAAAGAAGGGATACAGGTCTGTAGTTGTTGACATCGGAGGGATCGAGTGTAGGTTTTTTCAGAAGGGGTGCAACTCTCGCTCTCTTGAAGACGGAAGGGACGTAGCCAGCGGTCAAGGATGAGTTGATGAGCGAGGTGAGGTAGGGGAGAAGGTCACCGGAAATGGTCTGGAGAAGAGAGGAGGGGATAGGGTCAAGTGGGCAGGTTGTTGGGCGGCCGGCCGTCACAAGACGCGAGATTTCATCTGGAGAGAGGGGGGAGAAAGAGGTCAAAGCACAGGGTAGGGCAGTGTGAGCAGGACCAGCGGTGTCGTTTGACTTAGCAAACGAGGATCGGATGTCATCAACCTTCTTTTCAAAATGGTTGACGAAGTCATCCGCAGAGAGGGAGGAGGGGGGGAGGAGGATTCAGGAGGGAGGAGAAGGTAGCAAAGAGCTTCCTAGGGTTAGAGGCAGATGCTTGGAATTTAGAGTGGTAGAAAGTGGCTTTAGCAGCAGAGACAGAAGAGGAAAATGTAGAGCGGTGGGAGTGAAAGGATGCCAGGTCCGCAGGGAGGCGAGTTTTCCTCCATTTCCGCTCGGCTGCCCGGAGCCCTGTTCTGTGAGCTCGCAGTGAGTCGTCGAGCCACGGAGCAGGAGGGAAGGACCGAGCCGGCCTGGAGGATAGGGGACAGAGAAAATCAAAGGATGCAGAAAGGGAGGAGAGGAGGGTTGAGGAGGCAGAATCAGGAGATAGGTTGGAGAAGGTTTGAGCAGAGGGAAGAGATGATAGGATGGAAGAGGAGAGAGTAGCGGGAGAGAGAGAGCGAAGGTTGGGACGGCGCAATACCATCCGAGTAGGGGCAGAGTGAGAAGTGTTGGATGAGAGCGAGAGGGAAAAGGATACAAGGTAGTGGTCGGAGACTTGGAGGGGAGTTGCAATGAGATTAGTGGAAGAACAGCATCTAGTAAAGATGAGGTCAAGCGTATTGCCTGCCTTGTGAGTAGGGGGGAAGGTGAGAGGGTGAGGTCAAAAGAGGAGAGGAGTGGAAAGAAGGAGGCAGAGAGGAATGAGTCAAAGGTAGACGTGGGGAGGTTAAAGTCACCCAGAACTGTGAGAGGTGAGCCATCCTCAGGAAAGGAACTTATCAAGGCGTCAAGCTCATTGATGAACTCTCCAAGGGAACCTGGAGGGCGATAAATGATAAGGATGTTAAGCTTGAAAGGGCTGGTAACTGTGACAGCATGGAATTCAAATGAGGAGATAGACAGATGGGTCAGGGGAGAAAGAGAGAATGTCCACTTGGGAGAGATGAGGATTCCAGTGCCACCACCCCGCTGGCTCGATGCTCTAGGGGTATGCGAGAACACGTGGGCAGACGAGGAGAGAGCAGTAGGAGTAGCAGTGTTATCTGTGGTAATCCATGTTTCCGTCAGCGCCAGGAAGTCTAGGGACTGGAGGGTAGCATAGGCTGAGATGAACTCAGCCTTGTTGGCCGCAGACCGGCAGTTCCAGAGGCTGCCGGAGACCTGGAACTCCACGTGGGTCGTGCACGCTGGGACCACCAGGTTAGAGTGGCAGCGGCCACGCGGTGTGAAGCGTTTGTATGGCCTGTGCCGAGGGGAAAGAACAGGGATAGACAGACACATAGTTGACAAGCTACAGAAGAGGCTACGCTAATGCAAAGGAGATTGGAATGACAAGTGGACTACACGTCTCGAATGTTCAGAAAGTTAAGCTTACGTTGCGAAAATCTTATTGACTAAAATGACGAAAATGCTAGCTAACTAACACTAACACTACACTGATCAAGTCGTTCCATTGTAATGTGATAGTTTCTACAGTGCTGCTAGTCGGTAGAGGTTGGCTATTATACAAAAGCAACTTTGTAGCTAGCTAACATAACACTAATCAAGACGTTCCTTTGTAATGTATTTAGTTTCTACAATGCTGCTCGTCGGTAATGGTTGGCTAGGTATGGAACAATGGCGTCGCGGGGGACGGAAATAGCTGGCTAGCTAACCTCGATAATTACTAAACTACACAATTATCAAGCTATGACAAAGACAACTATGTAGCTAGCTAGCTAACACTGCACTAGTCAAATCGTTCCGTTGTAATGTATTAGCATCTACAGCGCTGCTAGTCGGTAACGGTTGGCTAGCTAGCAAACCCACTAGCTAGCAGTGGGTTTGATGACTAGGTGTGTTGACTAAGTCTGGAGTCAGGACAAGGCGTCGCGTCGCAGCTGGCTAGCTAGCCTCGATAATTACTCTAAACTACACAATTATCTTAGATACAAAGACAGCAAAGCCAACTATGTAGCTAGCTAACTAACACTAACATTACACTAATCAAGTCGTTCCGTTGTAATGTAATAGTTTCTACAGTGCTGCTAGTCGGTAGAGGTTGGCTAGCTAGCAGTGATGACTAGCTAGCAGCTAGCAGTGTTGACTACGTTAGGAGGATGAAAAAATAGCTAGCCTCGATAATTACTCTAATTACTCTAAACTACACAATTATCTTTGATAGCTAAGAAAAATTGCTCAGATCAAACAAACCAAACCGTTGTAATGTAAAGAAGTGTAATATTACCTGTGGAGCGAAGCGAAGTGCGACTGCTCGCTAGCTACTCCACCGAATCCATTGTGATTTAATTATAATGTTGCTACCTACACCAGTTATTTAGTTGTGGTCATCTGGTTAGTATCAATAAGGGCTTACTACAAATTCTAGCTAGCTAGCAACAACATTAGCGCAGCTTGCCAGTTAGCTTACATTAGCTACAGCAGGCACAAGCCAAACAACACTGCCCCCTTGTTGCTGGGAGTATTTATGTGAAGCAAAAATCAGAGGTAAAACTGTGAACAACAAAAACTTAACTGCCGACACTCTTGGCAGTACCTATTGGCAGTCAGATTTTTCTATGGGTCTGACCCGTAAGAATGAAATCTTCTGCACACAGAACACACACACACACACACACTTTGAAAATAAGGTTGACAACATCCGCTCCTCATTCACTCAGCCTATTGAGTCCACTGTCCCACTCGCACAGATCTCATCCCTGACCACTGGCTGCATCCTCTCTGACCACAAAATGGCTAGAGTCGCTCCCCTCCTCAATAATCAAACACTCAACCCCTCTGATATAAAAAAAACTACAGACCGGTATCCCCTCTTTCTTTTCTTTCCAAAGCACTTTCTGACAACTGTCTCAGAAAGATCTTCTTGAACCTAACCAGTCAGGGTTCAAGATGGGTCACTCAACCAAGACTGCTCTCCTCTGTGTCACGGAGGCTCGCTGCACTGCCAAAGCTGACTCTTTCTCCTCAGTTCTCATCCTCCTAGATCTATCCGCTGCCTTCGACAGCATGAACCATCATGTCCTCCTCTCCACCCTCTCATGTCTGGGCATCTCAGGCTGCTCCTACCAGGTGACGTGGAGAGGATCTGTGTCTGCACCAAATACTCTCACTACTGGTGTCCCCCAGGGCTCAGTTCTAGGCCCATGTCTCAGCTTGGATGTCGGCCCCCCACCTCCAGCTCAACAAGACAGAGCTGCTCTTACTCCCAGGTGAAGGCCTGCCTGCTCCAAGACATCTCCATCATGGTTGACAACTATATGGTGTCCCCCTCCCAGAATGCAAAGACCCTGGACAACACCCTGTCACTCTCTGCAAACATCAAAGTAGATACTTGCTCCGGCAGGTTTATGCTCTACAACATCCGTAGAGTAAGACCCTACCTCACAAAGGAAGCGGCGCAGGCCCTAATCCATGCAATTGTCATCTCCCGTCTGGACTACTGCAACTCTGTCTTGGTTGGGCAGTCGAAGCTTTCATCCACTACAAGACCATGGTACTTGCCTATGGAGCAGCAAGCAGCAAACCCTAAACCCAACCTGAGTACTCCCTTCTGCTACCTCTGGTCTCTTGGCCCTCCCACCCCTACGGTAGGGCAGCTCCCACTCAGCCCAGCAATGATGAAACCAGCTTCCCCCTAAAGCTAGGGTAGCTGAGTCTTCTGAAAACATCTGAAACCCTACCTCTTTAAAGAGTATGTAAAATTAAGATGAATGCACAAACTGTACGTCACCCCGGATATGAGTGTCTGCTAAATGGTTAAAATGCACATATTTAATGAAGAACATAACACACAGGTAACAGGTTACACTACACACTCAACCACACAATCACACATGGTAACACTCAATCACAACTTTAAATCATTTTGCTAACAATATGTGTGAGGTTGTCATTGTGGTAGAGAGAGATTGTGTGTATGCGCCTGCATGTGTGTGTGTGCTATGTGTTTCAACAGCTGTTTCAACCATGTGTATTTAATGTTGCTCATCTGAGAACTGCCTATGTACTTCCTGTTGTGTTGAACCCTGACTTTTAACCAATGACCCGTGACCATTGACCTCTACCCAGGATCCTCTGATGGGTCTGCTGGAGGGGCGGGAGGATCTGGATAAGGAGGATAAACCGGAACCAGAGGCCATCTATGAGACCAACTGCCACTGGGAGAGCTGCAGCAAGGAGTTTGACACGCAGGAGCAGCTAGTCCACGTGAGTATGGACAGGACAGGAGGTTTTCCTGACTACGTGACTTGGCCTGGATAAACTCCGGGCCCCCGGCATTAGTTAGGGCCCAGAGTTTTTCTGGTCAGGTCATGAGGAAAAAGTATCGGCCTTACATATACAACTGTATGAGAGAAGGGAAAGGAAGGAAACCGTTGGTTTGAGTCAGTCCCGAGTAGCGGTCTCCAACTATGGTCCAAAACACAGGATCCGTGTAAATCAACAATAACATCTCTCTGTCTTCAACAGCACATAAACAACGAGCACATCCATGGAGAGAAGAAGGAGTTTGTGTGCCACTGGCAGGAGTGTTCCAGGGAGCAGAGACCATTCAAAGCCCAGTACATGCTGGTGGTTCACATGCGCAGGCACACAGGAGAGAAACCGCATAAGTGTACTGTGAGTATGCTACAGTATCCTGATCGCTCTCTCGCAAACTGAGCTTTGAAATTGATTGTTATATAAATTCAAATTCAGTTTAGAATCAAATTTCAAATTCATCAAATAATAAATTTCCTAGATCAGTTTGAGAGAGAGATACAGTATAGGTAGTATACTCACAGTGCATGTATGTGGCTTTAATCGAAATGCGCTATCTGACAGTGATTACATCAGACCTTGTTTTTCAGTCTACATTACATATTGGTATTTGTACAGTATGCGTGTTTCAGTTTGAGCTGTGTTATAATGTGTAATGTGTGTTTTCAGTTTGAGGGCTGTAATAAGATGTGCATCTATAGTTTCATTTTGAGGGATATTATACAATGCATTCGGAAAGTATTCAGACCCCTTGACTTTTCCACATTTTTTTACGTTACAGTCTTATTCTAAAATGGATTAAAACGTTTTTTTTTTCCTCATCAATGTTTTTTTTCCTCACACAATACCCCATAATGACAAAGCAAAAACAGTTTTTTTTTTTTTGCAAATGTATTAAAAATGTAAAACTGAAATATCAAATTTATATAAGCATTCAGACCCTTTACTCAGTACTTTGTTGAAGCACCTTTGGCAGCGATTATGGCCTCGAGTCTTCTTAGATATGACCCTACAAGCTTGGCTCACCTGTATATGGGGAATTTCTCCCATTCTTCTCTGCAGATCCTCTCAAGCTGTGTCAGGTTGGATGGGGAACGTCGCTGCACAGTTATTTTCAGGTCTATCCAGAGATGTTCGATCGGGTTCAAGTACGGGCTCTGGCAGGGCCACTCAAGGACATTCCGAGACTTGTCATTCAGAGACTTGGAAGGTGAACCTTCGCCCCAGTCTGAGATCCTGACCACTCTGGAGCAGGTTTTCATCAAGGATCTCTGTACTTTGCTCCATTCATCTTTCCCTCGATCCTGATTCGTCTCCCAGTCCCTGCCACCATGTTTCAGTAGGGATGGTGCCATGTTTCCTTCAGACGTGACGCTTTGGCATTCAGGCCAAAGAGTTCGATCTTGGTTTCATCAGACCACAGAATCTTGTTTCTCATGGTCTGGGAGTCCTTTAGGTGCCTTTTGAAAAACTCCAAGCGGGCTGTCATGTGCCTTTTACTGAGGAGTGGCTTCAGTCTGGCCACTCTACCTGTAAAGGCCTGATTGGTGTAGTGCTGCAAAGACGGTTGTCCTTCTGGAAAGTTCTACCATCTCCACAGAGGAACTCTGGAACTCTCTCAGAGTGACCATCAGGTTCTTGGTCACCTCCCTGACCAAGGCCCTTCTCCCTCAACGGTTCAGTTTGGCCGGGCAGCCAGCTCTAGGAAGAGTCTTGGTGCTTTCAAACTTCTTCCGTTTAAGAATACTGGAGGCCACTGTGTTCTTGGAGACCTTCAATGCTGCAGAAATGTTTTGGTACCCTTCCCCAGATCTATGCTTCGACACAATCCTGTCTCGGAGCTCTACGGACAATTCCTTCGACCTCATGGCTTGGTTTTTGCTCTGACATGCACTGTCAACTGTGGGATCTTATATAGACAGGTTTTCATTTTGTTTTCATTTTGTCATTATGGGGTATTGTGTGTAGATTGATGAGGGGAGAAAAATATTTAATCCATTTTAGAATATGGCTGTAATGTAACAAAATGTGGATAAAGGGAAGGGGTCTGAATACTTTCCTAATGTACTGTAAGTTTGAGCTGTGTTGTAATGCATTATGTGTGTTTCAGTTTGATGGGTATTATAAGACATTGTTAACCTCTGTTTCACTTTGTGGGCTACTGTAATAAGGCCTACTCTTAGTATGGGTCTTGTGTGTTTCAGTTTGAGCTGTGTTGTAATGCGTTATGTGTGTTTCAGTTTGATGGGTATTATAAGACATTGTTAACCTCTGTTTCAGTTTGTGGGATACTCTTAGTATGGGTCTTGTGTGTTTCAGTTTGAGCTGTGTTATAATGCTTTATGTATTGTTTCAGTTTGAGGGCTGTAATAAGGCCTACTCTCGCCTGGAGAACCTGAAGACCCACCTGCGGTCTCATACAGGGGAGAAGCCGTATGTCTGTGAACACGAGGGATGCAACAAAGCCTTCTCCAACGCCTCAGACAGAGCCAAGCACCAGAACCGCACACACTCCAACGAGGTACAATCAATCAACCAATCACTCAGTCAATCTATCACACTAACTCCAACTGCTGACATCATCACCTGCTTAAAGGGATTGTTCACTCAAATGATAGCTTTAAATTGTTTTATGAATAGCTAGTGAATGATCTATCAGCATCGATTACATTGAAATCTCTGATTTATCTCACAGATTTATCTCATGTTTTGACATCATGAGAGACTATTTGAAAGACGGATGGCATAAGAAATAACTTACAATAGCTACAAATGTCTGACACCTACCTGAATTCAAGTTTTGTTTCCATGTCCAATCGTATTGTGTCCTCCTGTCCCACTACAGAAGCCGTATGTGTGTAAGATCCCTGGGTGTACGAAACGCTACACAGACCCCAGCTCACTGCGGAAGCACGTGAAGACAGTCCACGGCCCTGAGGCTCACATCACTAAGAAGCACCGAGGGGACACTGGGCCCCGGCCGCCTGGCTCATCACTGATCCCTGGTGGACAGTCTGGTGAACTGCTCCTAGAGAAAGAGGAGACTAGACACAGGGAGGACTGCAAACTGCTGGCGCCTGAATCTGCTCTGGTGAGTGAGGGGAAGGGGAAGACGGCTCATAATAATGGCTGGAATGGAGCAAATGGAATGGCATCAAACACATCGAAACCATGTCTTTAATGTATTTGATACCATTCCACTCCAGCCATTACCACAAGCCCGTTCTCCCCAATTAAGGTGCCACCAACCTCCTGTGGTTTAGACTGGAGAGCTGAGAATGAAATCATCTTCTGACTCAACTCCTGCTCTCTGTGCTGTCCAGCTGCTATAGAGTTCTTCCAAATGTTTTAAGCTACATGTATTAAGCTACATAATCATCTCTCTTTCTTCCAGAAGTCTCAGCCCAGTCCGGGTGGCCAGTCATCCTGCAGTAGCGAGCGTTCTCCGCTGGGGAGCGCGAACAACAATGACAGTGGTGTGGAGATGAACCTGAACGCAGCAGGGAGTCTGGAGGACCTGACCGCTCTGGAGGATGGAGGGGCGGGAGGAGGAGGGGAAGCTGGGGGAAGAGGGCAGGGCATGGCAGGGATGGGGGGCACGTCAGCTCAGGCCCTGAAGAGACTAGAGAACCTGAAGATAGACAAGCTGAAACAGATCAGAAGGCCCACTCCACCCGGACGCTGTGGTAGGAGTAGCAAGCTACCAGCACTCACAGGTTTGTAAAGTCGCTTGTAGATGAAAAACTATGGTTGAACTAGTGATTTTAAACCTGGTCCTCATCTATAGAGGACCATTTACCTAAAATCAGACCTGGGAGTAAGATGCTTAGCTTAGATTCAGTTCACAATACTTATGCTTTCCTCTTGAACAACCCTTGAAGAGTAAGGCTAACTAAAATGTATGCACTACAGTGCATAGATTATATCGACCGAAGCAAAAAATGACATTCACTCTCAAATTGTAGCAGTATTTTCTGTGCCAGACATTTAACCTGATGATTCTCATCCTGTCTTGTTTCTCCAGGTTGTCCAGGAGAGATGATGGGAGGGATGTGTACTCCCTCGCCCCTCCTCTCCAACCGCCGCGTCATGGAACTGTCCAATCACGAGCTGGGTGGCGGACCCTCTGGCATGCCCCCCCCTATCAGTGACCGGAGGGGGAGTGGCACCAGCAGCCTAAGCTCTGCCTACACAGTGAGCCGTCGTTCTTCCATGGTGTCCCCCTACCTCTCCAGCCGGCGCTCGAGCGAGGTCTCCCAGTTAGGAGGAGGTGGAGGAGGTAATATTTGTGTTTTGTGTCTTCTTTTAATGTTATTTGTTTACCTTTGGAGGACCACTTTGTAAACAGCTGTTTTAATTAATGCTTTTAAAGAGATTATCTTGTACGTTTGTATACTTTTTAGCCAGTAGTTCTGAAAGTAGTACTCATGAGCCAAACTTTGTCCCCCGGGGGATATATGTGCAGATACAGTATCAGTCAAAAGTTTGGACACACCTACTCATTCAAGGTTTTTTCTTTACTATTTTCTACATTGTAAGTGTTAAACAAATCAAAATATATTTTAGATTTTAGATTCTTCAAAGTAGCCACCCTTTGCCTTGATGACAGCTTTGCACACTCTTTGCAAAAGGGTGGCTACTTTGAAGAATCTCAAATATATTTTGATTTGTTTAACACTTTTGGTTACTACATGACTCCATATGTGTTATTTCATAGTTTTGATGTCTTCACTATTATTCTACAATGTATAACATAGTAAAAATAAAGAAACACCCTTGAATGAGTAGGTGTGTCTAAGCTTTTCACTGGTCCTGTATATGTGCACCATGTCATTGCTCTCTCGCACTGTTGTGTGTGCATCTTGCTAGCTGTAACTCAAATGGTGGGGGGCTGAAGCTCATTGGCTAGAACTTGTGTTTTTTACATTGGATAAAAGTAGAGACACAGAGCTAAAAAATTGTATATGATACACTACAGTTGAGGAACAATGGGAAAGTAATTCTGCTTTGGAAGTTGATAAACATGTAACCTCAATTTTGAGAAAATGGCCCTTGAATGTTTTGGTACACCTACTGGACAGGTCTTCTTTGTCTAGACCCATTCAGCATCATTCACACCCTCTAAAGCCTTAGCCCCACCCATATCTTTAAGGATTCACATGTGAGGCCGTGTACTAAACAACCAAAGTTTCAAGACTAAAGCCTGGTTTACACTACGGGTGTGTTCGTACATTTAATCTGGAGTGCCAGAGTGTGCTCAGAGTGCACTCTGGGTGTTCCTAAACCCAGAGCGTTGTCAGATTGTCCATTTGTTTATTCAGAGCGTTTCACTCTCGTAGCATTCAGAGCGCACACTGGACACTGGCCGAGGAGTAGGGTTGATCTGAGCGTTCTGACCTAACTACAGCAGTCAAGCATCCAAGCTAACTGGCTAACCTTGACTAGCTTGCTAGCTACTTCCGGACACAATTGAGAGAACAGCTCACTGACCATTATACTCACCCTAGCAGAGCTGGTGAGGCTGTTTTTATGTTATCCAGAGTGTTGGTGAATGCAACTGTGCTGCTGGCAACAATATAATGCTTATAATGCAATATATACGCTTTTTTGCCAACGTTTACTGACACCGGCCATATTCAACGGGTGTTGAGCGTTTGTAAATTCGTCAGTTATTCTCCTCTCTGCCACACAGACGAGAGTGCTCTGAAATCCGAGTAGATAGCCAAAGTGAATTTACCAGCTACGTCTATCAACAGTTGTCGCAGTGACATCATTAACATTTTATGGAAATCGTTACTTGCATAGTGGGGTCTTTTGTTCAGACAATGAACCATAATCCCAACTCATAACGTTACTGCCTTGCATGAATCTGTAGGTAGCTAACCAACCAGGTTCAATGTAGGCTAAACTCAGCAAAGAAAGAAACGTCCTCTCACTGTCAACTGCGTTAATTTTCAGCAAACTTAACGTGTGTAAATATTTGTATGAACATAACAAGATTCAACAACTGAGACAAACTGAACAAGTTCTACAGACATGTGACTAACAGAAATTGAGTAATGTGTCCCTGAACAAAGTGGGGGGTCAAAATCAAAAGTAACAGTCAGTATCTGTTGTGGCCAACAGCTGCATTAAGTACTGCAGTGCATCTCCTTCTCATGGACTGCACCAGATTTGCAGCTTCTTGCTGTGAGATGTTACCCCACTCTTCCACCAAGGCACTAACTTGAAATGAAAACGACTTTCTGATAAAATTAGAAATGTGTAATATCTGAAAATGTAGCCATCTTACCCGTATACATGGACTGACGCTTCTCCCTCTCTGCCACGGATGCTATGGTTGCCATTAATTTGAAGATGTAATCCAGATACAGGTGTTTTATACAACAGCCTTCTGTGTGTTCTCTTTTCAACTCCCTCTGCATATTTGCATTCAAACGCTAGAATTTTCTCCATCTCCTTAGCTATCATGCTGTAATTCCACTGATTTCAAAACTCGGTCCTCCAGAAAGTGGAGAGCAACACTTATGCAGTTCTACTATGTGATATCTTTTAAAAAAAAGCTGCATTAGAAAGGATTACCTTGGCCTCCCAAGAGGCGCAGCGGTCTAAGGCACTACAGTTCCGGGTTCGATCCTGGGTTGTGTCGCAGCAGGCCACGACCTGGAGACCCATGCACAATTGGACCAGCGTTGTCCGGGTTAGGGGAGGGTTTGGCCGGCTAGGATATCCTTGTCCCATCGCGCTCAAGCGACTCCTTGTACCGGCCAGGTGCATGCACGCTGATTTCGGTCGCCAGCTGTACAGTGTTTCCTCCGACACATTGGTGCGGCTGACTTCCGAGTTAAGCGAGCAGTGTGTCAAGAAGCAGTGCGGCTTGGCGGGGTCATGTTTCAGAGGACGCATGGACATTTTAGCCAAAAATATACTTGCCTCTGCTAGCAGGCTGAAACTTGGCTGCAAGTGGATCTTCCAGCAAGACAATAACCCCAAGCACAGATCAAAGTCCACTAAGAAATGGTTAATTGACCACAAAATCAACATTTTGCAATGGCGATATTAGTCTCCAGACTTAAACCTCATTGAGAGTCTGTGGTTTGAATTGAAGAGGGCAGTCCATAAGCGCAGACAAAGGATCAGGAAAGAGCACTTTTGACAACAACTTAGAGCATATGACATCTGTTATTTACATCTGAAATAAGAACAGATATAACTTCTACCAAAGGAGGTACAACTGTTTTAGTAACCGCATCCACTACAGTCGTGGCCAAAAGTTTTGATAATGACACAAATATACATTTTCTCAAAGGTTGCTGCTTCAGTGTCTTTAGATATTTTGTCAGATGTTACTATGGAATACTGAAGTACAATTACAAGCATTTCATAAGTGTCAAAGGCTTTTATTGACAATTACATGAAGTTGATGCAAATAGTCAATATTTGCAGTGTTGACCCTTCTTTTACAAGACCTCTGAAATCCACCCTGGCATGCTGTCAATTAACTTCTGGGCCACATCCTGACAGATGGCAGCACATTCTTGCATAATCAATGCTTGGAGTTTGTCAGAATTTGTGGGTTTTTGTTTGTCCACCCGCCTCTTGAGGATTGACCACAAGTTCTCAATGGGATTAAGGTCTGGGGAGTTTCCTGGCCATGGACCCAAAATATCGATGTTTTGTTTCCCGAGCCACTTAGTTATCACTTTTGCCTTATGGCAAGGTGCTCCATCATGCTGGAAAAGGCATTGTTCATCACCAAACTGTTCCTGGATGGTTGGGAGAAGTTGCTCTCGGTTGCAAAATTGTGAGTGAGCCCACTCCCGACATTAACGTAAAAATATACCCTATCTTCAATCGGTCCGAAGGAAACGAAGATGGCTGTAGCTCAAAAATAAGGGAGCACTGAGAAAGAAAACCCCTGCAGGTACCAGGATCACCAGAATATCGCTCCGGAGGTGGTAAGCGGGGTTCTCAGGGGGAGCCGGGGTAGGCTGTACAAACTCACCACTAATAGGAAAAAAGTTACCGGGTGGTTGTGGATTCTCAGAGATGGCAGGCTGCCAATGAGCTAACTCCCTGATTTGCTCCATAATAGCCTTAAACTCTTGGTCGTGGCGTTCCGTCAGGGAATGAAGCCCTTCCAGAAAGTCCTGTAGTAGCTCCTCATGCCTCCCAATGGTGGCTCCCTGCAGGGAGACAGCGTGGCGGAGCTGGTACAAGTCTGCTGGGTCTGTCATGGCCAGTTCCTACTATAAGGGCACAAGGCGAGACCTACATGCAGGCACGGGAGGCAGATGGTTTGAGTCTTTGATATTTATTATCATCCAAATGGGTAGGCAAGAGAATGGTCATGGACAGGCAAAAGGTCAAAACCAGTTCAGAGTCCAGGAGGTACAGAGTGGTAGGCAGGTGTCGTGTCTTTGGCATCATTAAATTGAAGACTGTTATTTTATCAAATCAATTCTCTGTAATTATTATTACGTGATTAAACTAATCATGTAACTGTAATTAACTAGGAAGTTATTATTTTCCTAATGTTTTCTTTATATATCTGATCAATTAGTCTTCTAGTTAATGAATTATTCTTTACCTCACGTTAGTCTCATTCCAAACATCATAAATTGTTGGTTATCTGCACGAACCCAGCCTTTACTATGAATCATCCATACACCAATTGTCTTAATCATTTATTTACTAACTAACTAAATAATCACAGAAATGCATAAACACACAAACAGTAGATATGGTTACAAGGAAATTATAGGGGAGGTTCCGTAGTGGGCTAAGCCGATATGACGGCTTGGCGGACAAAGGGAAGTGGAGGTGGACTGAGAAGGGCGGGAAAGACAAAAAGCAGGTTCTACACAGTTGATAATTATATTAATTGAAATGCTAATCCTTTGCACATGAATGCTCACTCATTCAGGAATAATTGCAATCAATATATATTTACCCTCAGTGTGTCGTCGTGATCTCTGTTGGAATCGTCCGTCTTTCTGTCGGAGAGTTCGTCCGAGCGCCTCTCTCTCTACTTCCCTGAAGTCTTTCATGGTTAGAATGGATACTTCAGAGTACCATTCAGAAATGTTCTCATAGAGTAGATGTTTCGGCAGTTGTCGGTCTTCGCATCCCACATTAACAATTTCTAGCTGCAGACTAGTAATTAGTATATAAGATTTGCTCTTATTCTGTCTTAATAGATAGTCTCAGAGTTTAACCATGTCCCGCCGTGTAGCCAATGCTCCACGTGGTATGCATAGGAATTCAACAACCATTAAAACCTTAGCTTAGACTGAGGTTTGTGTGGTCTCTACTCAAACCTTTGCCCCCTCAGCTGACCGAAGTAAGCATGGTCTGAAGAGGATTTCTTCATGTGGGGTTTTTATTCGTAACAGTAGAAAAGGGCTGTCCCATGAGCCAGATCATGTCTGTGCTCATGGGGGTGGGCCAATGACTTAGTTAAACTTTAAAGGGAATACAATTCTCTCACATTAACGGTTCAACATCACCTTGCATCATTTCACAAATAGTTTCATCTTTACTCATTCATTTTAAACAATAATTACACCCAAACCTCATAATGGAGGCACCTGTATAAACAGAGTTATGGTAATGTGGCTGTATTGTCTTTCATGAGGTCACAAACATGAAACAAAATGGACCGGGTCGTAGCTGGCTTCTCCACCGACCGTTTACACATTATCCAAAACATGGATATTGTTCAGTTCTGTGATGTAGAAGAAGTTCCTTTGTTCTCTCTATGTGTCTCTTTCTGCATGGCCAGGGGTAGAGAGTCTCTCCTCCAGGAATTTACGACCTGAGATAACAGAACCTGGGTGTAGGAGAGGAGAGAGGGGGAAGGCACTCGCTATACCCAAAGAGGGCCATGTCATGACACAGGTCAAGGCAGGCAGAATGGTCAGGCAGGCGGGTACAGAGTCCAGAAACAGGCAAGTGTCAAAACCGGGAGGACTATCAAAAGAGAATTGAAAAAGCAGGAGCACGGGAAAACCACGCTGGTTGACTTGAACATACAAGTCGAACTGGCACAGAGAGACAGGAAACACAGGGATAAATACACCGGGGAAATAAGCGACACCTGGAAGGGGTGGAGACAATCACAAGGACAGGTGAAACAGATCAGGGCATGACACTTTGGGCAATGAGGAGTTCGGGATCTTTCCCCCACACGTTTCCATGGCAATTCCATTGTTTTGATCGAGTTTGATTGACCTCTTTACTGCATCTATGCTTTCACACATATATAGAACATGTGAATTATAAGATCTTTCTTCTCTCACACTAGTCCCCAATTTGTAAATAGTCATGTTAGGCTACTAAACAAAATAATGCTATAGTTTCTATAGTGATCAAAAAGTAATCAAAAATGTATAATTTTGAGTAATCCTAAGGACTACGTTGCTGATTACTTTATTTTACATGTAACTGTAATCATTAACGGATTACATTTTGGGGGTAATCTGCCGAACACTGCTGAGGGAGCACATACAGTATGACTGATTATGCCACACAGCTCACTCCAACCCACTAAACTAACCCACTATAACAACCCCCACACTCACTAACCTACTTACTATAGCTAACCCATGGCCTACATACAGTGCATTCGGAAAGTATTCAGATCCCTTGACTTTTTCAACATTTTGTTACGTTACAGCCTTATTCTAAAATGGATTCCGTCGTTTTTTCCCCTCATCAATCAACACACAATACCTAATAATGACAAAGCTAAAACAGGTTTTAGACATTTTTGCAAATGTATTACAAATTTAAAACTTAAATATCACATTTAAATAAGTATTCAGACCCTTTACTCAATACTTTGTTGAAGCACCTTTGGCAGCGATTACAGCCTCGAGTCTTCTTGGGTATGAGGCTACAAGCTTGGCACACCTCTATTTGGGGAATTTCTCCCATTCTTCTCTGCAGATCCTCTCAAGCTCTGTCAGGTTGGATGGGGAGCGTCACTGCACAGCTACTTTCAGGTCTCTCCAGAGATGTTCAATCATGTTCAAGCCTGGGCTCTGGCTGGGCCACTGAATGACATTCAGAGACTTATCCGTTGTCCTGTCCTGTTGGAAGGTGAACCTTTGCCTCGGTCTGAAGTCCTGAGCAATCTGGAGTAGGTTTTCATCAAGGATCTCTCTGTTCTTTACTTCATTCATCTTTCCCTCAATCCTGACTAGTCTCCCAGTCCCTGCCACGGAAAAACATCCCCACAGCATGATGCTGCCACCACCATGCTTCACTGTAGGGATGGTGCCAGGTTACCTCCAGAGGTGACGCTTGGCATTCAGGCCAAAGAGTTCAATCTTGGTTTCATCAGACCAGAGAATCTTGTTTCTCATGGTCTGAGAGTCGTTAGGTGCTCCAAGCGGGCTGTCATGTGCCTTTTATTAAGGAGTGGCTTTAGCTGGTTATTTTACCATAAAGGCCTGATATGTGGAGTGCTGCAGAGATGGTTGTCCTTCTGGAAGGTTCTCCCATCTCCACAGATGAACTCTGGAGCTCTATCAGAGTGACCATCAGGTTCTTGGTCACCTCCCTGACCAAGGCCCTTTTCCCCCAATTGCTCAGTTTGGCTGGGCTGCCAGCTCTAGAAAGAGCCTTGGTTCTCCAAAACTTCTTCCATTTAAGAACGATGGAGGCCACTGTGTTCCTGGGGACCTTCAGTGCTGCAGAAATGTTTTGGTATCCTTCCCCAGATCTGTGCCTCGACACAATCCTGTCTCGGAGCTCTACGGATAATTCCTTCTACCTCATGGCTTGGTTTTTGCTTTGACATGCACTGTCAACTGTGGGATCTTATATAGACAGGTGTGTGCCTTTCCAAATCATGTCCAATCACTTGAATTTACCAAAGTTAGGGTTAGATACTGCATCTCCGTCTGTAGAACTCCATGAGTGGTCTGGACCTGGCTGCTCTCTACCCAGGGCCCTGTACCTCCATCGGTACAATCAAGTTGTAGAAACATCTCAATGATGATCAATGGGAACAGGCTGCACCTGAGCTCAATTTCGAGTCTCATAGCAAAGGGTCTGAATACTTATGTAAATAAGGTATTTTTGTTATTATTTTTTTAATGTGCAAAAATGTCTAAAACCTGTTTTTGCTTTGTCATAATGGGGTATTGTGTGTAGATGGATGAGGGAAAAATAATTTTATACATTTTAGAATAAGGCTGTACCGTAACAAAATGTGGAAACAGTCAAGGGGTCTGAATACTTTCTGAATGCACTGTAACTAAAACATTCACTATTAGTACTGCAATAACTGCTACTAGTACTTCTGGGCTACTTACTAATAATAATACTACTACCTAGTCTCCCACTGAAGGCTCCAATTAATTATCTAGAAAACTCTACTACACCAGCCTACATTTTTCAACACAAACTAACTTCTAAACTTCTTCCACTAGACGCACCATCATATTTCTCTCCCCAAATGATAGCTTAAAACTTTTCTAATTCCTTATGAGTAAAAGTATAGTTATTTGCGCTCAAATATGTGATCTAACTACCCCATACTCCAAAGTAATAAGGTTTATATAGTAGGCGATCAACGTAATCAGACCAGATATATTTATATGTTAACATTTGACCATATTTCACTGCTTCAGTAAAACATTTTAAACTTCCTCCACTACCTCAAAAATACTTTTAAAGAGCTGAAGCAAGTCCCACAATTTTTCTTAATGGAAAATTACCTTCTAGTTTAGTTTAATAGCTCAATTTCTAATTCAATTTAAGGGTTCCTGGGTCCTGACCAGGGAGGAGGTGACCCCCTCTCCCCTGAGACCAGCCGCCGAAGAGGGCCCTGCCATGGTGTTGGAGGGGGAGGAGGGTTGCCAGGTCTGCCTTGTCTAACACCCGCTCAGCAATACAGCCTGAAGGCTAAGTATGCAGCAGCAACTGGCGGCCCACCCCCTACCCCGCTGCCCAGTATGGAACAGGGAGCAGGGACACCCGGGAGACGAGGAGTGCTCCTCAGCGAGTACCAGGTACAGACTCTTCTTGTTAGTTTGGTTTTTAATTAGTCTGGCTTGGGTTGCAAAATTCTGGTAACTTTCTCAAAATGTCCAGCTTTTCTGAATTCTGGAAAGCCTGGGAATTTTGGAATTTTGCAACTCTCAATATGGCTAGTTTTGTAGTCTTTTGAATATCTTATTCCTATGTATTTTTTTAGCATTCTGTTCTTTTATTTATTATATTATTGACAGCAACTTGAGTTGGCGGCAGGTAGCCTAGCGGTTAGGAGCGTTGGCCCAGTAACTGATAGGTGAAGAATTTGTCTATGTGCCCTTGAGCAAGGCACTTAACCTTAATTGCTCCTGTAAGACGCTCCTGATAAGAGCATCTGCTAAATGACTAAAATGTAAATGTATGAAATGTGCTATACAATTATTATTATCCCCAGGGTCAGCCGCTACCTGCGTTCCTGCAGCAGGGGGGTCAGAGGAGACACAGTGCCAACAATGGGGAGTATGGCACTGGGGTCATCTACCCCCACCAAGCCCCAGGGAATGCCACCCGGCGTGCCAGCGACCCCATCCGCTCCACCGGCGACCCACAGGCCCTTCCCAAGGTTGTCGTTGTTGTTGGTAGAAGTGGTAGATTAAATTACTAAGACTGCTTTACTGTTGTTCCTAGCTACAGTGAGGGAAAAAAGTATTTGATCCCCTGCTGATTTTGTACGTTTGCCCACTGACAAAGAAATTATCAGTCTATAATTTTAATGGTAGGTTTATTTGAACAATGAGAGACAGAATAACAACACCAAAAAATCCAGAAAACCGCATGTCAAAAATGTTATAAAATGATTTGCATTTTAATGAGGGAAATAAGTATTTGACCCCTCTGCAAAACATGACTTAGTACTTGGTGGCAAAACCCTTGTTGGCAATCACAGAGGTCAGACATTTCTTGTAGTTGGCCACCAGGTTTGCACACATCTCAGGAGGGATTTTGTCCCACTCCTCTTTGCAGATCTTCTCCAAGTCATTAAGGTTTCGAGGCTGACGTTTGGCAAGGCCACTCCAGGACCTTAATGTGCTTCTTCTTGAGCCACTCCTTTGTTGCCTTGGCCGTGTGTTTTGGGTCATTGTCATGCTGGAATACCCATCCACGACCCATTTTCAATGCCCTGGCTGAGGGAAGGAGGTTCTCACCCAAGATTTGACGGTACATGGCCCCGTCCATCGTCCCTTTGATGTGGTGAAGTTGTCGCGTCCCCTTAGCAGAAAAACACCCCCAAAGCATAATGTTTCCACCTCCATGTTTGACGGTGGGGATGGTGTTCTTGGGGTCATAGGCAGCATTCCTCCTCCTCCAAACATGGCGAGTTGAGTTGAGTTGATGCCAAAGAGCTCCATTTTGGTCTCATCTGACCACAACACTTTCACCCAGTTGTCCTCTGAATCATTCAGATTCAGATTCATTGGCAAACTTCAGACGGGCATGTATATGTGCTTTCTTGAGCAGGGGGACCTTGCAGGCGCTGCAGGATTTCAGTCCTTCACGGCGTAGTGTGTTACCAATTGTTTTCTTGGTGACTATGGTCCCAGCTGCCTTGAGATCATTGACAAGATCCTCCCGTGTAGTTCTGGGCTGATTCCTCACCGTTCTCATGATCATTGCAACTGCACGAGGTGAGATCTTGCATGGAGCCCCAGGCCGAGGAAGATTGACAGTTCTTTTGTGTTTCTTCCATTTGCAAATAATCGCACAAACTGTTATCACCTTCTCACCAAGCTGCTTGGCGATGGTCTTGTAGCCCATTCCAGCCTTGTGTAGGTCTACAATCTTGTCCCTGACATCGTTGGAGAGCTCTTTGGTCTTGGCCATGGTGGAGAGTTTGGAATCTGATTGATTGATTGCTTCTGTGGACAGGTGTCTTTTATACAGGTAACAAGCTGAGATTAGGAGCACTCCCTTTAAGAGTGTTCTCCTAATCTCAGCTCGTTACCTTTATAAAAGTCAGAGGGAAAACGTACAAAATCAGCAGGGGATCAAATACTTTTTTCCTTCACTGTATGTATTTGAGTATTTACACTTTTTAAATAAATGTTGATTTGATTTTGTTTCCCAAGGTGCAACGCTTCAACAGCCTGAACAATGTGGCCATGATGGGCCGGAGGAACGCCCTGCAGCATTGTGGGTCAGACGCCAACATCGCCCGCCACATGTACTCGCCGCGGCCACCCAGAATTACAGAAAATGTCATGATGGAGGCCATGGCGACAGACTACCATGGAGGAACCATGGATGCCAGGAACCACTGCATGATGCTTTCCCCAGGAGAGAGAGGCTTCCTGGGCTACCAGTCCCACCACATGGGGGGGCCCACCAGCCTGTTATCACCCAGCAACGACAGCCTGGGATGCCCGGAGCAGGGCTACCAGACACAGGGACAGATGTTCATGCAGGGTGGGCACCACCAGGGCACCTCCAGAGGATCAGGTCAGGGCCAGAGGGGGCAGGGGGGACCCATTCACCCAGAGGGGATGTCAAAAGTCTTGCTGCAGCAGGCTGAGTACAGTATGAGTACCTGCCAGCTTAGTCCCTCTGGACCACACTACCCCAGCCTGGACCAGGGTGGCCCCGATGTAGGTACAGGGGCCTGGGTAGAGAGCAGCCAGGTCCAGACCACTCATGGAGTTCTTCAGACGGAGATGCAGTATCAGGACCAGGGCTCTATGCAGGGCCAGACACAGGGTCTGTACACCCAAGAGCCCGATGGCGGACACAAACTGATCATCAAACCAGAACAGCAGCAGTACCACCCAGCCCTAGCCAACCCAGATGCCTGCCAGAAGCAACTCCACCAACACCAGCAGCAGAGGCCCCATCCAGGGCAGGCACCCATGCCCATGCGACCCATGTCCTCCCAGAGCGGTTACCCCCAGCAGGGGCAGCCTGGCCAGGGCATGATGAGGACCACCAACCCCAGCTGTGACTTCCATGGAGGAGGCATGGAGAACCAGAACCAGGCCTCCATGCAGCAAGGGAAGCTGCAGGGTTCCTTCCCCCAAAGCGGAGGCATCAGCCTGGGGTCGGCTGCACTGGGTGCTGGGGGTCGTTCCCAGACACCCATGATGCAGGTGAAGGAGATGATGGTGAGGAACTATGTGCAGTCGCAGCAGGCTCTGATGTGGGGTCAGGAGCAGGACCAGAGGGGGATAGGAGTGGACGGCAAACCTCTTCCTCTGTCAGACAGCATGGACATGACAGGACAGCAGGTGACTTGTTTTCCCTCTCCCTTTTTCTTCTGCTCTTTGTTCCCCCTCTTTTTGTAAAGTGTTTTGTGACATTTTCAAGGAAATTTCCTGAAGAAAATGTGTTTTTGTTTGTCTTGAAGTATTTATCGTAGCACTTTAACTAAATGTTTATCTCATTTGATTTGTTCCAGGTGGCCATGATGCAGCAACAGCATAGTCCCCAACACCAACATAATCTCTACCCCAACCCAGGCTCCAGCTACCCAGGCTACCCTACCAACCAGAACCTGATGAGCTCCCCAGCACACAACCGAGTCCCCAGCTCTAGCTCCTCCATCCCCCCGACGGAGGTACCCATGACGGGTCTGCCTGGAGGCCCAGGGTCCTGCTACGGCCAGGACATGGGGGCCCCTGTAGTCCCAAGACCCCCCCAGTGCCGGAAGCCCCTCAGCAGGCAGAATAGTCTCCAGTCCCAGGGAGGTGGAGCGTACCTGGGCAGTCCTCCCCACCTCAGCCCAGTCCACTCTACCTCCAGCCCCAGACGTGTGGTCCGTCTGCCCCCTGTCCAGGGCCACATGACCCCCCATCAGACCCACCAGGAGATCTTCCCCCCCTTAAACAACATCAACAATAACATGTACTACTCTGGCCAGATCCACTTGCAGCACTCTGACATGGACAAGCAGCAGATCCAGCAAATCAGCCACCCTCACCAGGACCCAACTCAGACCGGGCCCTGCCTCAATCAGCACCAGCACCAACAGCACATGGTAACCCACATGGATCACCAGGGCAATAAGTCTGCGTCCCTAGCCTACATTCATGAGTCGACCCCCATCTCCAACGCTCTGGAGAACCTAGATCTGGACAACGCCCAGATAGACTTTACCTCCATCATCGATGACCCAGACCCCTCGTCATTCAGCCCCATCAACCCTCCTCTCCATGGGGGTTCATCCCAGACCTCGTCCCGCCTCACCACCCCTCAGACATCCATCACCATGCCCCCCTCTGGGCTCCCTAACATGGCTGTAGGAGACATGACCTCCATGTTGACATCTCTCGCCGGAGAGAACAAGTACCTTAATACACTGTCTTAGAACCCAAAGACTCTGTTCTAGAACAAGAACAGAACCTGAACACGCTCATAAAGTTAACTAGATGGGCTAAGCTCCCTGGGTGGGGAGAGAAAGTACCTAGACATACTCTCCTAGGCTCAACTCCGCTGAACAAGTACCGAAACATTTGTCATTTACTAGACAAGTACCGAAACACATTGTTCTAGAACAAGTGCGTGTGGATGGACACACTGTCATAGACTAGACTAGAGGGGCTCAGCTCTGTGGCTCTGGTGTTAGGTCACCTATAAAGATAAAGGTACGATAAATATTACCTTTCCTTCTTGGCCTCCTACACACTCTTTCCCAGCTACTCCTAGACAGTTTCAACCCAAACCAAAGGTACCTATCGATCTTGATCTTGCTCACGGTGTACTATACTCTACTCACTTTTCTTGCTCACAGAGAAGGGGAAGGGTGACACAAAATTGTTTGCCTAAAATGACTTGCAGAATGTTTCCATGGGACGTCAACACCATAACGACGTCATCTCCATAATGGCGTCATCAGTATAACAACATCATCACCGTAATAACATTGTCACCATAACGACACCAACACCATAGTGATGTCATCTCCATAATGATTTAATCCCCATAACGACAGTCATTCCAGTCACAGAGGTTTTATAGGGCAACAGTTGGACAGAGAGGATAATATGTAAATAAGTTATACATTTACATATACAGTACAAGTCAAAAGTTTGGACACACCTACTCATTCAAGGGTTTTTCTTTATTTTTACTGTTTTCTACATTGAAAACATCAACTATGAACATCAAACTATGAAGTAACACATATGGAATCATGTAGTATTTTATATTTTATATTCTTCAAAGTAGCCACCCTTTGCCTTGATGACAGCTTTGCACACTCTTGGCATTCTCTCAACCAGCTTCATGAGGAATGCTTTTCCAACAGTCTTGAAGGAGTTCCCACATATGCTGTGCACTTGTTCTCTGCTTTTCCTTCACTCTGCGGTCCAACTCTTCCCAAACCATCTCAATTGGGTTGAGGTCGGGTGATTGTAGAGGCCAGGTCATCTGATGCAGCACTCCATCACTCTCCTTCTTGCTCAAATAGCCTTTACACCCCCACACCATCACACCTCCTCCTCCATCCTCCACGCTTCACGGTGGAAACCACACATGCAGAGATCATCCGTTTACCTACTCTACGTCTCACAAGGACACGGCAGTTGGAACGTAACATTTCTAATTTGGACTCAGACCAAAGGACAGATTTCCACCGGTCTAATGTCCATTGTTTGTGTTTCTTGGCCCAAGCAAGTCGCTTCTGCTTTTTGGTGTCCTTTAGTAGTGGTTTCTTTGCAGCAATTCAACCATGAAGGCCTGATTCACGCAGTCTCCTCTGAACAGTTAATGTTGAGATGTCTCTGTTACTTGAACTCTGTGAAGCATTTATTTGAGCTGCAATCTGAGGTGCAGTTACCTCTAATGAACTTATCCTCTGCAGCAGAGGTAACTCTGGGTCTTCCTTTCCTGTGGCAGTCCTCATGAGAGCCAGTTTCATCATAGCGCTTGATGGTTTTTGCGACTGCACTTTAAGAAAGTTATTGAAATGTTTTGCATTGATTTACCTTCATGTCTTAAAGCAATGATGGACTGTCGTTTCTCTTTGCTTATTTGAGCTGTTCTTGCCATAATATGGATTTGGTATTTTACCAAAAAGGGCTATCTTCTGTATACCTCCCCTACCTTGTCACAATACAAGTGATTGACTCAAACGCATTAAGAAGAAAATAAATTCCACAAATTATATTTTAACAAAGCACACCTGTTAATTGAAATGCATTACAGGTGACTACCTCGTGAAGCTGGTTGAGAGAATGCCAAGAGTGTGCAAAGCTGTCATCAAGGCAAAGGGTGGCTACTTTGAAGAATCTCCAATATAAACTATATTTTGATTTCTTGAACACTTTTTTGGTTACTACATGATTCCATATGTGTTATTTCATAGTTTTGATGTCTTCACTATTATTCTACAATGTAGAAAATAGTAAAAAATAAAGAAAAACCCTTGAATGAGTAGGTGTGTCCAAACTTTTGACTGGTACTGTATGCTGTGTACACTACATATAAAAAAGTATGTGGACAACCCTACAAATTAGTGAATTTGGTTATTTGCGTCACACCCGTTGCTGACAGTTGTATAAAATCCAGCACACAGCCATGCAATCTTCATAGACAAACAGTGGCAGTTGAATGGCCTTACTGAAGAGCTCAGTGACTTTCAACGTGGCACCGTCATAGGATGCCACCTTTCCAACAAGTCAGTTCGTCACATTTCTGCCCTGCTAGAGCTGTCCCGGGCCAACTGTAATTGCTGTTATTGTGAAGTGGAAACATCTAGGAGAAACAATCGCTCAGACGCGAAGTGGATCGGCCACACAAGCTCACAGAACGGGACTGACTTGTGCTGAAGAGTGTTGCGATCTGGAAGCAACGTCAGCACAAGAACAGTTTGTAGGGAGCTTCATGTCATTTATTTCCATGCCCAAGCAGCCGCACACAAGCCTAAGATCACCGTGCGCAATGCCAAGCCTCGGCTGGAGTGCTTGAAATTTCGCCTCCATTGTACTGGAGCAGTGGAAACGCGTTCTCTGGAGTGATGAATCACGCTTCACCATCTGGCAGTCCAAAGGACAAATCTGTGTTTGGCGGATGCCAGGAGAATGCCATCTGCTCAAATGCATAGTGCCAACTGTAAAGTTTGGTGGAGGAGGAATAATGGTATTGGGCTGTTTTTCGTCGTTCGGGCCAGGCCCCTTAGTTCCAGTGAAGGAAAATCTTAACGCTACAGCATACAATGACATTCTAGACGATTCTGTGCTTCCAACTTTATGGCAACAGTTTGGGGAAGGCCCTTTACTGTTTCAGCATGACAATGCCACTGTGCACAAAGCGAGGTCCATACAGAAATGGTTTGTCGAGATCGGTGTGGAAGAACTTGACTGGCCTGCACAGAGCCCCAACCTCAACCCCATTGAATACCTTTGGCCTGCACAGAGCCCAACATCATTAACCGACTTCACTAATGCTCTTGTGGCTGAATGGAAGCAAGTCCCTGCAGCAATGTTCCAACATCTAGTGGAAAGCCTTCCCAGAAAAGTAGAGGCTGTTATAGAAGCAAAGGGGGGATGACCTCCTTATTGATGTCTATGATTTTGGAGATGAGATGAGATGTTCGACGAGCAGGTGTCCGCTTACTTTTGGTCATGTAGTGTATATGACAATGTTGACGGTGACAGTCCACGAGACTACTGTCTTGTGGACTGCTAAGGGAATTCCGAGACCAACAGATCAGATTCTAGATTCTCATTCTGGTTCCGTAATGAGAACTGAGGTCAACAAATCTGTTCCGAGGAAGAATGTTTTGTAGAAAGTGTGCCTGAAAAAAATATTGACTGAAAAATGCGGTGCTTTGAAGCTTCATCTATATCCCTAGGGGCACAACCCTGTCAGTGACACACAGATCATTATTATGACACACACACACGATAGTGATGACACACGCACACATACAGTTGAAGTCGGAAGTTTACATACACTTAGGTTTAAGTCATTAAAACTCGTTTTTTAACCACTCCACAAATTTCTTTTTAACAAACTATAGTTTTGGCAAGTCAGTAAGGACATCTACTTAGTGCATGACACAAGTAATTTTTCCAACAATTGTTTACAGACAGATTATTTCACTTATAATTCACTGTATCACAATTCCAGTGGGTTAGAAGTTTGCATACACTAAGTTGACTGTGCCTTTAAACAGCTTGGAAAATTCCAGAAAATTATGTCATGGCTTTAGAAGCTTCTGATAGGCTAAGTGACATATTTTCAGTCAATTGGAGGTGTACCTGTGGATGTATTTCAAGGCCTACCTTCAAACTCAGCGCCTCTTTGCTTGACATCATGGAAAAATCTAAAGAAATCAGCCAAGACCTTAGAAAAAAAATTGTAGACCTCCACAAGTCTGGTACATTCTTGGGAGCAATTTCCAAACGCCTGAAGGTACCACGTTCATCTGTACAAACAATAGAATGCACGTATAAACACCATGGGACCACTTTGGTGCGAAAAGTGCACATCAATCCCAGGACAACAGCGAAGGACCTTGTGGAGATGCTGGAGGAAACAGGTACATGGTTTGCAATGGTGGTTTGCAACTTCACATGGGGACAAAGATTGTACTTTTTGGAGAAATGTCCTCTGTTCTGATGAAACAAAAATAGAACTGTTTAGCCATAATGACCATTGTTATGTTTGGAGGAAAAAGGGGGAGGCTTGCAAGCCGAAGAACACCATCCCAACCGTGAAGCACGGGGGTGGCAGCATCATGTTGTGGGGGTGCTTTGCTGCAGGAGGGACTGGTGCACTTCACAAAATAGATGGCATCATGAGGAGGGGAAATTATGTGGATATATTGAAGCAACATCTCAAGACATCAGTCAGGAAGTTAATGCTTGGTCGTAAATGGGTCTTCCAAATGGACAATGACTCCAAGCATACTTCCAAATTTGTGGCAAAATGGCTTAAGGACAACAAAGTCAAGGTATTAGAGTGACCATCACAAAGCCCTGCTGTCAATCCTATAGAAAATTTGTGGGCAGAACTGAAAAAGTGTGTGCGAGCAGGCCTACAAACCTACACCAGCTCTGTCAGGAGGAATGGGCCAAAATTCACCCAACTTATTGTGGGAAGCTTGCGGAAGGCCACTCGAAACGTTTGACCCAAGTTAAACAATTTAAAAGCAATGCTACCAAATACTAATTGAGTGTATGCAAACTTCTGACCCACTGGGAATGTGATGAAAGAAATAAAAGCTGAAATAAATCATTCTCTCTACTACTATTCTGACATTTCACATTCTTAAAATAAAGTGGTGATCCTAACTGACCTAAGACAGGGAATTTTTACCAGGATTAAATGTCAGGAATTGTGAAAAACGGAGTTGAAATGTATTTGGCTAAGGTGTATGTAAACTTCCGACTTCAATTGTACATAATGATGACAGACATAGCGTAATGATGACATATCATATCAGTATTCACTCAGAGGCCTTTTTGGCATTAATCTGCCTCCATACTCTGAATCTGTTGTACAGTAAAGTACATGTTTTTTGACATGTTACATGTTTATTGTAGCTAAGTGTTCTCAAAGCAGCTCACTATTTTACAAGTATAGGGGTTGTAGGATAAGAATATCAAAAAGTGCCTTTGTCTGAACTTATCCATGATGCTTGAGAGGTACAGAGAATAAAAGAGATAGAGGGAGAGAGAGAAAGGTGGAACTTCAGAATGAAATCAAATATTGTATCTGGTACAGTATCATACGACCCAACTTGGTCACATATTTGACAGGGTCTTAAAGATACCTTCCCTCACCCTGAAAACCTTAAACAGGATTTATAATTGCTTGGAGGTACGGCGTTGAGGTACTCTCTCTGAGGTACTTTATAGTGTACAGTATATGGCGGTGAGGCCCTCTGACCATAGAAATAGAATCAGTCCACCTATTATGCCATCATTGACTTGAATGGGGAGTTCCTTTCTATAGATTCTAGAGTCTATACCTCTGACAGCCTGTCCGCAGCCATGACCAGTTGAGCTGATATCACATGACATCATACTGTAGCATTGCACTGACTGCAGAATTGCGTGGACGTGGACGAGTCTCTCTCCTTGACTTTGTGACATAGAGACTGTCTAGAGGCCAACACATTGGCCTACATGGCTTTGATTTCATGTAAACATCAGCTTGGAGGATGATGGAATGTATCTTACAGTAGTATCTATCTGTTTGGATGGTTATTCTAGATCACGTTTACACACAACTACAGGAGATCCTATGAGGCTGTATTTCAAATCAAATTGTATTGCTCACATACACGTATTTAGCAGATGTTATTGCAGGTGTAGCGAAATGCTTGTGTTCTTAGCTCAAACAGTGCAGTAATATCTTAACAATTCATTTCAGTATTGGTGCCTTTTCAATCATGCTTTATTATTTCTAGTACTTTACTGTTGTTCTTAATGCAGGATTAGAGTTAGTAGTCAGTAAAAACTCATCTAGTCAGGAAAACTGTGTACAACCTATCAACCAACCAAAGACGATTTGAACTAACAACATTCAAGGAAAAAAAAGAAAAGATGCACAATACTCATAGTCATAGCTCATAGTCACAGCTATGAAGATGTGAACGGTTTGATAGTGCTGTTACTTAGAATGTATGAAATGTTTTGTATAAAAGTAACATGTTCTCTTTTTGTTTTTATGAGAATGAACTTTATCATGGATATTTGCCTTTCTTCTCTGTGTTGTGTGTGTTTTGATACCTGCCTGTCACCATTCAATCAGACTTTTTGCTGGCAAAATAATATTCTGTTAAGCAACAAAGGTTATGATAGTAGCGTTTTCTATTTACACGTGATATATTTTGTGTACAATTTTCTAAATTTTATACAAATGTACTATATTTTACCAATTAAAAATAAACATGTTCAGCTTGGGATGGATGAAAAATGTCTGTCAGAACTTTATGTATCTTACTGTATATTTCACTTACTGGATCTTACTGTAATTGTATGAGGTTCTTATTGTCCTCTATTGACTTGTATCCACACCACCTCTATTGAGAATGTCTGAGTAAATGTATTGTCTCCATACAGCCACCAGAGGTCAGTGGAGTATGATACAAATGGGAGCGACAGTAACTGTATATTTGGATGAGCAGCCAACCAGATGTGGAAATATAGGGGAACCCCATTATTTAGGTCTATGGGGGAACCTGAGGGAACCAGGTTCTGGCAGGGAAATCATTTTGCCATGTTAAAATGTGCATTTCAAGGTGAATTGGACAATTTTTCATTGTTGGGTTCTTGGAGTGACTTTTTTCCATTTCCACTCCTGCAGCCAACACAAACCTACAGTGCCTTCAGAAAGTATTCATACCCCTTGACTTATTCCACATTTTGTTGTGTTACAGCCTGAATTCAAAATGTATTAAATTAAAAAAATTCTCACCCGTCTACACACAATACCCCATAATGCCAGTGAAAACATGTTTTGAGATATTTTTGCAAATGTGTTGAAAATGAAATACAGAAATATCTAATTTGCATAAATATTCACACCCCTGAGTCAATATGCCTTTGGCAGTGATTACAGCTGTGTGTCTTTCTGGATAAGTCTCTAAGAGCTTTTCACACCTGGATTGTACAACATTTGCCCATTATTCTTTTCAAAATTCTTCAAGTTCTGTTAAATTGGTTGTTGATCAATGCTAGACAACCATTTTCAGGTTTTACCATAGATTTCCAAGTAAATGTAAGTCAAAACTGTAACTCAACCACTCATTCACAGGCTTCTTGGTAAGCAACTCCAGTGTAGATTTGGCCTTGTGTTTTAGGTTATTGTCCTGCTGAAAGGTGAATTCATCTCCCAGTGTCGGGTGGAAAGAAGACTGAACCAGGTTTTCCTCTAAGATTTTGTCTGTGCTTAGCTCCATTCTTTCTTTCTTATCCTGAAAATCTCCCCAGTCCTTAACGATTACAAGCATACCCATAACATGATGCACTCAGTATTGTGTTGCATTCTATTTGCCCCAAACATAACATTTGTATTCAGGACAAAAAGTGAATTGCTTTGCCAAATTTGCTGTACTATTACTTTGGTGCCTTGTTGGAAACAGGATGCATGTTTTGGAATATTTGTATTCTGTACATGCTTCCTTCTTTTCACTCTGCGAATTAGGTTAGTAACTACAATGTTGTTGATCCATCCTCAGTTTTCTCCTATCACTGCCATTAAACACTGTAACTGTTTTTGGCCTTATGGTGAAATCCCTGAGCATATCTTTGTAGTGACTGGGTGTATTGATTCACCATGCTCAAAGGGGTATTCCATGTCTACCAATAGGTGCCCTTCTTTGCAAGGCATTGAAAAACCTGGTCTTTGTGGTTGAATCTGTGTTTGAAATTCACTGCTCGACTGAGGGATGTTACAGATAATTGTATGTGTGGGATACAGAGATGAGGTAGTCATTCAAAAATTATGTTAAACACTATTATTGGACACAGAGTGAGTCCATGCAACTTATTATGTGACTTGTTAAGCTAATGTTTACGCCTGAACTTATTTAGGCTTGTCATGACAAAGGGGTTGAATACTTATTGTCTCAAGACGTTTCAGCTTTTCATTTTTTATTAATTTGTAAACATTTCAAAGAACATTATTCCACTTTGACATTATGGGGTATTGTGTGTAGGCCAGTGACAAAAAAATCTAAAATTCATCAATTTTGTATACTTAATTGTCTTTTTTCTTTTTAAAATGTCTTAAACGCTAATTAGAAAAAGCCATTTCCTCTTTTCCCATTAGAAGACAGTTATAAAGTGGTTATAAAAGCAGACCAGCGTGAGGGTGACCACTGAAAGTGACATCAGCTTCTGAATGGGATCCACTGTGGTCAGTGGGGCTGGCAGGCATGTTCCTCTGGGGCCAGTAGGGATTGGCACCTTGAGCTGGTCCATGGTCCTTCCTTAAACCTAGTACCTTACCCTGGTGCTCTGGGGCCACAGGGGCTGGCAGACCCTAGGCTCTTCATTGGTCCTGGTCCCTGGTTGCTGGTCCTATGAAGTTAGTAGAGTTGGCACCCTGGGTTGTTCCTCTGAAATCAAACCGCATATTTCTGGAGAAAGCTTTCTCTTGTTCAGAGTGCACTTACCAGGAGTCGACTAAGTTAGACCTTCGTCTAACTTCTCTCCCGTGTGAATTAGGGGTCGATTTATGAGTTGCAAAGTGATTATAAAGGGTGAACCTAACAACACTCCTGACCAAGAGATTTGAAAAGCGACTTTGATGGCCTATTCTCCCGAGTAGTAATCTGCCTTAATAAACAAGTAAGTAACACCACACAGAGAAGATCTGATCCTGGGCCCATCGGATCATGTAAATAAGAGAGAAATAGTTATCTGAACTACACAATATCATCATATATGCAATGGTATCTATCTTTTAAAAATAATAATATTGATGAGAGGATAGCGTGAGCAGTACTGAGGCCCTTTCCCCTCACAACTGCAACAACGTGACTAATACAAATGTAAATCTCCCAAAATAAGTGATTTTTTTCAAATGCTAAAAGGTTTCATAGGCTGAGAATAATGACTTTTTTTATTTTCTTGTCTTGCCATCTATTCAAGTGAAAGCTTTTTCTCTGCCTTTGTCCCAAAGGTTGGCATATAATTAACTTGTGCTTAATATGCGGTTAAAGAGGTCTCCTCCCCATGCTACCAGCTTTGAACCCTGGCCACAGACAGGGACAAAACCCCAGTGGGACAGGAGAGAGAGAGAGAGAGAGAGAGAGAGAGAAAGAGAGAGAGAGAGACTCTATCTCCAAAACACTTCATGACTCTAGGTCACGACTCTAGGATTAATCAAAGTTATTCAAAACACCTTGTGAAGTTATGTGACTTCAAAGCTATAGATCTGAAAATGCACTTTTGTTTTTCAAAAATCCAGGATGCCAACGATATGTTTGGATGCTTACCCCCATCAATGTGTACACTCAGATCCACACTACTGGTATGTACAGGCACAGAAGTAGAGGGAGCAGCTTGGAGTGTTTTGTCGACACAATCAAAAGCATGGAGAGAGGCAATAATGTGTATGCAAGAGTTATCTTTTATAAAATGAAGTCAACTATTGGGCTTTAATTTGCTGCTGCTGGTGGTGTGCTTGTTCAAAAGAAATAAAGATAGTCAAACACTCTATACTGTATATGCTCCCAATATTGTAATGGATATAAAACACCCATGGCGTGCATGTCATTTCCTCAGGGGTATCAGCTCTCCCAGGAGTTCTGCACTCCTAGCTCAGTCCCCTGACCTACTGAGTTTATGGTGCACCCCACTGCCCTCCTCTTCCATCCTTGGACAAAAGGGCCATGACCTCCCTCTCTCTCTCTCTCTCTCTCCCTGCTCCCCTCCCTCTCTCTCCTTGCAATTCTTTTCTAGAATCGAGATGGCTTTTAACAAGTCAGAGGATAGCTGTGAAGGCCACAGAGAAAACATTCTAAACTTGAGAATACAGGTGATTGGGAAAAAATAATAATACTAAAGACCTACAATAATAATATGAGTGATTGCAAATTGCACAGACATGATGCTGTGTTTTCAACAAGTTGCAAATGACAAACTAACAAGTTGACAGGGGGGAAATAAAATGCATAAGAAAACATGTATAACAGAAAAGAAACATGACCATACCATTGTCCTTGTTTATCAATGTCAAATGAAAAAGGTGACTACCATGTCCCACTCGGATTATCATGATCGAAAAACAGCATCCAAGGGTTTTCTAAATATTCTAAAGAACACCTGGGAGAAGTGGGGGTTCCATTGGTTCTACAAGGGTTAGAATGCCAAGGTAGGGGTTCTCAACACCGTGTTCGCGTTTTTCTTTCTCGGATGTTTTTTTCAGTTGCAAAACAGATTACGGTCCAGTTCTTCGCACAAAAGACGGACAATTCCCCACTTCCTCGAGCCATCCAGGGGTGAATAGGGCGCAGGGCAGGGGGCACGACAGGGCACTTCAGTGCAGGTGCGATGCCTATAACATTCAGGCCACAAAGCATCAGGGGGGCTTCGAATACCTACAGTGACCATATAAACATGTTTGCATTTGGTAATGCCGATTTGTTGTGTGGTGTTTGGGATAGTTTGCAAGTTTTGCAATGTCAAACTTCTCCGTTTGGCCATATGTACATTAAGCAGCCTAGTGCTCAACATGAACAATTCTTTAACAAATAAATTACAAAGAATAGGTTGTTCGCATATTAACCTATTTTATTTTATTTTATTTAGTGCAAGAATTTGTTAAAATATTATTGGACAATATAATGTTTACAAAGAAAAAAACGTGCATCACACAAGACTGTTAAGAACCGATACGAAAACATAGCAGATATTAAATAAAGATACTTAGACCACCAAAACCAACTGTTGGAATATGAACTCTCCGCTTTACGCACGCGGCTTGCTGCTTCTTTGTGCAACTCATGCTCTATTTGTGGCTGGAACTCGATATAATTGAGAGAGGATAACTTATCATTTACTGTGTATAACTTTAAACCATAACTTTTAAATGGCGTTTTTAGATGCCACAGTGAATGCGCCGGTGGAGAGAATCCCCTCGCTATATGACGGACAGGAGGGACTAACCTTCTCCAATGACATCACTCACTTCTCTCCTCGCGCTCAGCTCATCGACTTGAGGTTACAGAAGGGTTATAGTCACCCGCTGCGGACGCAGGCAATGTTTCACACCATTCGTTGTCAATTCTCACGCACCGACACTCCAAAAAGTGCTTCTTCGGGCAAAGGGAGCCTTTAGCGGCATGATGGCGGAGGAGAGCAGGGGCAAACGAAGGAAGCAAGCGAACCCGAGAAGGAATCAAGGTATGGAATATGACTTGTTCAGCGCATTATGTAGTTGCAGTTGTTGAACACATTGTTATTACGTCCTTGTGATGTCGTTCACATCTCATGATGGAGCGGATCTTTCATTATTGAGACGGTATTGAAAAGTATTGAATAGTGAATGACTCGGGTTGGTTTCTCTAAGTAGAAGTTTTTATCATTTAAAAACTTTGGAAAATAGCAGCACATTCTAGAGAAGTATGAACATGTGGTTTCGATGTCACTGATATTATCATTATGCATTTTGCCATAACAGCAATTGATGGCATGTTTAGAGAGAGAGATTTGCAAAACAGCGAAACATGCTAAATTTAACAAGTAGACACGTGCCATTCAAGAAATAACCCTACAATTCCAGAATTGTGCGGCAACGTGAATACAGTGCATGTAGTGCGAAATCTTTAGGCTACTTACTGATATACCCATATGTTTCCAAGTGTTGATATTAGAATGAATTATAATAAGACGTTCTTATATTTAAGTACAATGCCTTGTTTGAAAATGAGTACATATTTTGAACTATAGCCTATTGTCATAGGATTTTGCTCCCACGTTTTTTGTTCGTTTTGTTTGTCTCTCCGTGATTGTTGTAATATATCCAAGTATTTATTTTAAAACACTTGTAAAGTATATTGTAAAGAAGAAAGAGGTAGACATGAGCAGCAGCATTTGAAATGCAACAGGTCGCAAGCAATATTTCCTCCAAGACAACAATGCATAACAGGCTTACATTTTGTTTACAGTGATCATTGCGCGCGTAATAATAACTGGTTTGGAACATAATAACTCAATTGAAACATATGCTACAATTATTAAAAGCTTTGTATTGGTTATATCACCCAAATAGAAAAAACGTTTATTCTAGACACGACAAAAGACACCAAGAGCAAAGGGACTGAGTTGGACAGGGTGGATATACAAACAAATTAAACGATTATTTACACAAATCCTAAACGGATTTTGTGATACATTGATCAAAAATAAATAATCGTATTCCTGCATCATTTATATTTAGCAAATTATTAAGAATAACATAATTCAAATGTGTTGAAAAATAGAACAGATAAATACTTTTGACTTTCCTTTACCAAATAAAAACGCATTGTATTATAATATACAATTCGGTTTTTTTATTGCGCGAGTATTGCAAGTTAATATATTCATCTATTTGATTAACTGTATTTTCAAACAAACTAAAATAACTACATTTCAATTAAGACAATTGATTTACCAATGCCATATCCAAGTCCTTCGTCATTTCCCCACACTTGTAGTCTACAATTAAAACATGCATATTATAACAATCTATTTGTAATGTATGTAGGTTATTACTGAGGTAGCTCAGTGTTTTCATATGTAAATACTGAATAGCTTCTCATCAAACTGATGATGTCAATCATTTAACAGTGACAACTGGAGCTGAAGCCTGAGAGTGCTACAGTGAGTCAGATAGGGTCTCACACACACACACACACACACACACACACACACACACACACACACACACACACACACACACACACACACACACACACACACACACACACACAGTGATGAGAAACTATAAATGATACTGCAATTTTTTGTATTATCAACAATAAAATACTCTGAAACGTTTTACTGCAGAATACTGTAAATGCATTGTGGGAAATGTTGTGTGGGGGAAAGAAATGCTTTATTATGATACCTTATCTTTGGAGCTCCAAAATCCTATTGACCACTAGTGGTGCATGGTACAGTAGCAGTAGCAATTCTACACATTTTGCCATGGGGCAACAAGAACATTTTGCAGTTTTATAGATCATTTCATGTTATTCTACACTTTTTGCCATGAGGCTGAGAGAAAATGTAGCATTTTTACAGCAAAAATATACTGTAGGTGTTGACTGTGATAAAGGCACTGGATTGTTTTTTAATTTTATTTTATTGAACCGTTATTTAACTAGGCAAGTCAGTTAAGAATAAATTATTATTTACAATGACGACCTACCCCGGCCAAGCCCTCCCCTAACCCGGACAACCCTGGGCCAGTTGTGCACCACCCTATGGGACTTCCGATCACAACCGGTTGTGATACAGCCCGGGATTGAACCCAGGTCTGTAGTGATGCCTCTAGCACTGCGATGCAGTGCCTTAGACAGCTGTTTTGCACTCAGGATTTTGAGCTGTCTTTTTGCTAAATGAACAGAGGAAGAAGGCAGTGGCATGGTGCATATAGCCATAGAAGCATAGTGACATATGCCTCAGTGCGGTTATATTCATGATTTATTGGGGGTGTGGCTTTCAGTTACTTATTTTCAGCCACCCATCCCATGAGAGTGAATGTCATTCCAGTTCATCTGAAAGTCATTCCAGTGCACTGCTTGCTATGAATTCTATCAGATGATGTTAGCATGTTTAGGTAAAAAGTAGGTAATGTCCCGTTTGGAACACTGACAAGTAGAGAGCATAAAAAGATGCTTGGCATGCCTCCACGGCTTTGTTTCTGGCTCATAAATATATATGGAGGCGTGCCTTTAAGAGGTTATACAGTGAGGGAAAAGAGTATTTCCTCCCCTGCTGATTTTGTATGTTTGCCCACTGACAAAGAAATGATCAGTCTATAATTTTAATGGTAGGTTTATTTGAACAGTGAGAGACAGAATAACAACAAAAAAAACCAGAAAAAAACACATGTCAAAAATGTTATAAATTGATTTGCATTTTAATGAGGGAAATAAGTATTTGACCCCCTCTCAATAAGAAAGATTTCTGGCTCCCAGGTGTCTTTTATACAGGTAACAAGCTAAGATAAGGAGCACACTCTTAAAGGGAGTGCTCCTAATCTCAGCTTGTTACCTGTATAAAAGACAACTGTCCACAGAAGCAATCAATCAATCAGATTCCAAACTCTCCACCATGGCCAAGACCAAAGAGCTCTCCAAGGATGTCAGGGACAAGATTGTAGACCTACACAAGGCTGGAATGGGCTACAAGACCATCGCCAAGCAGCTTGGTGAAAAGGTGACAACAGTTGGTGTGATTATTCGCAAATGGAAGAAACACAAAATAACTGTCAATCTCCCTCAGCCTGGGGCTCCATGCAAGATCTCACCTCGTGGAGTTGCAATGATCATGAGAATGGTGAGGAATAAGCCCAGAATTACACGGGAGGATCTTGTCAATGATCTCAAGGCAGCTGGGACCATAGTTACCAAGAAAACAATTGGTAACACACTACGCCGTGAAGAACTGAAATCCTGCAGCGCCCGCAAGGTCCCCCTGCTCAAGAAAGCACATATGCATGCCCGTCTGAAGTTTGCCAATGAACATCTGAATGATTCAGAGGACAACTGGGTGAAAGTGTTGTGGTCAGATGAGACCAAAATGGAGCTCTTTGGCATCAACTCAACTTGCCGTGTTTGGAGGAGGAGGAATGCTGCCTATGACCCCAAGAACACCATCCCCACCGTCAAACATGGAGGTGGAAACATTATGCTTTGGGGGTGTTTTCCTGCTAAGGGGACAGGACAACTTCACCACATCAAAGGGACGATGGACGGGGCCATGTACCGTCAAATCTTGGGTGAGAACCTCCTTCCCTCAGCCAGGGCATTGAAAATGGGTCGTGGATGGGTATTCCAGCATGACAATGACCCAAAACACACGGCCAAGGCAACAAAGGAGTGGCTCAAGAAGAAGCACATTAAGGTCCTGGAGTGGCCTAGCCTGTCTCCAGACCTTAATCGAATAGAAAATATGTGGAGGGAGCTGAAGGTTCGAGTTGCCAAACGTCAGCCTCGAAACCTTAGTGACTTGGAGAAGATCTGCAAAGAGAAGTGGGACAAAATCCCTCCTGAGATGTGTGCAAACCTGGTGGCCAACTACAAGAAACGTCTGACCTCTGTGATTGCCAACAAGGGTTTTGCCACCAAGTACTAAGTCATGTTTTGCAGAGGGGTCAAATACTTATTTCCCTCATTAAAATGCAAATCAATTTATAACATTTTTGACATGCGTTTTTCTGGATTTTTTTGTTGTTATTCTGTCTCTCACTGTTCAAATAAACCTACCATTAAAATTATAGACTGATCATTTCTTTGTCAGTGGGCAAACGTACAAAATCAGCAGGGGATCAAATACTTTTTCCCTCACTGTATTTGTTGCACCCATGAGTGAGACGGCAGTAACAATTGAACTCCTATGTGGTTATAGTATCCCATCAATGTAAAAATGTATATGAGACAGATTGGAGTGGCAGCAAGTCTTGAACCTCAGATGGTTGAGCATTTTGCCATGTCCTTTTGTTCTGTTTTGCCCTGTAGTCACTGCAAGTTTGGAAGCCTTTGTTAAGGCCTCTGCTATGAAATACAAACCCCTCTTCCATTCATTAATTCATTCTGATTACAGTAGAATTTACTGTTTTACAATATAATACAGTAAATGTTATGGTATTGTACTTTGTGTCATTACACAGTATTTGCTTTGATACCGTATTTCTATCACAGCAGGTGTACTTCATTTTATTTGCAACTGAGCTGCTTGTAGGCTACTGTTAAATTCACGCACCCGCGCAAGCACGCAGACAACCACACACATCGTGCAATGTTGACTTTAACTATGGCTGTGATGAGATGTAGGCTACACACAACAGTTGACTGCTAGGAGTGTTCCCCATTTTGATGCAGAGCGAGGTGTGTGTGGTTGCACCCGTCTTCCCAGGACCTCCTTTTCACAGTTCTACTCACACTAACGTTAAGGTTGTCAAAAAAGACATACTTACCGTAATTACTTACAAGGAACTAGAAACAGCAACCACCACATTACTTGTAGATTCAGGGAAGTCCCTCTCATCAAACCAGGAGATTGAGGTGTGTATAATTTGATTATGCATGTTGTGTTTAGAGGCATGGTCAGAACTTGCTTGCTGTTTCTGAGACAAATAAGTTCAACGACTTTTCTTTGTGGATTTAAGGGTCAGCTATAGTTGAAAGTGAAATGGTGTTGTGACTGTCACAACTAAGATCAAGGAGATATTCCTTACATGAAACAGAAAAGAAGTTGATTTTGCAAACACAATTTTGTGACTGAATTCAATGTGATTCAATGCGACTTAGAGGACTATAATGCCTGGGATATGTGTTTAGTTCATTCACACAACAAGACAAGGTGAAATGGCTCTGACACATGCAGCCTCAGATGTTTGCTGATGTTTCCTCTTGTGTTGGTACAGGACTTAATGCAAATGTACAACAGATGGAAGTTAGAAGAAAATACATGACAACAGTCCTAAATATTGAACATTTTCGAAGATTTTTTAACAATGTATATTTGCAGAGTTGATTCATAGAAAAATATTGATGGCAAGAGATGGTGAAGGGACATTTCTAATTACCATCTAAAGAATGATCAGGTGATGGGTGTCACGGTTGTCGTAAGGAGAAGCGGACCAAGGTGCAGCGTCTGTGTCGTTCCACATTTTATTTACACTGAAACTATGCAATACATAAATAAACTGAATGACAAAAACAACAAACTGTGACTCAGAGGTGAAACATACACTGACTCAAAGATAATCTCCCACAAACCCAGGTGGAAAAAAACCCTACTTAAGTATGATCTCCAATTAGAGACAACGAGGAACAGCTGCCTCTAATTGGAGATCATGCCAAACAAAACCCCAACATAGAAATACAAAACTAGAACCTGAACATAGAAAACATAGAAAAAAAAACGTCACGCCCTGACCTACTCTACCATAGAAAATAATATCTTTCTATGGTCAGGACGTGACAGTACCCCCCCAAAGGTGCGGACTCCGACCGCACCTAAACAAAACAACAACAACCACCCGCCAAAAAAAGAAAAAGGGGGGTAACTGTTGTCTATGGCGGCTCTGGTGCAGTACACATAACCTTCTCATCCCGCGGATCCTCCCACAGAGGAGGTGGCTCCGGTTCGGGGCGTAATCCCCGCTCCGCCCGCTGATCCCTCTGCTTCTGTGTCACCGGACCATGGATCGTCATCGGAGGAACCGGACTGTAGATCATCGCCGGAGGTTCAGGGCTGCAGGCCATCGCCGGAGACTCCGGGCTGCAGGCCGTCTCAGGAGGTTCCGGACTGGGAGCCATCGCCGGAAGCTCCGGAGTCGTCGCCGGAAGCTCCGGACTGGGAACCGTCGCCGGAAGCTCCGGACTGGGAACCGTCGCCGGAAGCTATGGACTGGGAACCGTCGCCGGAAACTCCGGACTGGGAACCGTCGCCGAAAGCTATGGACTGGGAATGCGCACTGGAGGCCTGATGCGTGGGGCTGGCACAGGTGGCGCAAGACTAGTAACACGCACCTCAGGGCGAGTGCGGGGAGTAGGAACAGGACACCCCAGACTGGGCAGGCGCACTGGAGGCCTGATGCGTGGGGCTGGCACAAGTGGCGCCAGACTGGTAACACGCACCTGAGGGCAAGTGCGAGGAGCAGGCACAGGGCGTACCAGGCTGAATAGACTCACTGGAGGCCGGGTTACGTGGGGCAGGCACAGGATATACTGGGCCGTGGAGGCGCATTGGAGATCTCGAGCGTAGAGCTGGCACAACCCATTCTGGTTGGATGCTCAACCTAGCTCGACAAATGAGGGGCGCGGGCACAGATCGCACCGGCCTGTGAATGTGCACTGGTGACATAGTGCACATCACCGCATAACACGGTGCTTGCTTCGTCACTCGCTCCCCATGGTAAGCACTGGGAGTTGTCTCAGGTCTCCAACCTGACTCTGCCAATCTCCCGTGTCCCCCCCCCAATTTTGTTTTGGGGCTGCCTCTCGCACTTGCCTCGTGGTTGGTATAGTGCCTTGTAGTATCGCCGCTCCGCTCTCGCTGCCTCAATTTCCTCTTTAGGACGGCGATACTCCCCAGCCTGCCTGCAGGGTCCTTTCCCGTCCAATATCTCCTCCGAAGTCCATTTGTCCTGCTGACCACACTGCTTGGTCCTTTGGTGGTGGGAGATTGTCACGGTTGTCGTAAGGAGTAGCGGACCAAAGTGCAGCATGTGTGTCGTTCCACATTTTATTTACACTGTGAAACTATGCAATACATAAATAAACTGAATGACAAAAACAACAAACCGTGACGCAGAGGTGAAACATACACTGACTCAAAGATAATCTCCCACAAACCCAGGTGGAAAAAAACCCTACTTAAGTATGATCTCCAATTAGAGACAACGAGGACCAGCTGCCTCTAATTGGAGATCATCCCAAACAAAACCCCAACATAGAAATACAAAACTAGAACCTGAACATAGAAGAAGAAAACCTGTCACGCCCTGACCCACTCTACCATAGAAAATAACATCTTTCTATGTTCAGGACGTGACAATGGGAGTATTTATTTTTGCAGCATCTCCCTTTTTTGTAGATTTCATTCTCTGAGCCATGTGTGCTTGAATGTGCGTGTGTGCATGCGTGTGTGTGTGCAGAAACTGCTGGAGAGAATGTGTATGTGAGGAGTGGGGCCCCAGATAAAACCAAATGAATTTGGCAACACTAACTCAACAGACAGAGATTAAAGGGTCTGTCCAAAAAAAGAGAAGCTATGACATTGTTTCTTCTGTCTCCAAGACGCTTATTGATTACAGTCTCTGTCTTCCAAATAAAACTGTCAATGTCCACAGATATCAACCAAAGTTGAGATTATTGCTGTCTATTGTCTCCAGATTACAGGAGATCATGTTATAGGGTATTTATGTAGACAAGTATATTGAAAATGGTGTACAATTTCAAAAGATGTGACTTCCCTAGTTTGATATGAGAATGATTGTAAGCATGGTGATGCAGGTACGCGTTTGCACTCAATGTGTGACATTGTTAACACTTCCTATGAATACCTTCTTCATAAGGCATATAAGCACATTTGTAATGCCTAGTGAACTGTGTGTGGTGCATTATAATGCATGGCATCGCAATAACAACTGCCTAAATAAATAACAACATTCATGAAGTATACACATATTATATCTCACAGCACTGTCTCTGAGTAGGTGGACTGATAGAATAGTTTACGTTGTGCAGAAAGAGTTATCCCCCTTTAACCTCTTTGCCTTACTACTTGATCTTGGATTCATTTACAGCTGTACTGTACTGTTGAGCTGATAGTCAATTTAACTTTTTCCTCACAGTTCTCTCTCTCTCTTTCCCTCACTCACTCTTTCTCGGTTTCTTCTTTTTTCAAGTGCCAATTTATTTAAACTCTTTCCACTTTTTCTTCTTTCTCCTTCATTGATTTCCAAACCCCAGTCTTTGTGTGCAGCTGGGGCCCAGCTGTGTGTGTGCATGTGCACACACGTATGTGTGCGTGGTGTGTGTGTGTGCCCAAATGTGTCTTTCTCTGGCACAGAATTGTCACAGGGGGCATGAGTACAGGAGAGAGAATCGAAGGGAGAGAGAGAGAGAGAGAGAGTCGAAGGGAGTGAAAAACACATTGAGAGAAAAGAGAGAGAGAGAGCGAGAGGGAGATGCTGTGGTATTATATGAGCAGCAGAGTGAGTGAAAGTCTGTATATAACTATAGCGGCACTGTAACGTAAAACATTAATTTATATGGTAATTTTAGGTAAATATCAAAAGTAAACAACTCTGAAATATTTAACTGCAGCATACTATGAATTATGGTGCACTGTGGGAAAATTACTATATTTTGAATGGTACTCTAATTCCACCCCACAGAATACAGTGCCGTATCGTATATTTAGAGCGTCTAAAACTTTTTGACCACTAGTGGGTGTATGGTATTGTTGTTTCTGGCTCATTAGCATATTTGGAGGCGTGCCTTGTAAGAGGCTATATTTGTTGCACCTGTAAGTGAGAATGCTGTACCAATTTAACTCCTATGTGGTTGTAGTGCGCCATCAATTTAAAATGTATAGGGGACAGATTAAAGTTGCAGCAAGTCTTAAACATTAAATGGTTGAGCATTTTGCCATGTCCTTTTGGTCAGTTTGCCCTGTAGTCGCTGCCACAAGCTAAACACCTTCTTTGCCCACTTCGAAAATAACACAGAGCCACCGACGCAACCCCCTCCCATGGACTGTGGGCTCTCGTTCTTTGTGGTTGACGTGAGTAAGACATTTAACCTCTCTGGGGTATGTGGGACGCTAGGGCGCCAAATTCAAAACAAGAAAAATCTCATAATTCAAATTTCTCAAACATAGAACTATTAAATCCCATTTTAAAGATACACTTCTCGTTAATCCAACCACATTGTCCAATTTCAAAAAGGCTTTACAGCAAAAGCATAACATTAGATTATGTTAGGTGTCACAGGTGTAGCCGTGTTGAATAGACCAAATCGCAGCGGGTATGTGGATACTCATATTCTTTTAATGAAAACACACAAAGCATCCACAGGGAAAACAATAAACAGTACTCACGACAACAGGAACAGTTTTGCAGGCTCACAAAACGCAGTGCAAAAACAACTACCCACAACCCCAAAGAAAAACACACACTACTATATAGGACTCCCAATCAAAGGCAACTCAACACACCTGCCTTCAATTGGGAGTCCAATCACCAACACAACACTTAACACACAAAAACCTGCCACGTCCTGACCAAAACTAATACAATTGCTCCCTCTGCTGGTCAGGACGTGACATTAGGACAGCGCCGAGACAAGAAAAACCACACAGCCATTTTCCAAGCAAGGAGAGGCGTCACAAAAACCAGAAATACAGCTAAAATGAATCACTAACCTTTGATGATCTTCATCAGATGGCACTCATAGGACTTCATGTTACACAATACATGTATGTTTTGCTCGATAAAGTTCATATTTATATCCAAAAACCCCATTTTACATTGGTGTGTAATGTTCAGAAATGTTTTGCCTCCCAAAACGTCCGGTGAATGAGCACATCAATTTACAGAAATACTCATCATAAACGTTGATAAAAAATAAAACTGTTATTCAAAGAATTATAGATACACTTCTCCTTAATGCAACCGCTGTGTCAGATTTCAAAAAAGCTTTACGGCGAAAGCAAACTTTGCAATAATCTGAGTACAGCGCTCAGACACCAAAAGAAGCCATACAGATACCCGCCATTTTGGAGTCAACAGAAGTCACAAATAACATTATAAATATTCACTTACCTTTGATGATCTTCATCGGAATGCACTCCCAGGACTCCCAGTTACAGAATAAATGTTAATTTTGTTCGATAAAGTTCATCTTTATGTCCAAATACCTCAATTTTGTTCGCGCGTTCAGTGGATGATTGCTCAGTAATTTCAGACGAAAAGTGAAAAAAGTTATATTACAGTTCGTAAAAACATGTCTAACGATGTATAGAATCAATCTTTAGGATGTTTTTATCATAAATCTTCCATAATAATCCAACCGGATGATTCCTTTGACTTCAGAAATGAAAAGGAACACACCTAACTCTCATGGGAGCGTGTGAGATTGAGCTCATGACATTTTCTCAGTCATCTGACTCCATATGCTCTTATTCTCTCCCCATTCACAGTAGAAGCATGAAACAACGTTCTAAAGACTGTTGACATCTAGTGGAAGCCGTAGGAAGTGCAAAATGACCCCACAGATACTGTGTATTAGATAGGCAATCACTTGAAAAACTACAAACCTCAGATTTCCACACTTCCTGGTTGGATTTTTTCTCAGGTTTTTGCCTGCCATATGAGTTCTGTTATACTCACAGACATCATTCAAAAATTTTAGGAACTTCAGAGTGTTTTCCATCCAAATCTACTAATAATATGCATATCTTAGCATCTGGGCCTGAGTAGCAGGCAGTTTACTACAGGCACGCTTTTCATCCGGACGTCAAAATACTGCCCCCTACCCCGTTGAAGTTTTAAAGTGATTTAAAACACCAAATATTCAATAATATGTTGTAATGTGTAAACACTTTACCTAGCAGCCAACCTGCTTGCACCAATCCCTTGTAATTACAGTAAAATACTGTGAAATACAAACCCCTCCCCTCAATAAATTTCATTCATCTGTTCATTAATTCATTCTGATTATGCTAGCATTTACCTTTTTACAGTATAATACAGTCAATTCTAAGGTATTGTACTGTTTGTCATCACACAGTACTTGCTTTGATAATGTATTTCTATTACAGTAGGTGTGCTGCAATATGAAATACAGACTTTTACTGGTCACTGAGCTGCTTGTAAGATACTCTCAAATTGTGTAGCTGCAGCACTAAGTTAGGCCAGATTCCCACAGTAGTAGGAAGGCGAGACCAGGGGAGAATGAGACAGCAACAAGCCCAGGCACCAGGCCCTATTACTAGCCCTCTTCATGAGGCTCGACACAGGCATCAGACCCAGTGAGCGAGAGGGATGGATGGATGGAGAGGAGGAGGATAAGAGAGGATCAAGTGCTGTGGTCAGGGTGAGGGTTGGAGGGAAGGAGCAAAGGAAGGGTGGAGGGGGTTGAGTAGGAACAGAGCAGAACTGGATAGAACTGAGGACCAACTCAAGCAGTATTTATTTTCTTTCTTTTTTGTAGCAGGGACTAGTAGATCTCACAGATAACATAACTGGGGAGGTGTGTCTACTGTCATAGGCAATATTCACACCATCAAGTCTTCAACTGTATTTCCTGTGCTCTCTCACTCATTTAGATGTAGCTATTGTCATTCAGTATGAAGATAACAAATCCACATCATATTGATACATTTACACACATTGGACAATTGCTACCACTGCAATGACACAACTTTGCTAACACGTCCCATCTGGGGTTGCTATTTTGGATGCTCCATCCTGAATGTCCCATGCAGGTGAAAATAATTGCATTAACTTTGCAGACTGTGTTGCATGTACATGTGTTTAGCAGAGAGGCTTTTCAAACAGCCAGCCAGTCAGCTAGTAAACCGGGTAGGGTTGGCTTGCTGACTAGCTGACTGGCAATTTATAGATATGTGTCGTTTAATCACACCTCAAATTAAATGTGGAAACCCTACTTCAGCTGTCATGTGTTACAAGACCCAGATGGGTGACGGAGAGAGAGAGAGAAAAATAGAGAAAGAAAGACACAAAGCTGTTAACATAACATTTGAAATGCCTTTATATTTTTCAAACCTTTGTGATTGCAATGTAAACTGTTAATTTCTTTTGTTGTTTTTTGTTTCTTCTAATTTTTTATAGTTTTTTACACTTGCTTTGGCAATGTAAACATATTTCCCATGTCATTAAAGCCCCTTTGAATTTAAATTGAATTAAGAGACAGAGAGAGGCAGGCTGTATAACCAAACTTCACCCAACTGACTTGTTTACTAAGCTGATGTCAGTGTTGACTAGCAAGGGAACTAGATGTTGAATGGGCATGTTGTGGGTATTTTATTTTTCCTTTATTTAACTAGGCAAGTCAGTTAAGAAAACTCTTATTTTCAATGACAGCCTAGGAACAGTGGGTTAACTGCCTTGTTCAGGGGCAGAACAACAGATTAGTTAGTACCTTGTCAGCTCAGGGATTTCAACTTGCAACCTTTTGGTTACTAGCCCAATGCTCTAACCACTAGGCTACCCTGCCACCCCACAAGGTAGAACCTTGCTCTGATCTAGACTGTATCAACAGAGAGAGCAACAGGTGGGCATTTGCTCAGGACGTTTGTCTTGATCACCCCAACAGTGCTGTAAACATCACACCTGCTAGGAGTGAACATGGATGTACTGGGCCAGATTAATGCAGGGGTTTACAGTGGGTGAAGCCCCTGGGGCCAGGCCCGTAGGTGCCCCAAGTGGCAAAACATTTATATATATATTAACACAGTATATATTATATACAGTTGAAGTCGGAAGTTTACATACACCTTAGCCAAATACATTTAAACTCAGTTTTTCACAATTCCTGACATTTAATCCTAGTAAAAATTCCATGTCTTAGGACAGTTAGGATCACCACTTTATTTTAAGAATGTGAAATGTCAGAATAATAGTAGAGAGAATGATTTATTTCAGCTTCGATTTCTTTCATCACATTCCCAGTGGGTCAGAAGTTTTTTTTGCCACAACTTTTTGCCTCAGTTTTGCCACAACTTTGGAAGTATGCTTGGGGTCATTGTCCAATTGGGAGACCCATTTACGACCAAGCTTTAACTTCCTGACTGATGTCTTGAGAAGTTGCTTCAATATATCCACATAATTTTCCTACCTCATGATGCCATCTATTTTGTGAAGTGCACTAGTCCCTCCTGCAGCAAAGCACACCCACAACATGATGCTGCCACCCCCGTGCTTCACGGTTGGGATGGCGTTCTTCGGCTTGCAAGCCTCCCCCTTATTCCTTGAAACATAACGATGGTCACTATGGCCAAATAGTTCTATTTTTGTTTCATCAGACCAGAGGACATTTCTCCAAAAAGTACAGTCTTTGTCCCCATGTGCAGTTGTAAACCATAGTCTGTCTTTTTTATGGCGGTTTTGAAGCAGTGGCTTCTTCCTTGCTGAGCGGCCTTTCAGGTTATGTCGATAAAGGACTCGTTTTACTGTGGATATAGATACTTTTGAACCTGTTTCCTACAGCATCTTCACAAGCTCCTTTGCTGTTGTTCTGGGGTTGATTTGCACTTTTCGTACCAAAGTACGTTCATCTCTAGGAGACAGAACGCGTCTCCTTCCTGAGCGGTATGACGGCTGTGTGGTCCCATGGTGTTTATGTTTGTGTACTATTGTTTGTACAGATGAACGTGGTACCTTCAGGCATTTGGAAATTGCTCCCAAGGAAGAACCAGACTTGTAGGGGTCTACAATTTTTTTCTGAGGTCTTGGCTGATTTCTTTTGATTTTCCCATGATGTCAAGCAAAGAGGCACTGAGTTTGAAGGTAGGCCTTGAAATACATCCACAAGTACACCTCCAATTGACTTAAATTATGTCAATTAGCCTATCAGAAGCTCCTAAAGCCATGACATAATTTTCTGGAATTTTCCATGCTGTTTAAAGGCACAGTCAACTTAGTGTATGTAAACTTCTGACCCACTGGAATTATGATACCGTGAATTATAAGTGAAATAATCTGTCTGTAAACAATTGTTGGAAAAAATACTTGTGTCTTGCACAAAATAGATGTCCTAACCGACTTGCTAAAACTATAGTTTGTTAAGAAGAAATTTGTGGAGTGGTTGAAATACGAGTTTTAATCTCTGGGGTATGTGGGATGCTAGCGTCCCACCCGCGGGACACACTATTCAACAGCCAGTGAAATAGCAGGGCAGCAAATTCAAAACCACAAAAATCTCATAATTCAAATTTCTCAAACATACAACTATTATATCCCATTTTAAAGATGCACTTCTCGTTAATCCAACCACATTGTCCGATTTCAAAAAGGCTTTACGGCGAAAGCATAACATTAGATTATGTTAGGGCAGCGCCGAGACAAGAAAAACCACACAGCCATTTTCCAAGCAAGGAGAGGCATCACAAAAACCAGACATACAGCTAAAATGAATCACTAACCTTTGATGATCTTCATCAGATGGCACTCATAGGACTTCATGTTACGCAATACATGTATGTTTTGCTCGATAAAGTTCATATTTATATCCAAAAACCCCATTTTACATTGGCGTGTAATGTTCAGAAATGTTTTGCCTCCCAAAACGTCCGGTGAATGAGCACATCAATTTACAGAAATACTCATCATAAACGTTGATAAAATACTCAACAGTTATTCAAAGAATTATAGATACACTTCTCCTTAATGCGACCATTATGTCAGATTTCAAAACAAGCCATACAGATACCCGCCATTTTGGAGTCAACAGAAATGAAAAAATTACATTATAAATATTCACTTACCTTTGATGATCTTCATCAGAATGCACTCCCAGGGATTCCAGGTCCACAATAAATGTTTATTTTGTTCGATAAAGTCCATCATTTATGTCCAAATTCCTCCTTTTTTTTCGCGCGTTCAGTCCACTACTCCAAATGCAGGAAGCGTGCGCAAAATGTCACGACGAAACGTCAAAAAAAGTTATATTTATGTTTGTAGAAATATGTCAAATGATGTATAGCATCAATCTTTAGGATGTTTTTAACATAAATCTTCCATAATTTTCCAACTGGACGATTTCTTTGTCTTCAAAAAAGAAAAGGAACACAGCTAACTCTCACGTGAGTGCGCGCCACTGAACTCATGTCATTCTCTCAGTCATCTGACTCCAGGACCTCTTATTCTGTCCTTAGTCACAGTAGAAGCATGAAACAATGTTTTAAAGACTGTTGACATCTAGTGGAAGCCTTAGGAAGTGTAAAATGAACCCTAAGTCACTGTATACTGTATAGGCAATCATTTGAAAAACTTCAAACCTCAGATTTCCACACTTCCTGGTTGGATTCTTCTCAGGTTTTTGCCTGCCATATGAGTTCTGTTATACTCACAGACATCATTCAAACAGTTTTAGAAACGTCAGAGTGTTTTCTATCCACATCTACTAATAATATGCATATCCTACTTTCTGAGCCTGAGTAGCAGGCAGTTTACTACGGGCACGTCTTTCATCCGGACGTCAAAATACTGCCCCCTACCCTAGAGAAGTTAATGACTCCAACCTAAGTGTATGTAAACTTCCGACTTCAATTGTATGTAGTATATATTTTTTATTTTTTTACTGCAACTGCCAACCACTGCCTGATGCCGCTCTGCTAATCATCAGATGGGGGAGGAGAAGAGGTAGGGGATTAAGATTAAGTCAAAACTGGAACTCGGCCACTCAGGAACATTCACTGACTTCTTGGTAAGCACCTCCAGTGTAAATTTGACCTTGTGTTTTAGGTTATTGTCCTTAATTAATCTACCAGTGTCTGGTGTAAAAAAGAGTGATTTAGGTTTTCCTCTAGGAAAACTCCATTCCATTTCTTTTTTATCCTGAAACACTCCCCAGTTCTTAACAATTACAAGCATATCAATAACATGATGCAGCCACCACTGTGCTTGAAAATATGGAGAGCAGTACTTGGTAATGTGTTCCATTGGATTTGCCCCAAACATAGCACTTTGTATTCAGGACAAAAGTTAACTGCTTTGCCACAACTTTTGCAGTATTACTTTATTGCCTTGTTGCAAACAGGATGCATGCTTTGGAATATTTTTTATTCTGTACAAGCTTCCTTCTTTTCACTCTGTCAATTAGGTTAGTATTGTGGAGTAACCACAATGTCTGTTTATCCATCTTCAATTTTCTCCTATCACAGCCATTAAACTATAACTGTTTTAAAGTCACCTTTGGCCTCATGGCCCCTGAGTGGTTTTCTTCCTATCCGGCAACTGAGTTAGGGAGGACGCCTGTATTTTTGTAGTGCCTGGGTGTATTGGAGGTAACATCCAAAGCTTAATTAATAACTTCACCATGCTCAAAGGGAGTGGCACAGTGGTCTAAGGCACAGCATCTTAGTGCCAGACACCCTAGTTTGAATTCAGGCTGTATCATGACTGGTTGTGATTGGGAGTCCCATAGGGCGGTGCACAATTGGCCCAGCGTTGTCCGGGTTTGGCCGGTGTAGGCCGCCATTGTAAATAAGAATATGTTCTTAAAACTTCTTCAGCCTAGGGTCTATTTTTCAAAATTTCCACTAGACTGACATGCCCAAAGTAAACTGCCTGTTGCTCAAGCCCTGAAACCAGGATATGCATGTAATTGGTTCCATTGGAAAGAAAACACTCTGAAGTTTGTAGAAATGTTAAAATAATGTAGGAGACTATAACACAATAGATATGGTAGGAGAAAATCCACAGAAAAACCAACCAGAATGTATTTTTTTGAGTCCCCAATCTAGCTCCCAGTATGCAATTCCTATGGCTTCCACTGGGTGTCAGTAGTCTTTCTTCAAGGTTTCAGGCTTGTTTCTTCCAAAACGAGGAAGAATAATGAGTTTTGATACAAGGACGCAGACTTGGAAATTCGTGTATGTGCGCGTGACGAAGAGGACACGCACCTGCTAATTTCGTTTTCCTATTGAACATACTTCTTTCCGTATGAAACATTATATTTTATTTACATTTTAGTGTATCTGAGGATTAAATAGAAACGTATTTTGACTTTAACTTCTCTAGAGTAGGGGGCAGTATTTTCACGGCCGGATGAAAAACGTAGCCAAATTAAACGGCCTACTACTCGGGCCCAGGAACTAGAATATGCATATTATTAGTTGATTTGGATAGAAAACACTGAAGTTTCTAAAACTGTTTGAATGATGTCTGTGAGTATAACAGAACTCATATGGCAGGCAAAAACCTGAGAAAAATCTAACCAGGAAGTGGGAAATCTGGTGCTTGTAGTCCTTTCAAGTCATTGCCTATCGAACACACAGTGACTTAGGGGTCATTTTGCACTTCCTAAGGCTTCCACTAGATGTCAACAGTCTTTAGAAATTTGTTTGAGGATTCTATGATGAACAGAGAGCGAACAGAGGAAGTTGGAAGTTGTTGACTCAGGAAAGCACATGACTTCATTGACGCGCATTCACGTGAGGAGGTAGCTGTGTTCCAAAACGTTTTTCAAGACACTGGATTCGTCCGGTTGGAATATTATTGAAGTTCTAAGTTAACCTCTCTAGGGTAGGTGGCAGTATTTTCACGGCCGGATGAAAAACGTACCCAAATTAAACGTCCTACTACTCGGGTCCAGGAACTAGAATATGCATATTATTAGTATATTTGGATAGAAAACACTCTGACGTTTCTAAAACTGTTTGAATGATGTCTGTGAGTATAACAGAACTCATATGGCAGGCAAAAACCTGAGAAAAATCTAACCAGGAAGTGAGAATTCTGGTGCTTGTTGTCCTTTCAAGTCATTGCCTATCGAACACACAGTCACTTAGGGTTCATTTTGCACTTCCTACGGCTTCCACTAGATGTCAACAGTCTTTAGAAAGTTGTTTGAGGCGTCTATGATGAACAGAGAGCGAAAAAGAAGGTGGGGAATTTGGTGACCCAGGGAAGGACATCAGTTCATTGGCGCGCATTCACGTGAGAGGTAGCTGTGTTCCAAAACGTTTTTCAAGACAATGGAATCGTCCGGTTTGAATATTATTGAAGTTCTAAGTGATAAAGGCCCTAAAGATTGATGCTATACAACGTTTGACATGTTTGAACGAACGTAAATATAACTTTTTTTACTTTTCGTCGTGACATTTTCCGCGCGCTTCCTACACTCGGAGTAGCTTACTGAACGCGCTAACAACAAGGAGCTATTTGGACATAAATTATGGACTTTATCGAACAAAGCAACATTTATTGTGGACCTGGGATCCCTGGAAGTGCCTTCTGATGAAGATCATCAAAGGTAAGTGCATATTTATAATGTATTTATGATTTTAGATGACTCCAAAATGGCGGGTATCTGTATTGCCTAGTGTATTTTTCTGAGCGCAGTACTCAGATTATTGCAAAGTGTGCTTTCCTCGTGAAGCTTTTTTGAAATCTGTCACAGCGTTTGCATAAAGGAGATGTTCATCTATAATTCTTTGAATAACAGTTTAATATTTTATCAACGTTTATGACGAGTATTTTTGTAAATTGTTGTGTTGATTCACCGGCAGTATTGGAGGCAAAATATTTTCTGAACATCACACGCCAATGTAAAAGGCTGTTTTTGGATATAAATATCAACTTGATCGAACAAAAAATGCATGTATTGTGTAACATGATGTCCTAGGAGTGTCATCTGATGAAGATCGTCAAAGGTTAGTGCATAATTTTAGCTGAATATCTGGTATTTGTGACCCCTGTCCTTGCTAGGAAAATGGCTGTGTGGTTTTTCTTGTGTTGGAACTGTCCTAACATAATCTAACTTTATGCTTTTGCCGTAAAGCCTTTTTGAAATCGGACAACGTGGTTACATTAAGGAAACGTGTATCTTTAAAATGGTGTAAAATAGTCGTATGTTTGAGAACTTTGAATTATGACATTTTGTGGTTTTGAATTTGGTGCTCTGATTTTTCACTGGCTGTTGAATAGTGTGAACCGTGATTGGGATGGTAGCGTCCCACCTGCCCAAGAGAGGTTAACAAAGTTTAGCTTTTTGGATTCCTTTCTCTGCATGTTGAACGAGTGAATCAATGGTGCCAACTTAACATAGTTTTTGGGATATAAAGAAGGATTTTATCTAACAAAACGACACTACATGTTGTAGCTGGGACCCTTTGGATGACAAATCAGAGGACATTTTCAAAAAGTAAGTGAATATTTAATCGTTATTTGTGAATTTATGAAACCTGTGCTGGTGGAAAAATATTTTGATGTGGGGCGCCTTCCTCAAACACTCGCATGGCATGCTTTCGCTTTAAAGCCTACTGTAAATCGGACGGTGTGTCACATCTGCTCCAGCTACACCCCCTAGTGGACATCCGGTGTCTCCTTGACCTCCAGCCATTCCTCCAGTTCTCTCCCTCTCCCTCTTCTTCTCTCTGTGTGTGTGTGATTGTGTGGTTGGAGACAGGTGTGCTGGAGTCAGAGCAGTTCCCCACCAGCTGCAACCCGTTCTATAATCAAGACCTCTACAAATACTAGTCCTGCCACTTCCACTCTGCCAGATCGTAATCGCCGTTCAGTCAGTCCTGTATCCTGCTGTGCCTATTTCCTTGCCTGACGCTGTTTCTCATCTCACTGCAGATTTGCCGCTCTGACTATGGTTCCTGTCTCTTGTTCCACATCTCACCACCCTGCTACCCTGTTCTGGATTCAACTCATCATCACTCCTTTGGATTCCCCTCCGGACCTGTTTACCCTGTCCCAACCCAGCTCAGTCCAACCTCAGCCTCCACATCTGGTTTCCTACAACTCATCCAAGCTTCCCTGGACCTGCACTTCATCTCTCCCCGTGTTACAATAAATATCTTGGTTCATTCATCCCTGTTTCCTGGTCTGAGTCTGCTCTTGGGTTCCCCTGTGCTGCTCCGCTTAACACAGTGCAGTTAGATTAACAAGAATTTAAGCTTTTAACCTCTCTTGGGTATGTGGGGCGTGACCGTCCCACCTGCGGGACACACTATTCAACAGCTAGTGAAATAGCAGGGCGCCAAATTCAAAACAACAAAAATCTCATAATTCAAATTTCTCACACATACAAGTATTTTACACCATTTTGAAGATAATCTTCTCGTTAACTTCTTGGGGCTATGTGGGACGTTAGCGTGCCACCCGTGGCGCACCCTATCAACAGCAGGTGCATTTCAAGAGCGGCAAATTTGAAACCAAATAAATGTCAAAATTCAAATTTCTCAAACATACAACTAACTTACAGCCTTTGAAAGATAAACATCTCCTTAATCTAACCACGTTGTCCGATTTCAAAAAGGTTTTACGGGGAAAGCATAAAGTTAGGTTATGTTAGGAGAGTACATTGATAATTGTGTGTAATGCATTGTCGATTCAAAGACAGGCGTCACCAAAACCATAAAATCAGCTAAAATTATGCACTAACCTTTTACAATCTCCATCAGATGACACTCCTAGGACATTATGTTAGACAATGCATGCATTTTTATTTCTATCAAGTTCATATTTATATCTAAAAACAGCGTTTTACTATTGCGTTGATGTTCAGGAAATCGTTTCCCTCCAATACCGGCAGTCAAGTCATGACAACAAAATAATTAATTCATATTAGAAAACATTGGTAAAATATTATATTGTCATTCAAAGAATTATAGATTTACATCTCTTGAACGCAATGGACTTGCCAGATTTAAAATTAACCTTACTGGGAAATCACACTTTGCAATAATCTGAGCACTGCGCCCAGAAAAATACGCATTGCGATACAGACTAACCGCCATGTTGGAGAGATCTAAAATCGAAAATACTATGTAAATAATCCATTACCTTTGATTCTCTTCATCAGATGTCACTTCCAAAGAATCCCAGGTCCATAACGAATGTAGTTTTGTTCAAAAAAGCTCATCATTTATGTCCAAAAACCTCCGTGTTGTTAGCACATGATCTAAGCCAGCCGGACTTCACTTCACTTCACGAACGGAAAAAATATATTTACGTTCGTTCAAACATGTCAAACGTTGTATCGCATAAATCATTAGGGCCTTTTTTAACCAGAACATGAATAAAATTCAAGGCGGACCATTGGGTTCTCTTTTAAAACGTTTCGGAATGAGAGTACCCACCAACAACTCGCGCGCAAGGTGTCTAATGGGCCATCACAGTTCCAAGGCTCTTATTCGGTCAGATCTCACTGTAGAAGACTCAAAACACTTTGTAAAGGCTGGGGACATCTAGTGGAAGCAATAGGAAGTGCCAAAACATTCCTCAGCCCCTTTGTTTTTCAATGGCATAGGCTTAAAGTCAATTCAACACATCAGGTATCCACTTCCTGTCAGAATCTGTCTCAGGGTTTTGCCTGCCAAATGAGTTCTGTTATACTCACAGACACCATTCAAACAGTTTTTGAAACTTTAGGGTGTTTTCTATCCATATATAATAAGTATATGCATATTGTAGTTACTGGGTAGGATTAGTAACCAGATTAAATCGGGTACATTTTTTTATCCAGCCGTGAAAATACTGCCCCCTATACCCTAACAGGTTAATCCAACCACATTGTCCGATTTCAAAAAGGCTTTACAGCGAAAGCATAGCATTAGATTATGTTAGGACATCACCATGACAAGAAAAACCCCACAGCCATTTTCCAAGCAAGGAGAGGCGTCACAAAAACAAGAAATACAGCTAAAATTAATCACTAACCTTTGATGATCTGCATCAGATGGCACTCATAGTACTTCATGTTACACAATACATGAATGTTTTGCTCAATAAAGTTCATATTTATATCCCAAAACACCATTTTACATTGGCGTGCAATGTTCAGAAGTGTTTTGCCTCCCAAAACTTCCGGTGTATGAGCACATAAATTTACAGAAATACTCATCATAAATGTTGATAAAATGTTAAACTGTAATTCAAAGAATTATAGATACACTTCTTCTTAAAAAAATCTTTACAGCGAAAGCACACTTTGCAATAATCTGAGTACTGTGTTCAGACACGAAACCAAACCCGCCATTTTGTGGAGTCAATAAAACTCAGAACTAATATTATAAATATTCTTTTACCTTTGATGATCTTCATCAGAATGCACTCTCAGGCATCCCAGGTCCACAATAAATGTTTGTTTTGTTCGATAAAGTCCATAATTTATGTCCAAATACCTCCTTTTTGTTCACGCGTTCAGTTCACTACTCCAAATGCAGGAAGCACTCGAAAATGTCACGACGAAAAGTCAAAAAAAGTTATATTTACGTTCGTAGAAATATGTCAAACGATGTATAGCATCGATCTTTAGGATGTTTTTAACATAAATCTTCCATAATATTCCAACCGGACAATTCCAATGTCTTCAGAAAAGAAAAGGAACACAGCTCACACTCACGTGAGCGCACGTCTCTGAGCTCATGTCATTTCCTCACTCATCTGACTCCAGGCCTTCTCGTTCGCTCCATATTCACAGTAGAAGCAGGAAACAACGTTCTAAAGACTGTTGACATCTAGTGGAAGCCTTAGGAAGTGCAAAATTAACCCTAAGTCACTGTAGTTTGAATCAGGAATCAATTGAAAAAACTACAAGCCTCAGATTTTCAACTTCCTGGTTGAATTTTTCTCAGGGTTTTGCCTGCCATATGAGTTCTGTTATACTCACAGACATCATTCAAACAGTTTTAGAAACTTCAGAGTGTTTTCTATCCACATCTACTAATAATATGCATATTCTACCTTCTGAGCCTGAGGAGCAGGCAGTTTAATTTGGGCATGCCTTTCATCCGGACGTCAAAATACTGCCCCCTATCCTAGAGAAGTTAACTGCTTTAAGACACTTGTAAATCCCTAAATGTTTAAAATCATAATTTTTATTATTATTTATTTTAATTGTGTGCCCTCCAGTTTCACCGGAAGTTGTCCCGCTAGCGGGAGCCTAGCCTTAAGAAGTCTGGCTTGCCTAGTTAAATAAAGGTACAAATAAAATAAAAAAGATATTCAATGTCTGCTTTTTTTACCCATCCACCAATAGGTACCCTTCTGTCACATCTGCTCCTGCAACGCCCTCTGCTACTCATCCTGTGTCTCCTTGACCTGCTGCCACTCCCCCAGTACTCCCTCCCTCTTCCTCTCTGTGTGATTGTGTGGGCAGTGACGGGTGTGCTGGAGTCAGAGCAGATCCCCACCAACTGCAACCTGTTCCATAATCAAGACCTCTATAAATACTCATCCCTGCCACTTCCACTCTGCCAGATCGTAATCTCTGCTCAGTCAGTCTATGTTTCTAGCCGTTTGTTCCGGTTAACTTCTATGGGCTAGTCAACAGCCAGTGGAATCGCGTGGCGCGAAATACAAATACCTAAAAAATGCTATAACTTCAATTTCTCAAACATATTACTATTTTACACCATTTTAAAGACAAGTCTCTCGTTAATCTAACCACATTGTCCGATTTCAAAAAGGCTTTACAGCGAAAGCAAAACATTAGATTATGTCAGGAGAGTACCCTGCCAAAAATAATCATGCAGCCATTTTCAAAGCAAGCATATATGTCACAAAAACCAAAACCACAGCTAAATGCAGCACTAACCTTTTATGATCTTCATCAGATGACACTCCTAGGACATTATGTTATACAATACATGCATGTTTTGTTCAATCAAGTTCATATTTATATCAAAAAACAGCTTTTTACATTAGCATGTAATGTTCAGAACTAGCATACCCACTGAAAACTTCTGGTGAATTTACTAAATTACTCATGATAAACGTTGACAAAATACATAACAATTATCTTAAGAATTATAGATACAGAACTCCTTTATGCAAACGCTATGTCAGATTTTAAAATAGCTTTTCGGCGAAAGCACATTTTGCAATATTCTGAGTACATAGCTCGGCCATCACAGGCTAGCTAATTTGACACCCACCAAGTTTGGGGCTCACTAAACTCAGAATTACTATTAGAAAAATTGGATTACCTTTGCTGATCTTTGCCAGAATGCACTCCCAGGACTTCTACTTCAACAACAAATGTTGTTTTGGTTCCAAATAATCCATAGTTATATCCAAATACCTCCGTTTTGTTCGTGCGTTCAGGTCACTATCCGAAGGGTAACGCGCAAGTGCATTTCGTGACAAAAAAATTCAAAATATTCCATTACCGTATTTAGAAGCATGTCAAACGCTGTTAAAATCAATTTTTATGCAATTTTTCTCGTAAAATAGCGATAATATTCCAACCGGGCAACGTTGTATTCATTCAAAGGCTGAAAGAAAAAAAATGGAGAAGTCTCGTGGACGCGCATCTCAGTCTCACGGTCCCCAGGCTGACCACTTACAAACTCTGCTGCTGTTCTTTGCCCAGAGACAGCAGACACCCCATTCCACTTTCTGGCGGCTTTAGAGAGCCAATGGAAGCCTTAGAAAGTGTCACGTTACAGCACAGATGCTGTATTTTTGATAGAGATGCAACAGAAGGACAACAAATTGTCAGACAGGGCACTTCCTGTATGGAATCTTCTCAGGTTTTGGCCTGCCATATGAGTTCTGTTATACTCACAGACACCATTCAAACAGTTTTAGAAACTTTACAGTGTTTTCTATCCAAATCTACTAATTATATGCATATTCTCATTTCTGGGCAGGAGTAGTAACCAGTTTAAATCGGGTACGTTTTTTTATCCGGCTGTGAAAATACTGCCCCCTATCCCCAACAGGTTAAGATCCTGTTGTGCCCGTTTTCCCTATCTGGTCCCTATCTCCAGTCCCACGTCTCGTCATCCTGCTACTCTGTCCTGGATTCTCCACTCTACTACTCCCTTGGATTCCCCCCTGGACCTGCTTACCCTGGTCCAACCCCTCTCATTCCAGCCTCAACCTTCGCACCTGGTTTCCTGCAACCCACCCAAGCTTCCCCTGGCCTGCACTCCATCTTCTTCCTGTGTTTCAATAAATACCGTGGTTGCTTCATCCCAGTCTCCTCATCTCAGTCTGCTCTTGGGTTCCCCTGTTCCACTCTGCGTAACACCTTCTTTGCAAGGCATTGGAAAACCTCCCTGGTCTTTATGGTTGAATTTGTGTTTAAAATCCACTGCTTGACTGAGGGACCTTACAATTATCTGTATGTGTGGGGTCCAGAGATGAGGTAGTCATTCAAAAATCATGTTAACTATTATTGCACACAGTGAGTCCATGGAACGTATTATGTGACTTGTTAAGCACATTTTTACGTTTACTCTTGAACTAATTTGGGATTGCCATAATGGGATTGAATACTTATTGACTGAAGACATTTCAACTATCCATTTGTAATTAATTTGTAAAAAATTATGAAAATCATAATTCCACTGTGACATTATGGAGTGAGAGTGACTAACAAAAAATGAATGGGAGGCCCATGGAATTCAGGGCCCCTGGGCATATGCCCTGCATGCCCGGTCGGTATTCAGCCATTTTTACTACAAGTTTAGATAGCTGACTAGACTAATTTATCAATTTTAGCTGACATGCCTAATTGAGTGACATACGAGAAACTGCTGGTGCGTAACAACATTTAAAAATGCACCTTGGGTATTCTAACTGTCAACAGTAGGTTGAGAGCCTGACTTGATTTGTTAATCTGTCCCTGTGAATGTTTGCTGCTTGGTGTCTCCCTCTATGTCCCTGTCTGTCTCTCTCTCCCTCAGTCCTTCTCTGTCATTGTTACCACTATCGCTTGTTCTCTCTCTCCTTCCTCTTCTCCTTCTTTACCTATTCAACAGTTTTCTTGTTATCTCTCGCACTCTCACTTACACATGCACATACAAACACACCAGTTTCTGAGGTTTTGCTACAGTGCAGTTCAGGTGAACTCAGAGCTGACAGTGAGAGAGCATGGCATTGGCATTGGCAGAGACTTGACTGTTGGGTGTACTTTACTCCTACCTCTCAGTACCTGTGATCAACAGGTACCACCTTGATATGCTCTGTACACTAGCTGCCCTGTAGACCAGCTGCTCTGCCGTGCCCTCACTCCCACCTACAGGGTGAGAACACATTCCATCAGCTGCCCTTCACCTGTGGTATTACTGATAAAGGAAGACTGTGTGCATCCCAAATGGCACTCTATTCAATATATAGTGTGTTACTTTTGGCCAGAGCCATGGTCAAAACTCTTGCACTTTATGGTGAATAGGGTGCAATTGGAGACACTGCCTAGCAGCTGGGCTTACCTGAACAACACATTTGTATTTATGTAGCGCAATTAGGCCGTCATTGTAAATAGGAATTTGTTCTTAACTGACTTGCCTTGTTAAATAAAGTTTTTTTGTTTGTTGCCAGATTCTAATGGAGTAGGTAGAAGTTGCTGTTCCCAACCACAATGTCACACATATTTCTTTATATAGTGAAAAGCGCTTCAACTCTTGTGCTACGTTGTTACAATTTGCTTGATTCTAACTAAATAGGTCGAAGTTGCTGCTCATAATCACTGATACGGAGTCAGATAATCTGGTTAGGTATAATCTGACCCTAGATCTGTGGTTAAAGATATGTTTTAACCGAATAAGTTCTAACTGCTAATCAGTAGCAGAGAGCAATAAACAGTAATGTTGTGAATGGAATGAACTGCAGCAGGTCTTTTTTCAGCGTTCTACAGAATTAAGATGAGACATTTTGATTAGATAATCATTGCTAATGATCAGTGTAGTTCAGGTATGATGGGGGGACAGGATCCTTGAGGCCGGAAACTGTGTGTGAGAAATTAATGCTTAAAGGTTGTAGGATCATTTTTTTTAAATCTTTGCAATGTAATTTCTGAAAATGTCCATAATATATCTGCAGTAATAGTGGAATGATAGTGTTTCACAGTATTACTTCGCCGCCGGTATTGTGTTTGGATGTGAGATTCGCCTATTGATTTCTCCCGCCGGGCCGGCTTCTATAGTCAAAATGTGAAAGCTGTTTTGACTTTGCGGCTGTGTTGTCTAGTGGAAACCGGGGCGCTCTGTAATTTCCTGGTTGCTAAAATTCAGGTAATGTCAGGTAATGTGAGAAAACAGGCACTGAATAGTGTAGGGAATCATTTACCATCTAAATCAATGTGAAATATATTTTCAATAACAAAAAAACATTATTTTTACACCTGTTTGAAGCTGGTGGACCAAAACCGAAAGTAAAAGGCTCAAGCGTGAGTCTCCGCCATGTTAATGGAAAATGGGATGCGGGGGAGGGGGGATTTTTTTTGGAACGCAGGCTAGTGCTGTTTCAATTCACCTAACTTCCACATAGGGGAGAAATTCTATGTGTAGCACATTTAAGGTCATTTGACAGTCAGTGACTACAGTTACAGTAGTGTTACCTGAAGGAGGGAAGCAACTCAAAATGTGTAGACCCTGATGTGCTTCTTTAGGGCACGCAGGCTTAAATAGGAGTCAAAGTCCCACCTCTTTTAGGAACGAGGAAATACTGGCTGTGCCAGCCTTCCTGGACCTCTTACATAGGAACCTCTTGGATTGACTGATTCTGGAGAAGGGAAGAAATCTCCTCCCTCAAAACAGGGGCTGAGGTCTTGGGAACAGTCGACGTGATGACTCAGTAAAAACCTGGGGGACGCAACGTCACTGTTTGCATAATACAGGGCTTCACTACGCATACAGGGCTTCGACACAGACAGCGAGTGTCCCGTAAAGTGCCATCTGAAGGGACTGAACGTCAACTTGTGGATTAGGAGAATTTGGTAATTTTTTCCTGCATTTTTTTCCCCACCACTCTCAACCACTGAGTGTCTGTCTGTGGGGAAGGGACTCTTTTTATTAAGCTCACATGGAGGACACAGCACTCTTGACACCAGTGAACACTTGGGGTAGAAATCATGTGTTTAAGGGCCGAGTTTGCCTGAAACTCGGTCCAGTCTGGGTTCGGGGGCTTCGGCTACCAGTGTCTTCCCCTGATTGGCTGTGCCACTTGGGGGTACTGTTGTCACAACGAACATCTGGGGAGGGGGGCAAAGGGGACCTCCAGCCCGTGCTACCTCCACTCTCATTGCTCTAGCTGAACAAGGGCTGCTGCCTTCCCAGCTCCACGCAGGGACCAGCTTTCACTTCACCCTTGGGAGTAACCTGCGACAAAGTCAATCAAAGGTGCCGCTGCCCCACCACGGTAGCCCCCATGCCTCTCCAGAGCGCAGTGACGGTGCAACAGGACATGCGCAACGGAACATCTAGGAGCTCAGCATGGGGCTCCCCAGTAGCCAGAACCATGGCCAGGTCAGCCAACATCTCAGTCTGGTAAACATGCAGCATTGTGACCGTGTTCAGGGACTGGGCCACAACCCCCTGGGCCCAGTGCTGTTCCATCGAAAAACTTATTCGGCAGTGACAGGTTATGGTTAGCCATCCCTTTATTAGCCAACGGAGCTAGGTAGCCAGCTAGCTTCCCTTCCACCGGAGGCGTGTGGACAAGCCCTGCCCCCTCCATCCCTCCACATGCATGAAGTGAGAGACCCATGCAAAATCAGGTTGGCTGAATGCTCATCGACAAAGTCTGGAAAAAGAGACAAGCGGAGCTAAGCGGTGCCCAAAAACTTGTCAAAGACTCCAGTCACCCAAGTCATAGACTGTTCTCTTTGCTACCGCACGGCAGGTGGTACGGGAGCTAGGTCCAAAAGGCTCCTTAACAGCTTCTACCTCCAAGCCATAAGACTGAACAATTAATCAAATGGCCTCCCGGACTATTTATACTGACCCCCCCCTTTGTTTTTACACTGCTGCTACTCACTGTTTATTATCTATGCATAGTCACTTTACCCCTACATACATGTACAAATTGCCTTGACTAACCTGTACCCCGCACATTGACTCGGTACCAGCACCCCCTGTATATAGCCTCATTATTATTTTATTTACTTTAGTTTATTTAGTAAATCTTTTCTTAACTCTATTTCTTGAACTGCATTGTTGGTTAAGGGCTTGTTAGTAAGGATTTCACGGTAAGGTAATACCTGTTGTATTCGGCTCATGTGACAAATACAATTTGATTTGACCATGGTGCTTGCCTACGGAGCTGTGAGGGGAACGGCACCTCCATACCTTCAGGCTCTGATCAGGCCCTACACCCAAACAAGGGCACTGCGTTCATCCACCTCTGGCCTGCTGGCCCCCCTACCTCTGAGGAAGCACGGTTCCCACTCAGCCCAGTCCAAACTGTTCGCTGCTCTGGCACCCCAATGGTGGACGCCAGGACAGCGGAGTCAATCACCACCTTCCGGAGACACCTGAAACCCCACCTCTTTAAGGAATACCTGGGATAGGATAAAGTAATCCTTCTAACCCCCCCCCCCCCTAAAAGATTTAGATGCACTATTGTAAAGTGGTTGTTCCACTGGATATCATAAGGTGAATGCACCAATTTGTAAGTCGCTCTGGATAAGAGCGTCTGCTAAATGACTTAAATGTAAATGTAAATGTAAATTTGATTTGACTACGGTATGCACCGGTGGCAGTTATTTCCCACCAAACCAAGACGCATTCTGCCTTAGGGGGCGGAAACAGCCGCTCGGTCGACACAGCTCAATGAGCGACCCCGAAGCCTGTCTCAGAAAACAAACGTGTCGTCTTCCGAACGTGAGTCCTGTGTAACACTGAAGGAGAATGAGATATCAGCCAGCTATATATCACCATGCTGGGAGGATAGCTCCGTGTGATCCGGCCACGAGCCCAGATCCACCCCAGTATCCTGCAACTCCACAGAGGTACAGGCACTCAGGAGAGGAAAGTCAACTTCAGTCCCACCAAGCCTTCTAAGGAAGGCTACATGCCTATCGAGTGAGCTTGGACACAGCCAGCAACAATTGTCGCACGAGCTGGTTCGATCCAGGGAAGCCTGAGCATGCACCCAGATGAGAAATACAAAACACCCGTTAGTATCATTCAAAGACACTGTGAAACTGGATGACTGTGGGCAAGGTCCTGAACTTAACGGCCTGCTAGTCATTTTACTTACAGTTAACGAGGCTAAACAGGCAGAAGAATAACTAACAAATTGACCCTCCGTAAAGATAGACTCAGCGATATGACGTAGATACAGAAAGTAAACAGCATAGTGTGTCCATTTCCACAACAACTAAGAGCGTTAAAAGCGCAAAGCTCAACTTCTCCGCTCTTTTGGTGTTGAGAGCCTGACTGAGAGCCTGAGAAGCGATCCCGTGCACATGCACAAAAAATACTGTGTGTAACTGTGTGAGAGCGAAGTCTTGCATCTCGTTCATCTCAATATCTGCGGCCTGATATGCCTCTGCGTTTCAATGTTATTTTTTTTAAAAGAAATGCGTGAATCGTTCTGCCCAGCTCGAGGTGAAGAGCAGACGAATTGAAGGAATGAATCTGTGTCTCGGGTGTATCAGCTGTGGAAGGCTTCAGGTGAGGCACGGTGTTCATTGGCATTGTCAGGCATGATTGTAATGTTTTTCAGTAGAGGGCGCTAGCTAGCAAACTCCCCATAGCTGTTGTACCGAGTTGACCGACTGACTGAAAGGGAACCTCTGGTTATCACTGTGAAATAATAGGATTATCTGACTTCTGAGGAATTGAATTGCTTACGTAAAACAGTTATCTTTATTGATTTTTATTGAGAAATCAAACAAATTCGAGAGAGGTCGCAGGGGTGTTCAGCGTAAGCAAAATGTATAGTTGCAGTATAGCTAACAAGAATATGAAACCCCAAATTACTTTTTTAATGCACTCGTCATGGTACCTAATAGCAGGATTTTCCGTCAGAGGTAGAGAGAACACATATTGAAACCTATAATGAATTTTCTTCAGGCTCTTGTCACGGTGGTCATGGAGCAGTGGTCACACACACACACACACACACACACACACACACACACACACACACACACACACACACACACACACACTCATAAACACACACACATTGGAGGGGAAGGGTTCTAACACGTATTGGATGTGTATCTGAGGATGGTTGCATCATCACAGTATGTGTGTGTGGATGATATCAGAGCTCTGACTGTGCCTGGTCCCAGACCCTGGATCTGAAAACCACCCTGCCGGCACCACTGTGGGCAGTGGCACGCACTCAGCCTTCTTCTTCTTCTTCTTCTTCTTCTCTAGCACTCCTTCTCCTCCACCCTCCTTCTCTCTATCCCTTTTCTCTCACTCCCCTTCCCTCCTTCACTCTCTTTCCACCCTGGTTGAATCCCTCTCAGCCGGTGCTGTCGCCACCCTGGCTCCCCCTCGGAGCTACTCTGTCACACTCTCTCTCCTCCTCCTTCACTCTCTCCCTGCCCCATGGTTGGGTCTCCCCACACTCTACCTCCCATCCACCCCCCCCCCCTGCTCCCCAGCCCCGTGCTGTCGCCACCCTGCCTCTCCCCTCCCTGCCTCCCCCCTCCCTAACTCTCCCATGTCTCCCACCTGCCTCCCCCTCCCCCTGCCTCCCGTCTGTCCCACTGACGCCACACGCTGCTCCCATCCCTCTGCTAACCACTTCAAACACCACAGCGCAGCCATCAAAGCCCCATGGCCAGGCACACAACTTCTGCTTCGACTTAACACAGCTCTAATCCCAGTCACAGGGCTTGTGATATACTTCAAAGATACTCTTAAACTCCCAGTTTGCTTTTTAAACCGAACCCTTTTTTTCTGGTTGAATTTGAGTTTTTATTCCATAGATTTTTTGTATTTCTTTTTTTTTTATCCCTTGCCACACACACACATGCGTGCATGGACACATGCACACACACTCTCTCTCGCGCTCTCTCTCTCACTCTCTCTTTGTTCTGTTCTTTTTCCCCCGATCTGGGTTAGTGTCAGTAATGCAGGCAGTAATGACATGCACATACTCTCTGGTGCGGTGGTTCTGCACTTTTCACACAGTTTAATTAATAGATTTTTTAAGGTGTTGGCTCTGTTTCACACGCACATCACCACACACATACAAATACACACACATGAATGCACTGTCGCTAGTGCACACACACATACACACACACCCACTGTTGCTAGAACACACACATAACGACACACAGACACACGCCCCCACATACACACAGTTGCTGCATGCTCACATACGCTCACATTTTTTCCTCCTTCAACTGTATTGAAGGAGAAGGTCCATGGTCCCGCCCCTCAGACTTTCTTCTCCAATGCGTTTTGAGATGGAGGAGAGGAGAGAGGATGCATCTAGGAAAGATGAATTGTGAAAAATCTCTTCATATATTCAACCTGGGCGGCATCACCAAGAAAAATGATAAACAGAGGCTGAGTTGTGTCATGACTGTGAAAGATGGTCTATTGAAACAATGTAATACCAGTATGTACCAGAGGGGGGTGCCCAGTATGTGTGTAAAAGGTGGGAAAGAGTGGAAGAGTCATGGGGCTCGTTTGAGTGGCAAGGCGAAAGCAACCGGCTGTAGAGGAGTGAAGTCGGGGGAGGTGCGTCTGCGGCAGCCCGAAAATCGGACACTGATGGGGTTTTCCAACGGCAATGCTCAGTGCAACATGGCAGTGTTGACATTTTTTATGTCGGAATAAACGTCTCCAACCCCCATATCACAGTCTCATAAATGGAAAATATCAATCAAATGGTGAGAGAGAAAGCCTCAAATATCATCATTTGAGCATATCCACTGTATACATGAATTGCGGCAAAGTTGGTTCCTGTTTCAGTCACTTCTTTGGTCACGTTCGCTTGAGTCAAACAAAATACCCTAATGACTGCTTCACAATAGAGCCTCCCACAGGCTCTATTGTGAAGTTGGTGAAGAGCAACTGCAGAAACTTGCAGTCAACTTGCAGTCGACCTTTGATCACATGATTTCTGTAAAGTTCATGTAGTCACATGTAGGTGCAAGTTAGACCATTTTTCCCCCGTAATGCAACACATTTTGAAAGGCAGTAACCAACAATGTCCAGTGTTTCCTTTTCTCCTTGCTGATGTGCTGAGTCACCCAAGAGTACCATGCAGCAAAGAACAACTCAGAAAAACAACCTTTATAGATCTTTACTTTATGTTTAAATCTGATCCTTCTGTTGTCTAGATTTAGTTTTGGTCGATAAAGCAAAATCTTTTATGATTTTAATGCAACATTTCATTCCTTTGTGTTTATTCCTTTGTGTCTGTATTTGTATTGCTGTGAAAACACCTCATTCCTAATCTCATAAAGATGTTTTAGATCATAAAGATGTTGTAGAGAGACAAACGTTTCTATATGGAATAGGGAGCCATTTGGGATTCAGTCAGTGTTGTGGATACCAGGCATACCAGTCAAACCTCAGCCCCCTGATCTCTCGGACCGTAACAGAAAAGAAGTTGCAATTCAACTAGAAACTAAACCCATAACAGTCCCACATTATATAGCTGTTAAACTCAAAGAGGAGTTTTATTTAAGACTACCCTATTAAAACTTCAAACCTTTTGTCTTCCCCCAGGAGAATGTTTTAATATTCTAGACGCAGAACCACCATTGTGTGGTTTTGTTCAAATGTACAAAATAAAGAGCCCACATCAGAAAGAACTGGAAGATGCAGTGAAGCATTTTCATGTGCTGAAAAAAAGGGAAAACAAATTTTTTGGGGAAAGTAAGGTATTTATAGAGTGGTGTGAGAGACTTTGAGATGACAGAGCAGTTAATGAACTGAACTGGAGTTGGGTTTTTGATTCATATGCGGTGTGGTGTGTGTTTGTGTGTATGTGTGTGGTGAGTGTATGGGACTGGTCCCTCCATGTGTCCTTGCATTCCTACCCAACCCAACATCCCACCGCTCTACACGGAATAGAACAGAGCTCAGGCAAGGCACAGCTGCACAGGGATATAGCAAGACACCTCCAAATAATGTGCACAACTCCACTCACTGACATTTGAGGGGCGGCAGGTATTGGGCCAGTAAACGAAAGGGCGCTGGTTTGAATCCCAGAGCTGGCAAGGTGGAAAAATCTGCCGTTCTGCCCTTGAGCAAGGCAGTTAAAACCCAACAACAACTGCACCCCGGATGACGTGGGTGTTGATTAAAGCAGTCCCCCGCAACTCTCTGATTCAGAGCGGTTGGGTTGAATGCATTTAGTGGTGCAACTGACTAGGTATCCCCTTTCCCATTACACACACAGACACATGCAAGCACACACACACACACATACATACAGTGCCAGTCAAAGGTTTGGACACATCTACTTTTTCAAGGGTCTTTCTTTATTTTTACTATTTTCCACATTGTAGAAGACATCAAAACTATGAAATAACACATATGGAATCTTGTAGTAACCAAAAAAAGTGTTAAACAAATCAAAATATATTTTAGATTTTAGAATATTCAAAGAAGCCACCCTTTGGCTTGATGACAGCTTTGCACACTCTTGGTATTCTCTCAACCAGATTCACCTGGAATGCTTTTCCAACAGTCTTGAAGGAGTTCCCACATATGCTGAGCACTCTGCGGTCCAACTCCTCCCAAACCATCTCAATTGGGTTGAGGTCGGGGGACTGTGGAGGCCAGGTCATCTGATGCAGCACTCCATCACTCTCCTTCTTGGTCAAATAGCCCTTACACAGCCTGGAGGTGTGTTTGGGGTCATTGTCATTTTGAAAAACAAATGATAGTCCCACTAAGCGCAAACCAGATGGGATGGCGTATCGCTACGGAATGTTGTGGTAGCCATGCTGGTTATTTATTTCACCTTTATTTAACCAGGTAAGCTAGTTGGGAAAAAGTTCTCATTTACAACTGCGACCTGGCCAAGATAAAGCAAAGCAGTGCGACAGAAACAACAACACAGAGTTACACATGGAGTAAACAAGCGTACAGTCAATAACACAATAGAAAAAAAAGAAAGTCTATATACAGTGTGTGCAAATGGCATGAGGAGGTATGGCAATAAATAGGCCATAGTAGCAAAGTAATTACAATTTAGCAGATTAACACTGGAGTGATAGATGAGCAGATGATGATGAGCAGGTGATGGTGTGTAAGTAGTGATACTGGTGTGCAAAAGCAGCAAAGTAAATAAAAACAATATGGGGATGAGGTAGGTAGATTGGGTGGGCTATTTACAGATGGACTATGTACAGCTGCAGCGATCGGTTAGCTGCTCAGATAGCTGATGTTTAAAGATAGTGAGGGAAATGTAAGTCTCCAGCTTCAGCAATTTTTGCAATTCATTCCAGGCACTGGCAGCAGAGAACTGGAAGGAAAGGTGGCCAAAGTGTGCCTTGAATTCTAAATAAATCACAGACAGTGTCACCAGCAAAGCACCCCCACAACATCACACCTCCTCCTCCATGCTTCACGGTGGAGCACACATGCAGATATCATCTGTTCACCAACTCAGCGTCTCACAAAGACACGGCAGTTGGAACCAAAAATCTCAAATTTGGACTCATCAGACCAAAGGACAGATGTCCACCTGTCTAATGTCCATTGCTCGTGTTTCTTGGCCCAAGCAAGTCTCTTATTATTATTGGTCTCTTTTAGTAGTGGTTTCTGTGCAGCAATTTGACCATGAAGGCCTGATTCATGCTGTGTCCAATGAACAGTTGATGTTGAGATGTGTCTGTTACTTGAACTCTGTGAAGCATTTATTTGGGCTGCAATCTGAGGTGCAGTTAACTCTAAAGAATTTATCCTCTGCAGCAGAGGTAACTCTGGGTATTCCATTTTTTTACGTTCAAACGGCTCTCCTGTGTAGTCGTGACTTGCGACATATTGTCACGCCCTGGCCATAGAGAAGTTTTTATTCTCTATTTTGGTTAGGCCAGGGTGTGACTAGGGTGGGCATTCTATGTCCTTTTTTCTATGTTTTGTATTTCTTTGTTTTCGCTGGGTATGGTTCTCAATCAGGGACAGCTGTATATCGTTGTCTCTGATTGGGAGCCATACTTAGGCAGCCTGTTTTCCTTTGGGTTTTGTGGGTGGTTACTTTCTGTTTAGTTGATGTTCCTGACAGAACTGTTTGGCTGTCGTTCGTTTTCTTGTTTTGTTTAACCTCTTACATCTAGATGTTCCGCTAGCGGAACACCTGCTCCAATATCCAATGATGGGCGTGGCGCGAAATACAAACTCCTTTAAATTCCGAAAACTTCAATTTTTCAAACATATGACTATTTTACAGCATTTTAAAGACAAGACTCTCGTTAATCTAACCACACTGTCCGATTTCAAAAAGGCTTTACAGCGAAAGCAAAACATTAGATTATGTCAGCAGAGTACCCAGCCAGAAATAATCAGACACCCATTTTTCAAGCTAGCATATAATGTCACAAAAAACAAAACCACAGCTAAATGCAGCACTAACCTTTGATGATCTTCATCAGATGACAACCCTAGGACATTATGTTATACAATGCATGCATGTTTTGTTCAATCAAGTTCATATTTATATCAAAAACCAGCTTTTTTACGTTAGCATGTGACATTCAGAACTAGCATACCCCCCGCAAACCTCCGGTGAATTTACTAAATTACTCACGATAAACGTTCACAAAAAACATAACAATTATTTTAAGAATTATAGATACAGAACTCCTCTATGCACTCGATATGTCCGATTTTAAAATAGCTTTTCGGTGAAAGCACATTTTACAATATTCTCAGTAGATAGCCCGGCACAGGGCTAGCTATTTAGACACCCAGCAAGTTTAGCCTTCACCAAACTCCGATTTACTATTAGAAAAGTTTGATTACCTTTGATGTTCTTCGTCAGAATGCACTCCCAGGACTTCTACTTCAATAACAAATGTTGGTTTGGTCCAAAATAATCCATAGTTATGTTCCAACAGCGGCGTTTTGTTCGTGCGCTCAAGACACTATCCGAATGGTAAATAAGGGTCACGCGCATGGCGCATTTCGTGACAAAAGATTTCTAAATATTTCATTACCGTACTTCGAAGCATGTCAACCGCTGTTTAAAATTTTCTCGTAAAAAAGCGATAATATTCCAACCCGGGAGTCGTTGAATCCGTTCAGAGACGATAGAATAAAAACATGGTGTCGTATCGTGCACGAGCATGAATCCCTTTGTCCGCTGATAGACCATTCAGCTTTTTCCCGGGCTCTGAGAGCCCATGGGAGCCGTAGGAAGTGTCACGTAACAGCAGAGATCCTTTGTTATGGATAGAGATAATCAAGAAGGCCAAGAAATGGTCAGACAGGGTACTTCCTGTACAGAATCTTCTCATGTTTTGGCCTGCCAAATGAGTTCTGTTATACTCACAGACAACATTCAAACAGTTTTAGAAACTTTGGAGTGTTTTCTATCCAAAGCTAATAATTATATGCATATTCTAGTTTCTGGGCAGGAGTAATAATCAGATAAAATCGGGTATGTTTTTTATCCGGCCGTGAAAATACTGCCCCCTATCCATAACAGGTTAAAGTGTTCTATTAAAATTATATGATGAGCACTCAACACGCTGCGCCTTGGTCTACTCCCTTCGATGGCCGTTACACATATGCCTAGTTTCCTGAATCGGGTCACATATATTTTCATTTGTTTAACACTTTTTTGGTTACTACATGATTCCATATGTGTTATTTCAAAATTTTGATGACTTTTTACACATTTTGTTACGTTACAGCCTTATTGTAAAATTTATTTTAAAAAAATATTCAGCAATCTACACACAATACCCCATAATGACGAAGCGAAAACAGGTTTTTAGACTTTTTTGCAAATGTATTACAAATAAAAACAGAAAAACCTGTCAGACCCTTTGCTATGAGACTCGAAATTGAGCTCAAGTGCATCCTGTTTTCATTGATCATCCTTGAGATGTTTCTACATCTTGACTGGAGTCCACCTGTGGTAAATTCAATCGATTGGACATGATTTAGAAAGGCACACACCTGTCTATATAACGTCCAACAGTTGACAGTGCATGTCAGAGCAAAAATCAAGCCATGAGGTCAAAGGAATTGTCCATAGAGCTCCGAGACAGGATTATGTCGAGGCACAGATCTGGGGAAGGGTACCAAGTTCCCCAATAACACAGTGGCCTCCATCATTCTTAAATGGAAGAAGTTTAGAACCACCAAGACTCTTCCTAGAACTGGCCGCCCGGCCAAACTGAGCAATCGGGGGAGAAGGGCCTTGGACAGGGAGGTGACTAAGAACCCCATGGTCAATCTGACAGAGCTTTAGAGTTCCTCTGTGGAGATGGTAGAACCTTCCAGAAAGACAACCATCTCTGCAGCACTCCACCAATCAGGCCTTTATGGTACAGTGGCCAGACAGAAGCCACTCCTCAGTAAAAGGCACATGACTGCCCGCTTGGAGTTTGCCAAATGGCACCTAAAGACTCTCAGACCATGAGAAACAAGATTATATGGTCTGATGAAACCAGGATTGAACTGTTTGGCCTGAATGTTAAGCGTCACATCTGGAGGAAACCTGGCACCATCCCTACGGTGAAGCATGGTGGTGGCAGCATCATGCTGTGGAGGTGTTTTTCAGCGGCAGGGACTGGGAGACTAGTCAGGATCAAGAAAAAGATGAATGGAGCAAAGTACAGAGAGATCCTTGATGAAAACCTGCTCCAGAGCGCTCAGGACCTTAGACTGGGGCGACGGTTCAAACTTCAACAGGACAATGACCCTAAGCACACAGCCAAGACAAAGCAGGAGTGGCTTCGGTACAAGTCTCTGAATGTCCTTGAGTGGCCCAGCCAGAGCCTGTACTTGAACGCGATCGAACATCTCAGGAGAGGCCTGAATAAAGCTATTCAGCAATGCTCCCCATCCAACCTAACAGAGCTTGAGAGGATCGGCAGAGAAGAATGGGAGAAACTCCCCAAATACAGGTGTACAAGACTCGAGGCTGTAATTACTGCCAAAGTACTGCGTAAAGGGTCTGAATACTTATGTAAATGTGATATTTCTGTTTTTATTTTAAATAAAGTAGCAAACATTTCTAAAAACCTGTTTTTGCTTCGTCATTAGAGTATTGTGTGTAGATTTAGAATAAAGCTGTAACCTAACAAAATGTGGAAAAAGTCAAGGGGTCTGAATACTTTCCAACTGCACTGTATACACAAGTGCATGCATTCACACACACAAACACATACATATAGGCTAATCTCTCACACCATATCTCTCTCTTTCTCCAAATTTAGAAGATTAGGGGAAATGGTGAGAAAGGACAAGTGAGGTTTTCTTGGTTTGCTATCTAGATGATTTTGGATAATTGTTGTTTGTGTATGTTTCCATAAGATCAGGTGTTACACTGTAACATCCTAATGTGAAGTCCCTGTCGAAGACTTGGTAAGCCAAAGATGAAAAAAGGTTTCAGTTTAAAATCAAACTGGGAGTTTAAGCCAAAACTCTATCTATTTGCCTATCTTCCTCTTCTCCTATTGTCCTTCTCATTCTGTTCTCAGCCTCCCCTCGCTTCACAACACAGTGAGGGAAATGAGTCAAAATGAGACTGAACAACAGTACAGGTACATCCGTTGTTAACCCTTTCTGTGGTTTGGACTGTTGCTGTGCATTTCCTTCATGAGACCCCGATCCCCTATCACTGATGTAGCTAGATAGATACAGTAGATTGGTTCTCTGCACTTTCTACTCCTCTAGACCTCCCGCTCACGGTCATGTTGCATTACCTGAAGAAGATCTGGTTGAAATGTGTTGCATGCTGTCGATGCCAACAGACCTGGCTCTTAGATGGTGACAGACAAGGGAATCCACACGTTGGCAATTAAGGAGAAACAAAAATATTTATTAAATAACTAACGAAGTATAAAACTACAAAGGAAAACTAACCTGTGAAGTGTGAAAGTAGGCATGTGAGAGGTGTAATGGAGGTGCATAGATGGAGATGCATAAGGTAAAATGTGTGTAAGTGTTGAAGGGTGCACCTAATCAAAAAACATAATCAACCAGATCACAAAACAAAATGGTGCTTCTGGAGAGAGAGAGCCATGCCTGGGCACCAGAAACTTTTATCTCCTATTTGATCCCAAATCCAGGTGCAACTTGTCACCTTAACGACCCAATCAGCTCCACCTGTCCCCAATCTGAAAATAAAAACACAAACACAGCGAAGGAGGCAGGGAGAGCGAGGGGGGCGTAACACCCCCTCCTATAAAAATCGGGGACTAACAAGGACCCAAAAACAAAACCCACAACCACACCACACAAATACAACTGATCAAAAGCCATAACAATATCATTAACTAGCATGTACTTAATCTCTGAGTCCAAGTTACGTAGCTTCTCCAATGAGACACGATAAAAACGTTCTTTAATAGGGATAGCATCCCAAACATCAATATCGTGCACTGCGGGTCTCTTTCCATTTGTAGGCTATGCATGTGGACTTTTTGACTTTTTGTTGTTGTTGTATGTTTAAAACCTTCCAGTGATACATGAGTAGGCTAACTTAACTATAGTCAATATGATTTTTTAAGAGCGAGTTTTCACACTTTTTTGGTTTTAACTTTGCATCCCTACAATTCTCATTGCAATAGTCGTACATGTAGCCGCTAACAAAAACAAATCCTTATGACATTCCCTTGCCTGCATACGCCAAAGCATACATACACTCTCAACCGTATGACATTGAAATGATTTCTGTCTCACCAGAGCAAACCAGAGGAGTGCTCTGGTTTGTTCAGACAATTATTAAGGCCTCTTCCTTTCAGGTCCAGCGTTATGGGCGGGCCTTAGGAGGCCTGGCCCACCCTGCCGCAACTCCTTGCCTGTCCAAATAAAATATAGAAATATTAACAGTTCATTTGAGCGAGACACGCGCCTACAGAAAGACGCAACAGTGCACCTCTGTCTCAGTCTGTGTAGACCATGTACAGTTGAAGTCGGAAGTTTATATACACTTATGGTGGAGTCATTAAAACACGTTTTTCAAGCACTCCACAAATTTCTTGTTAACAAACTATAGTTTTGGCAAGTCGGTTAGGACATCTACTTTGTGCATGACACAAGTCATTTTTCCAACAATTGTTTACAGACAGAATTTTTCACTTCCAGTGGGTCAGAAGTTTACATACACTAAGTTGACTGTGCCTTTAAACAACTTGAAAATTCCCGAAAATTACATCATGGCTTTAGAAGCTTCTGATAGGCTAATTGACATAATTTGAGTCAATTGGAGGTGTACCTGTGGATGTATTTCAATGCCTACCTTCAATCTCTGTGCCTCTTTGCTTAACATCATGGGAAAATCAAACTTATTGTGGGAAGCTTGTGGAAGGCTACCCGAAACGTTTCACACAAGTTAAACAATTTAAAGGCAATGCTAGCAAATGCTAATTGAGTGTATGTAAACTTCTGGCCCACTGGGAATGTGATGAAAGAAATAAAAGCTGAAATAAGTCACTCTATTATTATTCTGACATTTCACATTCTTAAAATAAAATAAAGATCCTAACTGACCCAAGGATTAAATGTCAGGAATTATGAAAAACTGTGTTTAAATGTATTTGGCTAAGGTGTATGTCAACTTTTGACTTCAACTGTATCTGATGCTGTCTGGACCAGAAGAGTATGGTATGTCATACTATTTCTGTCCAGACAGCATCACATACATTAAGTTCATATAGAAGGGCGCTGTTTCGCTCGCTCAGATGCTTTCTCTGGTGACAAACACTACATGAACCAAAGTATGTGGACACCTGCTCGTCGAACATCTCATTCCAAAATCATGGGTATTAATATGGGAATATAACAGTCTCCATTGTTCCTCGGAAGGCTTACCATTAGATGTTGGAACATTGCTGCGGAGACTTGCTTCCATTCAGCCACAAGAGCATTAGTGAGGTCGGGTGTTGATGTTGGCCGATTAGGCCTGGCTCGCAGTCGGCGTTCCAATTCATCCCAAAGGTGTTCGATGGGGTTGAGGTCAGGGATCTGTGCAGGCCAGTCAAGTTCTTAACATCCATTGTGAATGATAGTTCTTAAGTATTTGAAATATCTTGTTAGCAACACTCCCGGCTTCGATAATCACCAAGCCTTGGTGTGAAAGAGCATAATGATCTGATGATTCCATATATCCAGGAGAAAGGTCGTTAAAAAAGAGCTGTCTGTCCTGACGGTCTGTCCTGACGGTTTGTCCTGAGCTCACTGGTGCGGGAAACTCTGAGGGCCCGGAACAGGCTTGTTGATGTAATGTTGCAAGTTCGCTAGCTACAGCTTTGGCTGACAGTTGATTAGATACAATGTTGCACTTCTCTATTAATAGCTCAAGTCAAGACAGATAGAGAGGAAGGCAGACAGGCGGAGTAGAGAGATGAATGTGAAATATTTTCGACTGTTTTTATTTGTCGACTTTAGGCCTATTTACATATTTTACTTAGTTGACGATGAAGTTATAGGCTTATTGCTGCATTGGCCTATAGGCTATCTTTGAGGTCTATGCACTAATTTCTTTAGCCGCCAATGGATCACAGTGTATCATTGTGTCCATATGGCAGAGGCTGGTGCTCTCGCCTTAGTTGAATTTTAACTTTTAGATTTTTATGATTAACCATGTGACAATGATTTTAAGGAACGAAAACGTAACTGGTCGGGAGAAATGGTTGGATAAATTGTAAACTTCCCCAAACTTGAAACTCACGAGCTGCCTATGGTCTTTAGTACAAAACCCATTTTAACAAGTTGTGAACGAGCAAGCACGTGCACACATAGGAGGTCCCGTGAAAAAACCTGCCAGCCTATGGAAATCAAAGGCCTGTCCAACTCATTCTTTCTGCCGGCTCTGCTTCCTGTACTGGGTTTAGTGAGTAACAGGGTACCACATCGTCGACTATGTGGGCATGAACTCATACATAGACACTTCTCTGCAAAGGCTAAACCTATGGGCTGAACATGACTGGCAGGAAAGATACAAGGTGCTCAATTCCTCCCTGCAGCTCCCTTTGTTCTATTTTTCTCTCTTTCTATGTTCATCTCTTCATCTCTGACACAGCAATCTGTGTGTGGATTACTTGATAGGGGGATGTCTTTTTAATTATTACATCATGCTTTCTGAGGACATCAAAAGAGAGAAGGAGTGACTGATCTGTGATGCTGCATTATGTCTTTTTGATGCAGTGGATCTGGTCTCTAGCTGACTTGAGAGAGCTCAGGGAATTTCCCCCGCTATCTTCTTTCGTTTCAATATCCAACAGAGGATCTGAGACAGGGGCAGCGTGACACTATCTCTTGTTCTCTCTCTTGTTCTCTCTCTTGTTCTCTCTTGTTCTCTCTCTCTCATGCACATATTCACTCTTTCACACTCCCCCCTCTTAGACACATTTTGTCTCTCCCCCTCTTTATGTTTATCACTCTCTCTCTCTCTCTCTTTCTCTCTCTCCATTTGAAAGTAGTCAATTTTCTTATTCCCCATTGGCTGATTGCTCCTCACTCATAGGAATCCCCACCCAGTTTACTACTTTAAAATGGTGGAAGCCTTCAATGGCAATAGCCATGCTAAAATTGTTTATATCCATGATGAATCTTCTATCTATATCTATGACAAAAGTCACAACACTGATATAAAGTCATTTTTGGGGTAAGTTGGCAATGCATTCGTAACAACCTAAACATTATGAAACTTTTATTCGATCAAATAAGCCTCACATGGCAAATGAGCAATTACATTTTTTGTTGACCAAATTCGACACTCATTGACCTACATAAAAAATAAATTCATGGACAGATCTTGGGAGGAATAAAACCTTTCACTTCGCCTCTTCTCTCTCTCTCTCTGTCTCTCACTATATATATATATATCTCTCTCTGTCTCTCTATCTCATTATCTCTTTCTTCCACAAACGCATTCACACCTACGCACTTGCAGAGAGAAGCCACACACTCCACAAAGACATCACTGATCAACACCCACGTATTACTAATGGTAACGTATGCTCTCCACCCCATCATACATGAACCTGACATGATACATGTTGGCCATCCCAGTAGAAAAAGAAAAGGAGAGCCGCGCGCTCTAGGAGCACAGATTTTAGAGCCAACGTTTCGACAGACAAGCTGTCTTCATCAGGGTATAATGATTATATCGTTTGAAAGGACACACAGGTGTCTGTAATCATGGCTGGCTGTGGCTTGATTTCATTGGTTGATTTAGTGATATAAATAGAACATATATAAAAAAAAGCATGAATGGATAACATTAGATCATAAATACAATTTGGCTACATAGGCCTGCAAACATGATTTACAATGGATAGCAAAGAAAACAATGATCACACGACTGGCTTCGCATGAAACTCTACACTGAGACCGAAGGGAGCAAAGGTCTTAGCTGTCGAAACGTTGGTTATAAAAGGATTGCGTCTGAGCTCCCAGAGTGTGCAGCTCTTCTTATCTTTCTTTTTTCAATTGTTCTTCTCTGCTAGCCAGCACCAGGCCTAAACAGGTGTGCGTTTCTTTCGCCTCCAGATTGGCCATCCCAGTAGCACAGTTTTATAGCATGAATGTTCACTCTTCTGCAGCAATACAACATTGTGGCCTACTGCACAGTACGTCAGGGCAAGTGTCTCTGCAAGTCTGACGGTAGTGTGCCTAAAATATACATACTTACGGTAGTGGGCCTAAAATGTACACACGGTAGTGGGCCTAAAATGTACACATTTACGGTAGTGGGCCTAAAATGTACACATTTACGGTAGTGGGCCTAAAATATACACACTTACGGTAGTGGGCCTAAAATGTACACACGGTAGTGGGCCTAAAATATACACACTTACGGTAGTGGGCCAAAAATGTACACATTTACGGTAGTGGGCCTAAAATGTACACACTTACGGTAGTGGGCCTAAAATGTACACATTTACGGTAGTGGGCCTAAAATGTACACACTTACGGTAGTGGGCCTAAAATGTACACATTTACGGTAGTGGGCCTAAAATGTACACACTTACCTGTAGGTTATTTATTTTACCATCAGTAGACAGACACTTGTTCTATCCTTACTCTACTGTAAGAATGTTATAAAGCTGCGGCTAAATATAAGGCTGTTGTAAGGCTTTATCAACATGAGTTTGATGCAGAGTAATTATTAAGGATTTATTCAACCACCAATCATTTGAACAATACAAATGGTTGTTCTGCATATTAGTTGAATTTGTGTTGCCAGTACTGTAGTTGATGTCTAATCAATTACCAGTTTATAATTTAGAGACAAATAGACATCTTTGATATACTGAATGTTTTGATATAATGTCCTGGTCCTCTCTCTGCAATGTGGCCTTGCTCTCTATGTGTGCTATCAGACCAGGCCAAACGAGGGCAGAGAGAGCAATGGACCTGCCTGCCTCCCTGACAGACTGACAGTGTTGATAGAAGAGCTGTAGTGGGAGGTGTTTGTTCTTAGATGTGGTGCCTCTGACTCATTGCAAGAATGTCAAATAGCTGCTTTGGTATTTGCTATAATTCAGACATTGCGTTGCGTTAGTGTTTTGGGCTAGTTGATCTCTAAAATGTCCTAAATAATCCTCTTCATCATCATCATCATCATTGTGGAACTTCTAGATTAATACAGTATGGATCTTCTGTCTGTGCTACTGTCATCGTAGGTAGGCTACTGTAACTATTTCCTGCTTGCTCCTGCATGTGTGTCTCTGTCTAAATATGTGGCTTGTGTAACATAGCATTTCACATTTTGGTTATTGTGAGAGAAAATGGTATCTTGTCTAATAGGGAGTTTGTTTGTTTTTCAAAACATTATATTAAAAAAAGTAATTAGCCGCATTTCATCTAATACATTCCCTGTATCAATTAGATGTTTTTTTTTTATTGAACTTGCACAAGAAAAGTAAATTAATATAGATAACTTTTATGAGTTTTAGTTCTATACTGCACAAGCGTGTGTTTTGCTCGCCCACCATTACAATTTCCTCTGTGTCTTGAGAAGTACTGCTGCCATTACTGTCAATGTGGCCTCCTCTCCTATACCTTGCATGTGGTAACACAGCTGTAAAATTGTGAATTTAGTTTCTATTTCTTCAGAGAGTTGAGAAACATATTGATTTTCTGGATGTTATATTGAACAACCGTTGGCTGCGTGAAAGCGCTTGTTTACGACTGCCCCAATGGCATCTTTGCCATGTATGATTGTTGCTAAGTAAAGGCATGCAGATATTTTGAATGTGTACATTTGACATTTTATCCGAATCGTTCACCCCTTTAGTTAATCTGAAATACGGTTAAAAATACTTAGCCATTTTACTAATTTAACTGTCCCCCACGATGAAATCGGGGAGGTGACTGTGGATCTGTCTCTGTCCATTAGGACGTTAGTTACATGTGATATCTCAGACACCACTCAGCCGATTTGGACGAAACTTGGGTGAATGATGTGTTTTGCCATAGAGATTCAGCATTTCCAAAATTACACTGAATGGCCCAAGGTGGGAGCTATAGTAATTAACAAAAATGTGGTAGTCACATGCAAATCTCAATTGACCCAAGGGGGGGCGCATTTGTGGGGTACGACATGTTTACTGTTGCCATCAAATCAAATCAAAATGTATTTCTCACATGCGCCGAATACAACAGGTGTACCGAATACCTTACAGTGAAATGCTTACTTACAAGCCCTTAACCAACAATGCAGTGTTAAGAAAAACAAGTGTGAAGTAAAAAAGAAAAAAAACGAATAACAAATAATTAAAGAGCCGCAGTAAAAAATAGTAGCGAGATTATATACAGGGGTACCGTGTCAATGTCAATGTCAGAGTCAATGTGCAGGGGGCACAGGTTAGTTGAGGTAATTGAGGTAATATGTACATGTAGGTAGAGGTAAAGTGACTATGCATAGATAATAAACAGAGGGTAGCAGCAGCGTAAAAGAGGGGGTGTGGGTAGCCAGGTAGCCATTTGATTAGCATTTCCTTGTTGTTTTATCATTGCATTGCATGTCAGATTCCTCAAGATCAATAATAGTGTCACCCCTTTTCCCCTCCACCATTTAAAATCAACAAAATATGCATCATTTCCTATTTTTTCATTAATCTTTTTAGCTGTAGTGATGAATTAATTTACTGTCATATGTGGCCCATATGGTTTCTTCTTGTCACGTCCTGGCCAGTATATAAGGTTAATTGTTTTGTAGTTTGGTCAGGGCGTGACAGAGGGTATTTGTTTTATGTGGTTCAGGGTGGTGTGTTTGATTAAGGGTGTTTGATTTAGTATTTCCGGGGTTTTGGTTTATAGTCTGTTTATGTATTTCTATGTCTAGTCTGGTGAGTGTGTTTCTATGTTGGTTAATTGGGATTGGGACTCTCAGTTGAAGGCAGGTGTTGTCTATCTGCCTTTGATTGAGAGTCTCATATATAAGGGTGTGTCTGTGTTTGTGATTTGTGGGTGATTGTTCTGTGTAAAGCACTATGCTTTGACAGACTGTTATTTGTTCGTCTTCGTATTTTGTTATTTTGTATGTTCATTCTTATAGTAAATAAAAGTCAAGATGAGCATTCACGTACCTGCTGCATATTGGTCTACCTTTTCTGATGACGATTTCGTTATATCGTCAGAGGACGAAGATACTCGTGACACTTCTCCTTTTCGTAGATTTTATTTCCTTGGAAGTCATCAAGTCTGTGCAAATCTCCTAACCTCAAAAATATTGTCAGAGTATAATTTAGGTTTATAATAAAATCTAAATGTTTCAGTGAACCAATTTCACTTTTAGAATGTCATTTTAATAATAGAGTTTGAAATATATACAGTGAGTTCCAAAAGTATTTGGACAGTGACACATGTGTTGGTGTTTTGGCACTGTACTCCAGAATTTAGGATTTTAAATGATACAATGACTATGAGGTTAAAGTGCAGACTTTCAGCTTTAATTTTCATCGATATGGGTGACATTTACAAATTACATAACTTTTTGTACTTAGTCCCCCATTTTAGGGAACTAAAAGTATTTTGAGAAATTCACATAATAATTGTCACCCTTGATAAAGATGAGCAAAAAAGACTGTATAACATTTTGGGAAATTATATTATTTTGTACAAATACAATTGCTCAGAGAAAGAGATTTGTTTTAACAAGTTATAAAAAAAATGTTTTTAAATGTTGTGGTCAAAATGATTGGCACCCCTGTTTTCAGTACTCTAGCACCCTGCCCTTGCGAAGATAATGTATAAATGTTTTATTGAGATTGGAGCACACGTTGGGAGGGATCTTAGACCATTCCTTCATACAGAATTTTTCCAGATCCTTTATATCCTTAATCTGTGTTTATGGACTGCCCTCTTCAATTCAAATCACAGGTTTTCAATAGGGTTCATGTCCGGAGACTTGAGATCGCCCTTGCAAAACGTTGATTTTGTGGTCAATTAACTATTTCTTTGTAGATGTTGATTAGTGATTGTAGTTATTGTCTTGCTGGAAGATCCACTTGCGGCCAAGTTTCAGCCTCCAAGCAGAGTCAACCAGGTTTCAGGCTAAAATGTCCTGTTATTTGGTATAGTTCATGATGCCGTTGACCTTGAAAAGGGCCCCACGACAGTGGAAGCCAAATAGCCCCATAACATCGAACATCCACCACCATATTTTACCACCAATTATGGTCAAATATATATATATTTTTCATAAATTATGGTAAAATATGGTGGTGCATATTTGATGTTATTGGGCTATTTTGTTCTCCAATCTCATAAAACATTTTAGAAAAAGTATTGTTGTCGTTATCCTCGCAAGGGTAGGGTGCTGGAGTACTGAAACAGGGGTGCCAGTCATTGTTAGCCCTATCTTTATTAGATTTGTAAAAAATTACTTCTTAAACAAAATCTCTTTCTCTGAGCAGGTGTATTAGTATAAAATAATTTCAGGGGCCTTTATCTCATTTATGAATGGTACCAATTTAATTACGACTTTTACCAATATTAATGATTAATAGGATAATTGATTTATCAAAAGTTTTGCTAATAATGCATTTATATGGCTTTGTAATGGCGGACTGACAGAGAATGGAGTAGGCTGCAAAATTGTTTTATATTTAAACATTTTATATATCTTTTATATCTTTTCAAATACAAATTATTTTCATCTATTTTATAGTCACATTTAACGTCAACTTTGTTGCCACACCACATGGTATAATATCTTGCTACAGGACAGTATATGGCTCCAGAGGTAGGCTTGGTAGCTCCTACTGTATCTCCCTTCACTGAGATCTAGCTGAACTGTGGAAAGACAGAGACTACATTACATTCCTTTTACAGGGGATGAAATTGTGATCCAATCTGTTTCCTGAAACGACGGGAGATAGAGAGGTACAACTATATGGCCCATGTTGCAGCATGTCGTTGAGACAAGACTCTTATTCCTGCTGGGATTTCTCTGTAAGACATATAGTACACCAAAAATCACACCCTACTCGCTATATAGCACACTACTTTTGACCAGGACCCATAAGGCTCTGGTCAAAAGTAGTGCACTATGTAGGGAGTAGGGTGCCATTTGGGCTCAGCCCCAACCTACCAGTAAGAGGGAGAACTTTGGTCTGGTCCACATTACCTCCCGAATTGGATTACATTTTTCTCTCCTATAACAGTGATTGACACTGTACGGCATGTGCTGTCATTAAAGCAGCATCGCACAACATGGCCTTGGGATTGCTTTCATTATCTGCACACTTGATTTATTTATTTGGATAGCGAGTGCATTCTTCACAAACTCTTTTATATTGGGTAAGAACCAATAAATCCAAGAGAGGCTGAACAGTGCATGGGGCTAGGAAGGAGAAGACAGGAGAGAAGGAGAAAAAGAGAGAAGGAGAGGAGAGGAATTGGAGAGTAGAACACAACTGAGAACACAGGACAACTGTCATTTTGCATGTTTCGTGGGACGGGATTTCAACCTGTTATCGCGCTACTCTGCTGCATCATGGTTGAGGCTGTCGATCAGTGAGTCCTCAGGGGACTGTTTGGATGACTGTCTGAGAACAATAACATTCACCATATTAATATCTACACCACTGTGCTGACACCAACTTCAGTGATTAGAGAGACAGAGGAGATGCCTACCAACTCTGCCCAGCACATCCTCATATTGGCTCTTCAAAGTCTTTATAGGAGTTATCTCATACTCTCAGCTCATAGCAGAGCAGAAAAATAGCTCCCTCCGTGCTTCGAATAACTGGTACAGCAGTGAAGAGTAATCTTGTTTAATACGGAGTTCATGACTAGTGAATTTAGCGTGGGGCGTTGTGAACCATGCTCCACGCAAGTCAGCCGAAGCATGCATTTACTGTGAGAGAGCAGAGCGAAACTGAGGACGCTGGAAATGAAATAGCTGCATTTCTGGGCTGCCCCTCGAGCCCACCGGCCCACTTCTGCACGACAGTCAAAGCATCACAGTCATAATTTAGAAAGGTCACGTCTGAATTTAGTCACCTCAGCTCTTCTGTATATGCAGTCAGTGAGAATGATACAAGTGTGTCCCATCTTGATTACTCATTTGGACCAATACTTTTTTCTTCTTCTAAAATGGCAGTGGGTTCCCCAAACATGAACTCATCTGCTTACTCACCGTGTGTGAACACAATCACATAACGTAAGACAAAAACCTAGGGGGGATTTCAATTTTATTTAAATGAGAAGAGAATAGAAATCCAGTCATACCCGGAGTCATTCCTTGGACATATAAATATAAAACAAGTTCATCAATAGCCATTTACAGTGTACTTGTAGCAAAGCTGCAAGTAATTCATATGCATATGAACTGAATACAGGCCAGTGATTAATTCCATGACTTCATAACAGTAAATACATAATAAAACATCTCATTCAAAGTGTGTACACATGCTGCACTGTACAAATCCCTCTCTGAGTTCTCATTTGATAAGGTGTCAACTTTTATGTTTATGTTGTACGTTTGTGTTTATTTAAGAAAAAATATTTTGTTTGTGCGCTTGCCTTCGTTCGACGTCACGTGAACAGTAGGAGTTTTAAACAGTAAATACACGAGGAAACAAACTGTAGGATGACATTTTTACGTTTGCCGACACTGCTCCTATCAGTGCCAATTCAGCACATACTGTATCTAGTGGAAAATATTGTCAAAAGTCACACACATCAGAGCTTCGTCTTTAGTGAAGGGTTATATGCAATGATGTATATAAACCCATCAAAGTGAATGGTTCTATGCAGTGCTAGACACATCAAAGTGAATGGTTCTATGCAGTGCTAGACACATCAAAGTGAATGGTTCTATGCAGTGCTAGACACATCAAAGTGAATGGTTCTATGCAGTGCTAGACACATCAAAGTGAATGGTTCTATGGAGTGCTAGACACATCAAAGTGAATGGTTCTATGCAGTGCTAGACACATCAAAGTGAATGGTTCTATGCAGTGCTAGACACATCAAAGTGAATGGTTCTATGCAGTGCTAGACACATCAAAGTGAATGGTTCTATGTGGTAATGATTAGATATTGCCAATGCGGTCATAGCGAAGCTGAAAATGTTTCCCACTTTATATATCAATGCCATTTAGCAGAAGCTTTTATCCAAAGCATCTGAAAGTCATGCCTGCATATATTTTACATATGGGTGGACCCAGGAATTGAACCCACTATCCTGGCCTTACAAGTGCCACACTCCACCAACTGAGCTACAATTCATAATTCAGATGCGATACTTTCGTTCAATGTCTGTACACATACATGCTCTTACGAAACCATATGTGTGAGTTCTAATTTTATCAGGGACGCAAATTTGGTTTTAGAAGTTAGGGGGACGTAACTAAATAATGTTATGTATATTTTTTATCCAGCCGGATAAACACTCCAAACAGCCTACCCGACCGCTAGGAGGTGTCAGCATGGTCCTAAAGCACAACTTTGCCTCGTTTTGTATCACATTCTAATGATACATCTGGGGGGGGGGGGGGGGGGGGGGGGTAGAATGTAGAAATGTCCCTGCCATACCCAGTGAAAGTTGCAGACCTAAATTGTATAGTTTATGAACTGTTGTGTTTTTTTTTTGGCTTTGTTTGAAGTGACTTACACCGTTTTTCATAGAGAAACATAAACATATGTTTTCAGGTGCCAAACCTGTGCCTAAAAGAGCTCCCTGTTAAAAAGTACAGTTCTATGCAATGATGTATATAAACCCATCAAAGTGAATGTATGGTTTTATGCGGTAATGATTAGATATTGCCAATCAGAGGGAGGGGAAAGAGATAGAAAGAGAGAGACCTCAGAGGAGTTTGGGAAATAACAGTCTACAGTTGAAATCCCCTGCATGTGTTTGTGATCCACATGAATTGTCTTCACGATGGGAAAAAGGGGCTTATACAGTCCCTCTCAGATTTGTGTGTGTGTCACGGTTGTCATATGATGAAGCAGCGGACCGAAGCGCAGCGTGTGTATCGTTCCACATTTTCTTTATTAAACTGTGAAACTATGCAATACATACAAATAAACTGAATGACCAAAAACAACAAACCCGTGACAAAGCGTTACAACATACACTTACTCAAAATCAATCTCCCACAAACCCAGGTGGGAAAAACAACTACTTATGTATGATCTCCAGTTAGAGACAACGATGACCAGCTGCCTTTAATTGGAGATCATCCCAAAAAAAACAACAACATAGAAATACAAAACTAGAACATAACAACATAGAAAATCTAAACTAGAAAAAAACCCTGTCACGCCCTGACCTAGTCTACCATAGAAAATAACAGCTTTCTATGGTCATGACGTGACAGTGTGTGTGTGTGTGTGTGTGTGTGTGTGTGTGTGTGTGTGTGTGTGTGTGTGTGTGTGTGTGTGTGTGTGTGTGTGTGTGTTTGATAATCACTTATTGTCTCCACGATGTGAGAAAGTGGCTTTTACGGTCCCTCTCAAATTTGTGTGTGCGTGTGTTTGATAATCATTCATTGTTTCCACGATGGGAAAAAGTGGCACTGGATACAATAGCACTCTCACACTTTGATGTGTTGTACTCTGCTGTTTTATACACTCTCCAGTTATTTCTGTGCATTTTACCTTTTAAAATGTTCTCTCACTGTGTTAGATATGTCAGTAACGCAATGTCAAAAATTAGAGGAGAGTTCTATTAACCCTGTGAAAATAGTCACCACTTGAACTAATAATATAACTATTGAGGGTAATTACATGGTTGCAAGGTTTTAAATGTAAGGTTTCTTTTATAATGTCATTTTTTGTACTTTATTTAAGAAGACTCTTAATTAATTTAGATTCTAACGAGAGTGAAATAGAATTACCTTTAATATTTAACTGATAAACCTCCTTTCCACCCTCCCCTCTTTCTCTCTCTCTCTCTCTCTCTCTCTCTCACACACACACACTCTCGACAGTGGACATTGAGCAGGCCAGTTCGCTGGGCTCGGAGGGGAAGGATGATGATAAGGTGGGTTTGTGGAGCCTAGAGGTCCAGGACTATCAGGACAGTCTGGACAAGACCAGTCTGACCCCCAGCGAGGGAGAGGGTGACGGGGAGGGGACTGAGCCAGCAGGCAGCCCCAGCCCTAGGGGCCTCTCAACTCGGCCCCACAACCTAAGCCTCAGCCCCAGCCCCAGAGGGGGCCACTGGGCAGAGGGGGCCGAGGAGGAGGAGAGCCCTGGGAGTGAGCTAACCATGGAGGACAAGGATGGAGAGAGGGAGCAGGGATCACTCAAGACCTATAGTAAGCTTATCAATAAAGGTCACACTTTTTCTTCTTCAGTCTTGGTTTGTCCCCAATCTCTTATGGACAGACTACGTAAACATAGATGGTACCGTAGATCTGTCATGATACATTGGGATGCGTGAGATAACGAGCAGTATTAGGTCCGGTGCTTTGGACAAATCATGATTTCGCAGGTTTTTGTATCTTTCGAAGTGTGGAAGGGTAGGGGACATTTGGCCCATAGACTTACCTGCAACTTAAAAAAAAAAAGGGTGGAGCTTTTCGTTCCGGTTCCGATACTCGTTCTATGCCTTCTCTTAACACATATGATCCCGAACTTAATTGAGCATCTGACCAATTATGCAAGACTTTAGTTCTGGGTTAACCGAGATTTGTTTGTCCCAAATATCCCAAATGGCACCCTATAGTGCACTACTACCATAGATCTTTGGTCAAAAGTAGTGTACTATACTGAACAAAAATATAAGCGCAACATGTAAAGTGTTCCATGAGCTGAAATAAAAGATCCCAGAAATGTCCCATACGCACAAAAAGCTTATTTCTCAAAACTGTTTAGCACAAATTTGTTTACATCACTGTTAGTGCCAAGATAAACCATCCACCTGACAGGTGTGGCATATCAAAAAGCTTATTCAACAGCATGATCATTACAAAGGTACACCTTGTGCAATAAAAGGCCACTCTAAAATGTGCCGTTTTGTCACACACACATGCTCACATACACGTTCCCTTTTATTTAGATAGGAGATCAAAGGCTCACGCAGCTCGCCTCCTAACAATCACTTGTTGCTCCCTTTTCTCTTTCTTCCTTCCTTTCTTTCTTTCTTTCTTTCTCTCTATCTCACACACACTCTTTCTCTCTCACTTTTACAAACACACACACACACACACACACACACACACACACACACACACACACACACACACACAAACACACACACACACACACACACACACATACACACACACACACACACACACACACTCTCTCTCTATCTCTCCCCCTTTCTCTCCCTCTCTCCTCTCTCACCTCATGTGATTTGGCTGTGTCTGATGAATGCAAAGCCCAGTTTTTACAACACTCAACCACACAGGCTCTTCCCTCGCCACATGAAGAACGGATCAAAATATGCCAACATCTGCAAACATTTGAAAAAACGTCCTCAAAGTGTCACAGGCAGGCAGCTCAGTGCAGAGCAGAGCACTCTGATTGTGATAGAAACCAAAGCGCCCTCTCGTCTCTCGTCTTCTCTTCACATTACATTACATCTGTGGGTTTCTATGCCTGTTACTGCACTCAAGGTCAATGAGAAAAGCTTTGTGGCTATTCCTTTCGGATGCCCAGAGCAGACAACTTCTCTCTTTCATAGTTGTTCATAAAATTCAAAACACAGTATAACTATGTATTTTATCTAAGTGTTAAACAATGACTAAAACATTGCAAGCACAAGGGTGAAATATTCTCTAGATAGTGCACTACATTCGACCAGAGTAGTGCGCTTCATAGAAAATAGAGTCATTGTGAATGTGCCCTCTCTCTCTATCTGTTCTATTTTGTTTACTATATGGAACCAGACCAGTTGACTATTAATGAAATTCACTACACATAAAATACTGTCATTTGGGATTTGCTCACAGTCTCTGTTCATATCATATCATTACATCATATTTAAGCAATAGGGCATGAGAGCCTATGGTTTATTTGTTGGGTGTCCTTAGGCACAGCACACGTTTTTATCCCCTATCCCTCTTTTTCCCAGCAGGTCAGAGGTCAGACAGTCAGGCCCTGGAGGACATGGCCCACTATGACTTCCTGGCCCAGCTGAGAAAGGCATCCTCCCACCACCCTGCCTCCCAACACTACCACCAGCACCATCAGCCCCCTAACGGCAGCGCTACAGCCCCAGCCATGTATCACCCTGGCAGCCTGAACCTCCACGATGACCCCCTTCCCATCTGGTCTACTGGGACGCAGCGCTCACCTGAGGGACAAGGTACTATAGGCTACTCTCTGCCTGCTTTGACGCAAACACACTGCATGTCTCTATCTACTGCATGCTAATAAGACTAGTTTTCCAGGTAGACTACTGTCTGCTTTCACTCAAACACCTTTCTCGTAATCTCTATTTATACGGCCGGTAAGGCTTTCTACAAGATTCATAGAGCTACTTTTTTTCAAAATTGCAGGGGAAAAAAATATGAAGCCTATCTTTAGAGGCCTATAGATATACGTGCAGTTGAAGTCAGAAGTTTACATACACCTTAGCCAAGTACATTTAAACTCAGTTTTTCACAATTCCCGACATTTAATCCCAGTAAAAATTCCCTGTTTTAGGTCAGTTAGGATCGCCACTTTATTTTAAGAATGTGAAATGTCAGAATAATAGTAGAGAGAATGATTTAGTTCAGCTTTTATTTCTTTCATCATATTCCCAGTGGGTCAGAAGTTTACATACACTCAATTACTATTTGGTAGCATTGCCTTTAAATTGTTTAACTTGGGTCAAACGTTTCACGTAGCCTTCCACAAGCTTCTCACAATAAGTTGGTTTGTAGGCCTCCTTGCTCGCACACACTTTTTCAGTTCTGCCCACACAGTTTCTATGGGATTGAGGTTTGTGATGGCCACTCCAATACCTTGACTTTGTGGTCCTTAAGCCATTTTGTAACAACTTTGGAAGTATGCTTAGGGTCATTGTCCATTTGGAAGACCCATTTGCAACAAAGCTTTAACTTCCTGACTGATGTCTTGAGATGTTGCTTCAATATATCCACATAATTTTCCCTCCTCATGATGCCATCTATTTTGTGAAGCGCACCAGTCCCTCCTGCAGCAATGCACCCACACAACATGATGCTGCCACCCCCGTGCTTCACGGTTGGGTTGGTGTTCTTTGGCTTGCAAGCCTCCCCCTTTTCCTTCAAACATAATGATGGTCATTATGGCCAAACAGTTCCATTTTTGTTTCATCTGACGAGAGGACATTTCTCCAAAAAGTGCAATCTTTTTCCCCATATGCAGTTGCAAACCGTAGTCTGGCTTTTTTATGGCAGTTTTGGAGCAGTGGCTTCTTCCTTGCTGAGTGGCCTTTCAGGTTATGTCGATATAGAACTTGTTTTACTGTGGATATAGATAATTTTGTACCTGTTTCCTCCAGCATCTTCACAAGGTCCTTTGCTGTTGTTGTGGGATTGATTTGCACTTTTCACACCAAAGTACGTTCATCTGTAGGAGACAGAACGCGTCTCCTTCCTGAGCGGTATGACAGCTGCACGGTCCCATGGTGTTTATCCTTGCGTACTATTGTTTGTACAGATGAACGTGGTACCTTCAGGCATTTGGAAATTGCTCCCAAGGATGAACCAGACTTGTGGAGGTCTACAATTTTTTTTCTGAGGTCTTGGCTGATTTCTTTTGATTTTCCCGTGATGTCAAGCAAAGAGGCACTGAGTTTGAAGGTAGACCTTGAAATACATCCACAGGTACACCTCCAATTGACTCAAATGATGTCAATTAGCCTATCACTAGCTTCTAAAGCAAGCTGTTTAAAGGCATAGTCAATTTAGTGTATGTAAGCTTCTGACCCACTAGAATTGTGATACAGTGAATTATAAGTGAAATAATCTGTCTGTAAACAATTGTTGGAAAAATTACTTGTTTCATGCACAAAGTAGATGTCCTAACCGACTTGCCAAAACTATAGTTTGTTAACAAGAAATTTGTGGAGTGGTTGAAAAACAAGTTTTAATGTCTCCAACGTAAGTGTATGTAAACTTCCGACTTCAACTGTATGTAGATATAGTTTGAGGACTGGACATAGTATCTTCCTGAAGGTTTAGTTCACCCTCTCTCTCTCTGGTGTTTGTGCACCCTAGATGGCATCCCTCTGAGTCCTGATACTCTGAGGAACCTTCAGGCATGTCCTTTCTGCCAGCGCACCTACCACCTCGGTGCGTCTCTACGCGAGCACATCAAGTTCTGCCATGAGCGGGACGGGGGGCACATGGTGTGCCCGGTCTGTGGGTACACTGCCCGCTATAGGGCACAGATGGAACAACACATGGCACTGCACAGTCAGGTAGAGGATAAGGTGAGACACTGGAAGAAATATAAAATCATTCTTTTGGAGCCCATCTACTACAAGGTGGCACTCTTTTTAATGGATCTTTTGAGCTGGATCTGAACCAGCGAGCTAATGACTCATGAAAAGAGTTTTGTGTTAGTTCATTTAGTTTGACTGTTGAACATGCAATGCCGCTCTCAAGTGAATTCTTAATCTCTTGTAGGCAGGCCTACTGATTTGACTGTGTGTATGGTTATGTCTGTGTGTGATTGGTGCAGCACCCTGTGTCCGACCACGGCATAGAGAGCAGGAAGTTCAAGTGTCTTCAGTGTGGGAAAGCCTTCAAGTACAAACACCATCTCAAGGAGCACCTCCGCATCCACAGCGGTAAGGAAAAGGAAAATCCAAATCAATCCTGTCAACTTTACGTCGTGTCAGATAAGGTACTCTAGGTTCAGTAGAATCTTATATAGGTAGCGCCTTATGTACAGCAGGTTTATTATTAAGGATAGGTGGGTAAGAGGGTAGAATCAAGAGCAGAAGAGCATGATCTGCTCTATGAAGTCTATTCTGTTTTTTTGACAATGAAATGTTTTCTGAACTGTAGTATCTTGGATTGATATTCCCTATCTGCGCTTCTTCCTTTAGGTGAGAAACCGTACGAGTGCTCCAGTTGCAAGAAGCGTTTCTCTCACTCCGGCTCCTACAGCTCACACCTCAGCAGTAAGAAGTGCCTGACCGGAGGAGGAGGAGGCAGCGGAGGAAGAGGGGGCAGCGGAGGAGAAGGAGGCAGCGGAGGAGGAGAAGGGAGCTATAACAACGGACATGGCCACCATTGGGCCAACTACTCCTCCCTTGCGTCACCCTCTGCAGGTAGTGGAAGGAACAGCAGTGGGATGGGCTCTCCCTACCCTCCCCACACCCAGGAGGAACATCCTCCAATGGGGTTAGAGAGGAACCTGTATCTCCCTAGAGACCATGGTACGCGTCTCCTCCGGGGCCAGGAGCTAGGCTGGGAGTTGGGCCGGCGGTGGGACCCCACGCCGGAGCGCTTGCTCCAGGCCAGTGTGTTCAAGGAGACCAACCTGCTGCCGTACCTCCATGCCGGCACCGGGGTAAAGTTTGAGCAGATGCTGCAGGAGATGCTGCACAGGGAGGAGAGAGGGTCTGGCTCAGCCAGGGAGGAGGGGAGACTGGGGGTTCACAATGGAGGGAGAGACGGGAAGGCATCACCGGAGGCTCCGTTGAAACTAAAACGCAACCGTGCCGGCTCGGGTGATGGCCAGGGGGTAGGTGGAGGGGTAACATGTCGTTGGTGCTCTCAGCTATTTCCCAGCCCCGCCATCTTACTCCAGCACGAGCGCTACCTCTGTAAGATTTACCGAGAGGCCATGGAGGTGTCTGAGGATCCTCACAGCAAAAAACACCTCTCTCCCCTCTACTTCTCCACCAGACCCCCTCTCCACCCACCACCATCAGCAGATAACCACAAACCCCCAGCGATGACTAACGGTTTCCCGAAAGACAAGTCTCCTCTCCAGAGACCCAGCTGGAACTCTGTCCCTCAACAGCTGCTGGTTGCCATGCACTCCCCCCTCCCGCCCAGCCCAGACTCACTTGCCATGAGGTCCCATTGGTCCAGCCAGGAGAGTGACAGGAGTGGCGGCAGCCCTGGCCAACCAGCACCAACCAGCCCTGCTACAGACATGTCATCCCCTCCCCCATTGGGGCGAAGACGGGTCCCCTCTTCAGGGTTTGGCTCGCACCTCTGCCTGGACCTGTCCTCTGCCGTCCTCACCACTCCTGCAAGCCGAGCTGCCCCCCAGGGAAGGACCCACCGGTCGTATAGCTCCGAGAATGACCAACCCCTGGATCTCTCCCTCCCCAAGCCCCAGGAGGGGAAAGCCCTAGAGGACAGCAAGCCCTATAATGGACACCCTCACTGGGAAGAGAAGAGACAGAAGACCCAGAGAAACCCAGCAGAGAACCAGCACTACCGGAGGCTGAGTGTCAGTCTCAGTCCACCTCCTCACCAGGTAGAGTAGCTGCTACATGTGCAGTAGCTAATGGGGATCCTAATAAAGTAAACCATGTGTGCGTGCAGATGTGGGGCAGGAAGAGGGGGTACTATTTATGTCTGACTATGGACTGTTGTTTGTTTCGTGCTGTGTTTCTATGCAGTTTATGTATTTAATATGTGAGCACTGGTAAGAATTCCCTCCTTAAACTTCAATCTACAGTAATCTACTCTAATCCCACCAGCATCATGCAGTCTACAGCGGCGCTCATATTGTCGGGGGTTCCATCTACAGTGCCTATCCTTTGTTTAACCCTATGATGCCTGCTGGGCTAGCTGGCTCAGGGCATGATGGGGTCCCCTCCCTGCCCCTCAGCCGTCCAGTTAGCAACCAGGGATTCCTCTCACCCATGACCTACATGATGGAGTCAGACACAGACGCTGTGCTGAAGAGGATCCACCAGGAGAGACGAGCATTAATGGTAAAATTTATGTTTTTTCTTAGATGGGCTGACAAATACTGTACATGTTACTTCCAACAGTGTAACTGTATTTCATGTCACCTCCATGCGTAGATATTCCAAGCAATGGATTTCACATTCATCTTGTCATGAAAAACAAGGCTTAACCTAGTTAAGTCAACCAGTTGGTTGATGTCTTCTCAGTCAGAACAAGTATACAGCTAGAAAATAACATCATCAAGATGTCATGTGCCAAAGGTTTGCCAAACATTTGCCCGTTGGGTAGAGACCTCTCCGACTATAGATCTGTGTGTGTCCTGCAGGGTGAGGTGATGGGCCGCGGGGGTCTGGACTACCTCTCTCTGATACAGGAGGGAGGAGAGGGCGAGGGGGGGCCAGGGAGGAAGAGACTAAAGAAGACAGACGAAGGCCTGTACGCTTGTGACATCTGTGACAAAACCTTCCAGAAGAGCAGCTCTCTGCTCCGACACAAATACGAGCACACAGGTACATACAGAGTCTACTGTAACTATCTTACTCAATGAATTTTGAAGCATATGATTGATATTGATAGATCATGTTTCTGTTGTATTGCTAAAGTGAGCAAAGTGTTCCATGATCAGGCAGATATTATCAAAAACAGAACAAGGAACTGAACTACATACACATAAAGGATCTTTAACAATTGCAAAAAAAAGCAAATGTACTTGATCAAGAAATTGCCACAGTTACACATCTGCCTCTGTTTTGGTGTATTCCCACAGGTAAGCGTCCTCACGAGTGCAAGATCTGCAAGAAGGCCTTCAAGCACAAGCACCATCTAATTGAACACAGCCGCCTGCACTCTGGAGAGAAGCCCTACCAGTGTGACAAGTGTGGCAAGCGCTTCTCCCACTCGGGCTCCTACTCCCAACACATGAACCATCGGTATGCCTACTGCAGCCTGCACCAGGACCAGAATGGGGGTGAGGAGCATCCTCTAACCCCAGGAGGGTCCACCGATGTGGGCCACATGGCCTTGGACACCCCCCTTTCCATGGAGGACACCCCAACATTTCTTAGTGACTCCAGTCTAGACGGGGGGATAGAAGGGAGAGTAGATGAAGAGGAGGAAGAAGAGGAGCACGAGACAGAAGAGACTGGAGGCGGACGTATGAAGGAGGCATGTAGTTTGTCAGGGTTAAGGTCTGGTGGGGGGTTGGGGCCGAGCCCCAGTCTGGCACAGGGGTCCCCTGTGGGGAGGGACAGAGAGAGAGAACAGAGGGAGAGAGACAAAGAGCAGGTTGACAGACACAATGAAGAGAGAGAGAGTGCTGGTCTAGGGACTCACGGACTAGAGACCAACCATCACTGGGACAAAGACACATTGGAACGAAATGGAGACCAGAACATAGACACATACGAGCTGAGCCAGGAAGCTACAGTGTCACAACAGTGGACAAGTGTGCCAAAACAATGCATCTAGCTACATGTACAAATAAGGATTAATAGGTGTGAAAATATATTTTAAAAATGCACTGTTCAAAATATAGCAAAACGTATACTGTACAGGTACAGTAAGTGACTTCCAATGCAAAGTCATATGAACATAACCAAAATAAGGACCACATGAACTGATAGCATAACATAAAGTGCATAGTGAGAGCCATGGGTATGATATTCACGCTGGTCGGTATGTTAGCATGCACAATATTGACCACTACATATCTGTCATCACAGCTACCAGTTGACCACTTACGACTGGTTTAAGGTAAAGGTGAAGGAGTATGCACTGCAAGGTAATGTTGTTCATGTTGTTCTGTAGCAAGCAGTGTTGTTCAATGTGTTTCCAGTTGCCTTATCAGTATAATACAGTATTTTTTATTTGGCAATACAAGTATTCACTTTTGAAGGTTTTTATATTAGATTTGACATCATATTCTCCAAAGACCAAGAGGTATCTCTGTATCAAACAATTGACCTCTGTGTTTTAAAATGAATAAGCAATAAATAATAACTATTGTTCAAATTAGAATAAAGGATTAAAGATGTATTATTTTTTGCCAAAGCTACAAATTGGTTTAGGATATATCCATTATGACTGTGGTCAGCTGTGCATTCATTATGGGCATTAGTATGCAGATAGATTAGTGCCACATTATGTAAATTGTTATATTGGCAGTAATATACTGTATCTCCATACAAACACAGATTTACCATTGGGTTTCCATGGTGACTAATGAATGGCTAATACAGTGTCTAAAAGATCAACAGGGAAGCCGGTCACTACAAACGCTCACTGACTTTTACACTGAGCCATTAGGAAGTTGAATGTTGGGTAGCCACCCTAAGCCTGCTAAAGTAAATCAATTTACAGTATTTCTACACACAAGGGGAAAACTAGAGAGTATATATATCCAAATTAAAATTGTTTTATTTTGTTTTCTTTGAAGAATAAGCAAATAAATTAAACTTGTACTGCCTCACAAAATGATCCATATCTCTTAACAGACATGTGGAGTTGCTTTGTCTCTATTAGAAAAACGCAAATACATTGTCTCGCTCTATGAAATATAAGTGCAGTACTATGCTTGTACCACAGTGTAGGTCGTACTACAGTTGCACTCGAATATATTAGCCCCCTTGCACGATTCACTATTTCTTCTCAAATACGTTGAAATTGAAAAACAGTTTCATGTTCACACGTTTATTTGTTTGGTTAATAACTGCACAGTTTGTTTGTTTGTTTGGTTTGTTTGTTTGGTTAATAACTGCACAGTTTTTAAAGGTCCAATGCAACCGTTTTTATCGCAATATCAAATAATTTCTGGGTAACAATTAAGTACCTTACAGTGATTGTTTTCAATTTAAATGGTTGAAAATAAACAAAAATAAATTCTTAGCAAAGAGCAATTTATCAAGCAAGAATTTTGCAAGGACTGTCCTAGAGTGGGGAGGGGAAAAGTGAAAACTTCCTGTTACTGGCAAAAAGGTTTGGAACTCTTTTTTCTTATTGGTCTATTAAATAATTTACTGCATGGTGATGTCACCAGGCAGGCCAAAACTCCATCCTACCAAAACAGACTGACATTTCAGGCAGTCTTTTCAAATAGCTCTTACACTAAAAGGGCATTATAATTTTCATAATTTCACAGTATTATTCCAACCTCATAGTGTGGAAATATATATAAAACACAGGGAAATCATGTTTTTGACTGCACTGGGCCTTTAATCAAAACTGAATTGAGATTTTTCACTTCAAATGGCCTGGAATAAATTACTCACAATTCCAATTAATTTGGTTGGAGGCAGGTGATTCTCATTTACTGTGTAATTGATCTAACCTGTGGTAAGTAGCAGGTTGCAACAGGGTAAAAATAGCCATTCAACCAGTTTTGAAAAGATCCATTCTGATCCATTGCACTCTATTGTAAATTTTAAGGGTGCCAATAGCACAACTGTATATTGCCACAACAATGAAAGCAGTGTCACTTATTTCAGTTCTGGTGTTACCATAAAAATAGAATTTCTAGAACTGGACATTCCTATTCTTTCAGTCTCTATTTCTATGGGTGTGTCCACAGCGACAGAGTCAAGCAAGGTCTCAGAACAGATTCTATAACATTTATCATCTTCATACTTCCTCTATCTGACTGTGGTGCAGTCCATGTGAAAACCGCCTCAGATATACAGCATTCAGCCACTTTGAGTCATCTGTAACTTCTCTGCTACAGTTGATAAGATTGAGTTACAGAGAGCTTAGATGTGACCAAGCCATTGTCTTCAGTACATACTGTACTACTGTACCTGTGTGGTAGTCTGGCTAACATCTAATGTGAAGTCTTCCTGACTTCAGAGTCTGGAAAGGCTGTTTTGATGTTGTCAGCACGATGCGTCGATAATTAATGGGGCTGTGCTTTTACTGGTTGGCTCTCCTCCGTGTTTTTCTCCCTCAAACACCCACATACACAGCCCCCCGAGCGCTGCCCCACTTCCGTTACAACTGTTGGAATTTCAAATCCAAACAATGAGAGGTCTCAACTCCCCAGGAAAAACAATCAAACATTTGAGAACCAATTAATGCGTCCACTCAATTTCTGAGCCAATATTGCATTTACAACAGCCCCCTGTCCAGACCAGTGTGTCACGCAGGGCCGTCATACTTTTGCTCAAGACCAAACATTTAAAGTAGGCTGAACAAATGTACCAAAATCATTAAAATCCCAATTAAAATGCATAGCAGAGGCCAGAGACAGTGCCAGTTTGCTTTGTCAGTTAGTCAGTGCATCCGATTGCTTTGAAATTGATGTCGGCATTTGAACTCGGCCTTGTATACCTTGTTGTAATCTGATAGCCATGTGTTCATTTAATTGGGAATTGGGAGGTGAGGGAGCCCTCCTTTTTGGTGACCATTTGAAACCAAAAGCTATTTTATTGCTATTAAAATATAGGCTGTGATAGCTGTAATACATTTCCACCTCTCACTCGATCAGTCTTCCTCGATTAAAATTAGATACTCTTACAGATCAATCTTGATGGCAAAATGTCATTAAATATTGCTAAGTTATTTAGCTATAGTATGGATGTAGGGTTGTTTTTTAAAGTAGAATAATCACCCATATAGTGCAACTAATATCAGATAGACAAGCTGGCCCTCTCCAGCCATTACCACAAGCTCATCCTCCCAAATAAGGTGCCACCAACCTCCGTGGTTGCAATCAATATTATCAGCCACCTGGTTGATACAAAATGTTTCAATATTCTCTGAGCCGCTTCGTTCGTTGATACAACGCTTCAATATTCGCAGAATGTTTGCCTTCCCTGGCGAAAAATGCAAACGCGACAATGAGCTGGGCGCACACTTGAGGAACATCTCTGAATGCAGCACAACGAGCGCACGAAACAATGCCACTGTCATGGTACGCCTATGCGCCGTTCCACAAGGGTGGCTTCATATATAACCTTACATAAGACAGATGGTTACCTAAGGCAAAATCAAAAGGAGGGTGGATGGGTGGGCGTTGAGAGTTTGAATCTCATCACAGATAACGTGAATGTCTAGCAACCCAAAGGTTGGTTTGAATCTCATGGACAATTTTAGCATTTTACCTAATTAGCAACTTTTCAACTGCATGTTTTAGCTACTTTGCAACTCGGTACAGAAAGGCATAGTGGAACTCCATGGCTTGGGATTGGTGCTGAATGGACAGCCCTCTGTCTAGAGCCAGCTATATAATTATTTTGTTTGTGGGCAGTTCTTTGGGCACCATGATGTTTTAATAAACATCTTATTTTGCATTCAAGCCTCAGTTTTTGATTTATTCCTTTTTTCGACAGTGTACAGGTTTCCATCTCTTCCAGTTGGTGGGCAGTTAGACATTTTTGGGCACAGATAGCCAGGGGCACACTCCAACACTCAGACATAATTTACAAATGAAGCATTTGTGTTTAGTTGGTCCGCCAGATCAGAGGCAGTAGGGATGACAAGGAATGTTATCTTGATAAGTGTGTGAATTGGACCATTTTCATGTCAAAATCTAATGAGTACCTTTGGGTGTCAGGGAAAATGTATGGAGTAATAAGTACATTATTTTTTTTAGGAATGTAGTGAAGTAAAAGTAAAAGTTGGCAAAAATATAAATAGTAAAATAAAGTGCAGATAACCCAAAAAAACGACTTAAGTAGTACTTTAAAGTATTTTTACTTATGTACTTTACACCACTGTGTTTTGTATGGTATGTATTCATTTGTGGATGCCCATTTCGTATGATATTTTAGTAATTATAATTCGTATTATATGTTTCAAATTTGCAAAACGTACAAAATATGTTACGAATTTGCAAACAAATGATATGTTATGAATTTTAGCTAGGTGGCTAACATCAGCTAGCTCTCTAATGTTATGCATTTGTAGATTTTCCTTTTGTGTTTCGTAATTTTCGTAATTCTTTGGTCAAGTTTGTTTGTCTTCATGCGTCGTTGTCGATTGTAGGCCTAAGTAGGTCCTTTGATGTAGCCTATGCCTTTTCTTTCAATGCAGGGTAGGATTTATCTGGCATAGTTTGCATTCGCGGTCAGCCGTTTTATGCACCGGTTACTTACACGTTGATGTTGGCATTTTAAGTCGGCCTTGTTGTTGATATCGTGTATTATGCCTCGATTTCACGTTCACTGTATTCGCCGTTCCACAAGTAAGCGTTTCAATTCATGATGAGGTTGAGTAGTGGTTGACATCGCAGCCTATTTTTTGTTGTTGTTGTTGTTGTTGTTGTTGTTGCTGTTCTCCAAATAGCATTTTACAGTTTTTCAATTGTGTAGAAATGCAATAAATGAGCTTCAACCTCCTAAAGAAAATCATACTTTGCCATACCCTAGGTTTAGCTGAACTGATACCACTGGTGTCACAGCTCTTCCTGGACTGTGTCAAGTCAGTCATGTCAGCCAGGGTACCTGTGTGGAGCCATACTAGTGCCAGCAGAAATTACATTTAAATTCAATCATTTTGAATTCAGAAAGTGAATTTGAATTCAATAGTTCTGAATTTGTGTTTCACAAATTGCATATGCCTGACACTTACTCTATCACTATGAATTGAAAGCCCATCATGGGCTTGTCAATATTTAGTAACAGAGAGTGTAGTCATATATCCAATCAACCAACTTCAAGATGATCCAATTTTGTAGTATTGAACTGCAAGCTTACAACTGCCTCATGCCACCAGCTGTTGTTAATTTTATTATATGTATATCTGCACAAACATACTTTTATCAGGCTGTATTTTTTTAATCAACTCAGCTATGACTTTTTTATTGAATTACATTTAGTATTGTTTTTTTAACCTGTGGATATATTTGTAATAAAAATGTACATTTTGCTTTACCCTTTGATTAATTATTTCACAAACTGCATCACTGGATAGGACCACACATGAATTATCAGCTTCAGGGATAAACCAATCAAAATGCTCCCAGTAGGCCTACCTCAGTTCCCTCTTACGGTATATGGTAACCTCACCACCTCAATTCTCTGCTCAAGGGGACTAAATGTACAGAATGTGCATGATGATTCAGAGATAGTGGAGATGTTTTACCCTGAAACATGTGGTTTTGGCTGTGCCATGCAGACAAGACAGTGCTCAGTAACTGTTTTAACTCACAGATAGCTTAGTCATCAGTCCTTAGTCACTCCTCTAGTGTAACTAGAAAGACAGCAGGGACATTTTCATTTTTCATTTTTACCTTACGCAGGTGTGCAACAAGCTCTTTGGGAGCGGCTCTTTGAGAGTTGCTCCCCTGAACAAATCAAATCAAAGTTTATTTGTCACGTGCACCGAATACAACAGGTGTAGAACTTACAGTGAAATGCTTACTTACAGGCTCTAACCAATAGTGGAAAAAAGGTATTAGGTGAACAATAGGTAGATAAAGAAATAAAAAGACAGGCTATATACAGTAGCGAGGCTATAAAAGTAGTGAGGCTACATACAGACACCGGTTAGTCAGGCTGATTGAGGTAGTATGTACACGTAGATATGGTTAAAGTGACTATGCATATATGATGAACAGAGAGTAGCAGTAGCGTAAAAGAGGGGTTGGTGGGTGGTGGGTGGGACACAATGCAGATAGCCCGGTTAGCCAATGTGCACTGGTTGGTCGGCCCAATTAAGGTAGTATGTACATGAATGTATAGTTAAAGTGACTATGCATATATGATAAACAGAGAGCAGCAGCAGCGTAAAAAGAGGGGTTGGGGTGGGGGGGCGGGTTGGGGGGGCACACAGTGCAAATAGTCCGGGTAGCCATTTGATTACCTGTTCATGGCTTTGGGGTAAAAACTGTTGAGAAGCCTTTTTGTCCTAGACTTGGCACTCCGGTACCGCTTGCCATGCGGTAGCAGAGAGAAAAGTCTATGACTGGGGTGGCTGGGGTCTTTGACAATTTTTAGGGCCTTCCTCTGACACCGCCTGGTGAAGAGGTCCTGGATGGCAGGCAGCTTAGCCCCAGTGATGAGACACCAAGAAACTTGAAGCTGTCAACCTGCTCCACTACAGCCCCGTCGATGAGAATTGGGGCGTGCTCGGTCCTCCTTTTCCTGTAGTCCACAATCATCTCCTTATTCTTTGTTACGTTGAGGTATAGTTTGTTATTCTGGCACCACCCGGCCAGGTCTCTGACCTCCCCCCTATAGGCTATCTCGTCGTTGTCGGTGATCAGGCCTACCACTGTTGTGTCGTCTGCAAACTTAATGATGGTTTTGGAGTTGTGCCTGGGCATGCAGTCATGGGTGAACAGGGAGTAAAGGAGGGGACTGAGCACGCACCCCTGGGAAGCTCCAGTGTTGAGGATCAGCGTGGCAGATGTGTTGCTACCTACCCTCACCACCTGGGGGCGGCCTGTCAGGAAGTCTAGGATCCAGTTGCAGAGGGAGATGTTTAGTCCCAGCATCCTTAGCTTAGTGATGAGCTTTGAGGGTACTATGATGTTGAACACTGAGCTGTAGTCAATGAATAGCATTCTCACATAAGTGTTCCTTTTGTCCAGGTGGGAAAGGGCAGTGTGGAGTGCAATAGAGATTGCATCATCTGTGGATCTGTTTGGGCGGAATGCAAATTGAAGTGGGTCAAGGGTTTCTGGGATAATGGTGTTGATGTGAGCCATTACCAACCTTTCAAAGCACTTCATGGCTACGGACGTGAGTGCTACGGGTCTGTAGTCATTTAGGCAGGTTGCCTTTATATTCTTGGGCACAGGGACTATGGTGGTCTGCTTGAAACATGTTGGTATTACAGACTCAATCAGGAACATGTTGAAAATGTCAGTGAAGACACCTGCCAGTTGGTCAGCACATGCCCAGAGCACACGTCCTGGTAATCCATCTGGCCCCACAGCCTTGTGTATGTTGACCTGTTTAAAGGTCTTACTCACATAGTCGTCCGGAACAGCTGATGCTCTCATGCATGCCTCAGTGTTGCTTGCCTTGAAGCGAGCATAGAAATGATTTAGCTCGTCTGGTAGGCTCGTGTCACTGGGCAGCTCGCGGCTGTGCTTCCCTTTGTAGTCTGTAATAGTTTGCAAATGTAATTCAACCACTGAAAACCTTCCCATTTCCTGGCCAACAGATTTCCTCATGGATTTTTAATTCAATGGGGTTTTCAGTACATTTATCTAAAGTTATCCCTGTAAGTACAGTGTATCTATCTTTCATTAGAATTTTATCAACAGACTCACTGTAATAGAGAGAGAGAATGGGAATAGAATAATAAGGATCAATAAAAGAATGCCATCAAAACATAGGCCTATAATATAATTCATATCTCTGTTTCAGCACCAATTGGTAGATTTAAAAATGATCTGATCCTGTAGATTATTTAGGGTTAGGAATGTATTCAGTAATCTACCAATTCATAAAAAACAATTTAGGATAGCCTTTACGTACAAAATATATTGGTAAATCCAAAATTCTGTGGTTTGATTAATCCTGAAAGTTGCCATTCAGTTGTTCAATCCATTAAATATTGGAAAGGGAGAAAACAATAAAAGTTGACCAATAGTCCTATTAATCTACCCTAATCCTCACTGATCATGTAACTGATATGACAATGGTCCAGTCGTCGTAAACCATGCGCCAGGCTCCAGGTTCAAACTGCCAGGCTTGGTCTGTATTCCATGATGATTCCATGAAGTGGGCTACATGTCCCAAATTATGAACAACTTGTTATAAGTTAAATACTATCCACTGTTGCTAGCGACCCTCAGGATCAACCACACGGACGTGACAGAGTAAAGAAAGGGAAACTAACGGTGTCGTGGAATGATGCCAAATGTAGCCTACAAATTGAAGGGAACAAACAGTTAAGTGACAGTAAAAAATGTGTGTGGGTATTACTGATGGTGGCTACCAATAGTGGCTAATATGTAACATGACACAAATTGTAATTTATAATTTTTTTAAACTGAGATAAGTCCGGCCTGAAATTTAAACATTGTACAGCACAAAAAGTTTTGGCCAAAATTTGGCCCGACTGTCATTATGCACAGATTTGTCTTGTCGTCTAATTTGGCTTGCTTCTCCAAGATTCATCCCTTCAAGTTATAAGGCCATACAACTTCAATTCTGCATTACGGCGCAGTATTTCATACACTTCACTGTGGGAAAGTGGCACACAATGATGAGTAAGAAAGTTACAGATGCACAAATATCATACCTCACCCCCCTCAAAACGCTAACCACCCTGTTATTGTAACAGTGAGAGGTTAGCATGTCTTGAGGATATAATATTTGTGAGTCTGTAACTTTCTCACTCATCATTATTCATGATTAAGTCAGGACTATCAGTAATCATGATAGCGTCCACATTAATGTAGAAGTGTTTAGAAACATATTCTATTTTTATTTACAATAAAAGTGACTCCAAAATGACACAATACGTTATTTACCATTCATTTCTATTGGGCAAAACGAACAGCATCCAACAAGTTTGTAGAGTCAGAAGGTTTATGTAATCATGGCATGCTAGGAATATTACTGGTCACCATAGCAACACCCACCCGTAGCATGCGCTCCAGCAGGTATATCTCACTGGTCATCCCCAAAGCCAACACCTACTTTGGTCGCCTTTCCTTCCAGTTCTCTGCTGCCAATGACTGGAACAAATTGCAAAAATCACTGAAGTTGGAGACTTATATCTCCCTCACTAACTTCAAGCGTCAGCTGTCAGAGCAGCTTACTGATCGCTGCAGCTGTACACAGTCCATCTGTAAATAGCCCATCCAACCAATTACCCACCTCATCCCCATATTTGTTTTTGTTTTTCTGCTCTTTTGCACACCAGTATTTCTACTTGCACATCCTCATCTGCACATCTATCACTCCAGTGTAAATGTATCAATTGTAATTACTTCGCCACCATTGGCCTATTTATTGCCTTACCTCATTACTTCATTTGCACACACTGTATACAGATTTTTTTATTGTGTTATTGACTGTACGTTTGCTTATCCCATGTCTAACTCTTTGTTGTTGTTTTTGTCGCACTGCTTTGCTTTATCTTGGCCGGGTCACAGTTGTAAATGAAAACTTGCTCTCAACTGGCCTACCTGGTTAAATAAAGGTGAAATAAAAAGATAATAAAAAAATGGGACCAAATACTAAACTTTTGTCTACTTTTATTGGTCCCCTACAATGGCAGGACTATGTACAAAAAGTGCTGTAATTTCAAAACAGTTCACCCGATATGGGTACCCTAAAATTAAAGCTGACAGTCTGCACTTTAACCTCATAGTTATTGTATCAGTTAAAATCCAAAGTTCTGTAGTACTTAGATGTTTTTTTTAAATGGGTCACTGTACCATTACTGTTGGAGTTCAGTGTATAATATAAGAGCTCTCATTTTAGGAATAAAACACAAACTTATAGAAATTGGTTTAAAAAATATATGTAAATATTATACAACACTAACTTTGGGTTGAGTGTAGAAGTCAGATATTAGAGGCAGGCGGGCAAGTCAATAATCTAGGTAAAGTTATAAAGTAATCAATAGGCCTAAATAACCTACATAATATATACGTTGCCAAACTCCAAAATGGTTGTGGTCCTCAATGCACTCAAAAAATAGGGTCACACTTCATTTGGATAGTCTGGATTGTCCACCTGTTGATGCTCTACAGATGGTCATACTACCAACAAACTACCTATCAACCGCTTGCTAAGGTTGCGGTTAGGGTTAGGTTTAGAATAAGGGTTAGGGTAAGGGTTAAGGTTAGGGTTAAGTTTAGGGTTAGAATAAGGGTTAAGGGCTAGGCTTGGGGTTAGTAGATAGTTGAAATGTTACTGCCTGTAGATAGTATGTGGAGCATCTTCAGATGGACTATCCAAAAAAATAGAATCAGAACTGAAACGGAATAGGGAGTTTTCTTCCCATTTTCAAAGGTTATAACGACCCTACTTGAGTCAAATCTTCTCTGATGTCACAAAACTATTTCCCCCTTCCCCTCTCTCTCTCCCATGAGACTTGCAATAATAATAAAAATGAATAAATATTACATATAAAACATCAAAATTTAACGCACGCTATTTTCCTCTACTTTTCTTCTTTTCCTTCTTGTTCGTTTTTGTCTTCTCCTGCCAAACCAGTCAATATAAAAGTATCAAACATGCAGAGGGAGTTTGTTTGCGGAAAGTCCAAATTTTTTTAACATATGCATTTCTAGTTCCTCTTTTGTTCTGTTTATTAAAAACAGTGTTTCCAACAATCACAGGGGAGCTGTTTTCTCTAGCTGTCTCTACAGAGGCGTACATACCTCCACACTTCCTGTATCTCTCATGCTGACACAACCCATTGCTCCTCAACAGACCTAGGTCAGTTCAAATACTATTTTAAATCATTTTAAATGCTTTAGCATTTGCATTAGCCTGCCTGGAGTGCCAGGTGGGCAGGGTTTGCTCTTTTTGAACTATCCTATTGGTCCATTAAACCATGAAATCTCAATCAAGCACAGATAAAGTATTTTTAATTATTTCAAAAAGTATTTGAACGCAGGCCTGGTGTTCGACAACAGACAACCCAAAACCATGACTGACTGATTAATACGCTGAAGAAGTATCACATAGCACTCAAGTCATTTACTCCACGTTCTTTATTGAAGGAACTACTACAATAAAGTTATGTTTTATGTTGTTTAACTGTCTACTTCACAACAGTTCTTACTTTAAGTTTGCTTTACCACAGGTTCATCTGGTAGGGACACTCCAAAGTGAAAGTTGATGGCAGAATATTACACTTATGTACAAACTTTCACAAAATAAATCAGTACGTTTTAATGAAAATTGAAACATACATATCAAATAGTATATATAACACCAGGGGGATTCAAAGGTCTACACAGACTATTCAGTAAAGGTAAGTACATAACATAAGTATTTCAGTTCTTTTGCTTTGCCATTATAACAAAACCAAAGTCCTTTGAAGTTTGAAGTCTGGATACATTCTCCAGCCACGACACAAGTTCGACACAAGTCTAGTACAACAAGGATAGAATTAGAAAACTTTGCATTAACTTTGTTGTAGACTGTTTATAGATAGTGGCACATAGAGTCAACAGCCTTGCTGCTGTTGCTTGTGTTTGGAAGAGTCAGCTGGTGCTCCTACTACAACACTAACGGAGCTGTGGAGACATATCATCCATACTGGCTTTTCCTCCTGTTCCCATCTCTACCCATGCTTTTCTCCTTGCCGTGGGGTGAGGTGAACTAGGCTGGTGTTGTTACTACAGGGGCTAAGGAGACATCATGAGGAGATGCTGGTGTGGTTTCACAGTGTACTGGTTCTGTTGGTTTTATTGGTTTTGGTCTTGGTGTTTGGTTCAGGCTGAGTTTGGGTGGGTTCAATGCAAGGTGTTACAGGGTACCATAGGGGTTGGGTCCCAAGATGGTTCAGGTCACTGAGTTGGGTTCAGACTGGTTGGACTTAGGGCTGGTTGGGCCCAGGGCTCAGACTGGTTGGGATGGGGGCTGGATGGGCTAGGAGACTGGGTTGGCTCTCGACTGGGTCCTTGGGGCTGGGTGGGTTCGGTGTTCTGGGCTGACTGAGTGTCAGAGGGATGCTGAGTTGTTGGGTTCGAAGATGCGGTCGAACTCATTGAGTATGAGCTCCACGGCCTGGTTCTGATACACCATGTTGATGGCCATGTTAGCGTTGTCCCGCTCCGGACGCATCAGGGTGGGACCAAACACTATGCCGATGTTCTGGGTCGACATCCGGTTGGATTTAGCGTGCTCCATCACTCTGGGGGAGGAAGAGAGAGAGAGGGTGGGGAGAGAGAGAGAGAAAGATATTTATATACACAAAAATATAAAACGCAAATGCTACAATTTCAAAGATTTTACAGTTCATATAAGTAAATCAGCCAATTTAAATAAATAAATGAGGCCCTAATCTATGGATTTCACATGACTGGGCAGGTATGCAGCCATGGGTGGGCCTGGGAGGGCATAGACCCACCAAATGGGGAGCCAGGCCAGTGCTTTATTACAGACTGAAGTACTCCTCAGCACCCCCCCACCCCCCCCCCCCCCCACCCCCCCTTAGATGATCCCACACTAGCCCGGCTGATTTGTAGGGGTCCAGATTTTGCAGCTCTTTCAGAACATCAGCTATCTTATTCACTGGGCATGGCTGTGTGTGGACAGTGTGTATGTCAACAATGTCTGTGTGCAGGCATATGGGCAGTACAGTTTGGGTGTCTTTGTGTGTCTGTGGACATCATGTATTTATTTGTGCATCTGCATGTTCGAATGGCTAGGGGGGTGGTCCGGAAAGGGGATATGTCCCCGTCCTTAAGTAGGAAATTTTTGCATTTTTCAAACAGCTTTTTCATGCAATCCAGAGCCATAATCATTATGTATAATTCTATGTAAAGAATGTAAATTGTTCAGAAGTATCTAAGCTTATCTTGGTTAAGGGTACAGACAGACCTTGACCAGGATACTAACGCACTTTGTGCCCCCTCACATTTTGTAGGTGCACACTCACACACATGCATGCCTGCATACAAACACACACACACACACACCTACAAAGGCACAAATAAATACATGTCCACAGACACACAAAGACCCCCAATTTGTTTGACCAAACACAATGCTATTTCTCAGAGATCAAGATAACTACTGACTTTCAGCATGCATATAGGGAAGGGCAATCAACTTGTCCTACTGCACTGACTCAGATGACTGATGATTGGTTTAAAGACATGAATAATATGATTATAGTTGAAGCTGGATTGTCAGATTTTAGTGCAGCCTTAGATGTTAATGATCATAAATTGTTAATTAAAAAAAAATCAGCTGCCATCTCATGGTTGGAGTTATTTTTCCAATAGAACCCAGAGAGTGTTCTTCAATGGAAGCTTCTCTAACATCAGATATATACAGTGCTGTGTCCCTCAGGGCAGTTGCTTTGGGTGGTTACAGTTCTCTATTTTTACAAATGATTTGCCACTGGTCTTATACGAAGATAGAATTACTATGTATGCAGATGATTTCACACTTTACATGTCAGCACCCAAATCTACACTATATACAGTACAAGTCAAAAGTTTGGACACACCTAGTAATTCAAGGGTTTTTCTTTATTTTTACTATTTTCTACAGAATAATAGTGAAGACATCAAAACTATGAAATAACACATATAGAATCATGTAGTAACCAAAAAAGTGTTCAAGAAATCAAAATATAGTTTATATTGGAGATTCTTCAAAGTAGCCACCCTTTGCCATGATGACATCTTTGCACACTCTTGGCATTCTCTCAACCAGCATCATGAGGTAGTCACCTGGAATGCTTTTCAATTAACAGGTGTGCCTTGTTAAAAGTTAATTTGTGGAATTTCTTTCCTTCTTAATGCGTTTGAACCAATCAGTTGTGTTGTGACAAGGTAGGGGTGGTATACAGAAGATAGCCCTATTTGGGAAAAGACCAAGTCCATATTATGGAAAGAACAGCTCAAATAAGCAAAGAAAAATGACAGTCCATCATTACTTTACGACATAAAGGTCAGTCAATACGGAAAATTTCAAGAACTCTGAAAGTTTCTTCAAGTGCAATCGCAAAAACCATCAAGCTCATGATGAAACTGGCTCTCATGAGGACCGCCACAGGAAAGGAAGACCCAGAGTTACCTCTGCTGCAGAGGATAAGTTCATTAGAGTTAACTGCACCTCAGATTGCAGATTGCAAATAAATGCTTCACAGAGTTCAAGTAACAGACACATCTCAACATCAACTGTTCAGAGGATAATGTGTGAATCAGGCCTTCATGGTCGAATTGCTGCAAAGAAACCACTACTAAAGAACACCATTAATAAGATGAGACTTGCTTGGGCCAAGAAACACGAGCAATGGACACTAGACCGATAGAAATCTGTCCTTTGGTCTGATGAGTCCAAATTTGATATTTTTGGTTTCAGCCTTTGTGTCTTTGTGAGATGCAGAGTAGGTGAACGGATGATCTCCGCATGTGTGGTTCCCACCGTGAAGCATGGAGGAGGAGGTGTGATGGTGTGGGGGTGCTTTGCTGGTGACACCGTCTGTGATTTATTTAGAATTCAAGGCACACTTAACAAGCATGACTACCAGAGCATTCTGCAGCGATATGCCATCCCATCTGATTTGCGCTTAAGTGGGACTATAATTTGTTTTTCAAAAGAACAATGACCCAAAACACACCTCCAGGCTGTGTAAGGGCTATTTGACCAAGAAGGAGAGTGATGGAATGCTGCATCAGATGACCTGACCTCCACAATCACCCAACCTCTACAATGTAGAAAATAGTAAAAAATAAATAAAAACCCTTGAATGAGTAGGTATGTCCAATCTTTTGACTGGTACTGTATATATAATGTACCAGTCAAACGTTTGGACAGACATACTCATTCCAGGCTTTTTATTCATTTTTTACTATTTTCTACATTGTAGAATAATAGTGACGACATCAAAACTATAAAATAACACATATAGAATCATGTAGTAACCAAAAAAGTGTTAAATAAATCAAATTATATTTTTTATTTTAGATTCTTCAAAGTAGCCACCCTTTTCGTTGATGACAGCTTTGCATACTCTTGGCATTCTCTCAACCAGCTTCATGAGGTAGTCACCTGGAATGCTTTTCCAACAGTCTTGAAGGAGTTCACATATATGCTGAGCACTTGCTGGCTGCTTTTCCTTCACTCTGCAGTCCAACTCATCCCAAACTATTCTACAATGTAGAACATATTAAAAATAAAGAAAAATCCTTGAATGAGTAGGTGTGTCTAATCTTTTGACTGGTACTTGGGTATGATGCTACAAGCTTGGCACACCTGTATTTGTGGAGTTTCTCCCATTCTTTTCTGCAGATCTCAAGCTCTGTCAGATTCGCAAACATTTTCTAAAAACATGTTTTCACTTTGTCATTATGGGGTATTGTGTGTAGATTGATGAGGGATTTTTAAAAACCATTTTAGAATAACATAACAAAATGTGGAAAAAGTCAAGGGGTCTGAATACTTTCCGAACGCACTGTATATGGATTTTTGACACAAAAATCAACCGCCACTGGTAGTTCTTGTTGTGGTCTTGTCCCATCTTGATTGCTGTCCAGTAATATGCAGGAAAGAAAGACCTAGGAAAGTTGCAGCTGGCTAAAAACAGAGCAGCACGCCTTGCCCTTCACTGCACATGCAGAACTAACATTAACAACATGCATGCAAGTCTTTGCTGGTTGAGGGCTGATGACACATTAACTGCTTCTCTTCCAGTTTTTATGAGAAATATTACTGTGCCAAAAATTCCAGATTGTCTGCATAATCAAATAACATTCAGCTCACACCCATACCCCACAAGACATGCCACCAGGGGTCTCTTCACAGTCCAGGTCCAAAATGACTTCACGGCAATACAAAGTTTTATACAGAGCCATGATCGCATGGAAGTCCCTTCCATCTCTAATTACCCAAGCAAAATAAGTAAAAAAAAAAAAAAAGATTGAAAAACAATTGATGGAATGGCAGGGACAGACTCACAAATATCATACACAACCAAAAATGCTAACCTCCCCTGTTATTGGAATCGTGTAACTTTCTCACTCATAATTTTTCACAATTCATTCAGGATTATCCATGATCATTGTAGTATCCACATTAATGTAGAAGTGTTAAGAAACATATTCTATTCTTATTTACAATAAAAGTGACTCCAAAATGACACAATGCATTATTTACCATTCATTTCTATTGGGCAAAAATGTATCTGAAACACAACCAAAACAAAGAGAAAATGCATCCAACAAATGTTTTGAGTCACAAGATTGATGTAGTCATTATGTGCTATGAATATGGGACCAAATACTTAACTTTTGACTACTTTAACACACAAGTGTGTGTGTGTGTGTGTGTGTGTGTGTGTGTGTGGACATGTTTAACCATACCAGAAGTACCCACAAGAATAGTAAACAAACAAAAATTTGACCAACTAGGGACATTTTGCCAGTCCACAGTCCCAACAAGGATGAAGGCTATTTCTAGGGGGATTAGGGTTAGAATTAGTGTAAGGGGTTAAAGGTTAGGGTTGGTTAGGAGTTAGTGTAACGTTTAGGCTTAATGTTAGGTTTTGGAGTTAGGGTGTGTGTGTGTGTGTGTGTGTGTGTGTGTGTGTGTGTGTGTGTGTGTGTGTGTGTGTGTGCGTGTGTGGAGGAGACACCGACTCAGGAATGGGTTAAAGCCACAGCATGAGGCATTCTTCTAAAAATGCCATTCCCACCAAGCCACAGAGGCAGCCAGCAATTGCTCAAAACTTCCACATTAAAAAAGGATAGGAAAAAAGAGACAGAACGAGGGAAGAAAAATAAAAGGGAGAATGGAGGAGAGAGGTTCCAGTGGTGGCGGCAGTGGTGTTGCTGTTCCTTCCAGCAGACAAGCCACAGAGATCCCAGAGGAGGCGGGAAGGGATGAGAGGGGGAGGAGAGGTGACGAAGGGGGGGGGGGGATAGGAGACGAGAGGATGGGGGGAGGAGGAGATGAGAAAATGAGATCCAGAGAGAGAGAGAGGAATGACAGTGAAACAGAGACAAGGTGACTGACTTACAGATCCATGGGAGCTACATGTTGGCACAAACATCAGGCTCACTAACACAACATAAACAGTCACTCTCAAGTTCTGTGGAAGTACCATAAAGTAACAGAAGAGTATCTATTTTACTTGTGTGACTGATTCCTTGATCCATCAGAGTTTCAACATCTCACTCCATGACCCACAGTATATGACCCACAGCACTCTCGAGTCCACACTGTTCATTCACAGAACACATATCGAAAGGCAACCGCTGAGAACAAGGCTGAGGACACTACGCCATCTAGTTGTCAGTCTTCTACACCGCAGTTAAGCAGATTAGGGACAAGGCCAGATTGAGGAGAGGTCTCATACCGTTTGAGATGGCTGAACATGAACCTCATGGTGTCGTGGTTGGGAGGAGGCATGCTCAGAACCAGCCACTTCAGACGGTCCACTTTGTCCAAGTAGTCTGACATCTCTGGACACACAGACATCCGGACAAATATATTAGACTCTGGATGGCTTACTGTCTCATTTGACACATTCATTTGTTGGTTTGTTCATTCATTCTTTAGTCAATCCATCAAACAATCCATCAATCCATTCAACTATGTCTGTGAAGGAGGATTTATTCATGAATTCAGGAGCTACTCACTGATGGTCTCTACGATGTCTGTGAAGAAGCCATAAGGGACCAGGGGTTCAGGAAGCTCCCTGAAGAAAAGCTTTAGGGCACCTGTTATGACATGGATATCCTCCCATTCACTCTGGTCCAGGTTCAGCTTCTCTATTAGTGGGAGGAGATAATAATAGAGGAAAGGGGTGAAGGGAGGAAGTGAAAGAGAGCATTGGAGGGGATTGGAGAGAGGAAGGAGTGGAATGTAGCGTGGGATGGGAGGGAAACAGAGATAATGCATGAATTTCACTGTTAAAACTGTGCTTTTGGTAGACAGGGTGGCTGGCAGGCTTGTAGCTGTAGCAGAGATACATTGTCTGTGAAACAAGGCAATAGTTAGAATGCAGAGAGACAGAGCTTGTGGGAATGCTACCCCAATACAACCAACCATCCAATCCTGAACAACGTTTCTCAAGCCATCCTCAGTTACACAAGGTATTGGGTTTACAAATGTAACTACAAGAGTTTCCAATGTGAAATTAATGTTTAGACCCTAATACTGTAAACTACTGTCTAGACTCTAGAGGAGTATTGAGAAACATTGGTCAGGATTCAAGGCAGTGCAATAATGGCTAGCTGGAGCAAAATGCAAGCTGCAGTAGTCTATTTTAGCCACTTGATGGCACCAATAGACTTTGTAAAGAACACAGTACCTGATGCACCTTTAACTGATATTTTACTCAGCATGTCTGTGCAAAGGCAACACAATATACAAACTTCTAGCAGCTGGAAAGCTTAGAGGCAGAGAAACATGTGTTTTTACATAAATGCAGACATTGCAAACATATGCATAGATTTGGCTCAAAGCTATGTGCTGCCAGTTTGTCTGAGTTCTACCTTGTACCAACTCCGCAGGGAACATATAACGTCCATCAGTGGTCACTGCTCGCTCTGTAATCAACAAACAGTTTTTTACCTAGAGTAAGTTGCTATGATCCCAGCCCATTTCCCTCCCTCTCTCCTTTCTTTCTTTCTCTCTTTCTCTCTTTCTTTCCCTCCCTCCCTCTGTCCTCCCTCCCTCCCTCCCTCCCTCCCTCCCTCCCTCCCTCCCTCCCTCCCTCTCTCTGTCCTCCCTCCCTCTCCCCTCCCTCACGCTGCCCCTCTCTCTCTCACCATGGTTAACTAGGTAGCGTAGTTTCTGTATTACGGCCAGGTTACCACTCACTCTGTAGATACCGTCCGTCTCCAGACCTGAAACACACAACAGAACATTTAACCCCGGCAACAACACCCATACTACATTTAACCCCGGCAACAACACCCATACTACATTTAACCCCGGCAACAACACCCATACTACATTTAACCCTGGCAACAACACCCATACTACATTTAACACCGGCAACAACACCCATACTACATTTAACCCTGGCAACAACACCCATACTACATTTAACACCGGCAACAACACCCATACTACATTTAACCCTGGCAACAACACCCGGGTACTACATGTTACACTAGCAACAAATAATAATAATGATAATAATAATACTAATTAGGTGGTTCATATTTCAATCGGAAATGTGTTTTTTTTGCATATTCCAACTCCCCCTTAGACACCTTCGGAGAGTGGGGTCACAGCCAGGGTCTGACATTATCAATGATGACTCTTGAGCAATTAGGGTTAAGTGCCTTGCTTGCTCAAGGGCTCATCAACAGATTTTTCCCCTTGTTGGCTTGGGAACTTGAACTAGCAACCGTTTTACTGGCCCAACGCTCTAACCTCTAGGTTACCCTGGCATTAATGATTTACATAAACCTAGCAAATCCTATAGGGCTGTGCTGTACGTCTCCTCTCCGCGGCCTCAGTGCAGAGCCTGACGAAGTGAGGCACCGTGTCGCTCTCTCTCTCACACAGCATTTCCCTCCCTCCTCCCTCGACCTCCATCCATCCCTCCCTCCTCCGTGCTGTACCTCTCCTCTCCACGGTCTCAGTGCAGAGCCTGACGAAGCGAGGCACCGTGTTCTTCTCTCTCTCACACAGCATCTCCAGACAGCAGCCAAACACCTGGTCTGTAAATAACAACAACACGGGCATTTAGAACACTGAAGATCATCTTCTCTGCAGTGACTTACATTAAATACAGAAATCGGAGGTCATGAGATACACAGAGGAACCCACATCATATCACTTCCTCAAGCCATGCTGAAGAAAAAAAAAGTTGTATGTATTTGGAAAGATCTCCAGTTCCATGGAATTGAAAGGCCACTACTCACCAGGGGATTTCGCATTTAGAGTGAGATCACTGAGGGATAAATTGTAACTTCCACTTAAGTCAAATTTTCACTTAGTCATATGTGGATGTCAATGGGAGACTAAGTTGAAATTCAACTTAAGTGGATATTACAGTGCCAATGCAGATGTTTTTATCTCAATATTAAATCATTTCTGGCCAACAATTAAGTACCTTGCGGTGATTGTGTTCAATTAAAATTGTAAAAAATAAACAACAACTGCTTCTTAGCAAAGAGTATTTTCTGAAGCAAGAATTTTGCTAAGACTGTCTGGGAGCAGTCAGAGTTGGGACTGAAAAACTGAAAACAAGTTGTTATTAGCAGAGAGGTTTGGAACTCACTTTCTTATTGGTCTATTTGCTAAATTTACCACCAGGTGATCTCACCAGTCAGGCCAAAATTCCATCGTACCAAAACAGGCTGAAATTTCAGGCAGTCTTTTCAAACAGTTCTTACACTGAAAGGGTATTATCACAATTTTCACAAATTCACAGTATTATTCCAACCTCATAGTGTGGAAATATATATATATCCTGCTACACCGGCTCTGACGCTCGTCTGATGTGGCAGGGCTTGAAAAGTATTACGGACTACAAAGGGAAACTTAGCCGCAAGCTGCCCAGTGACGCGAGCCTACCAGACGAGCTAAATGCCTTTTATGCTCGCTTCGCATGAGAGCACCAGCTCTTCCGGACGTCTGTGTGATCACTCTCCGTAGCTGATGTGAGCAAGACCTTTCAACAGGTCAACATTCACAAAGCCGCGAGGCCAGATGGATTACCAGGACGTGTACTCAAAGCATCCGTGCACCAACTGGCAAGTGTCTTCATTGACATTTTCAACCTCTCCCTGACCGAGTCTGTAAAACCTACATGTTTCAAACAGACCACCATAGTCCTGTGCCTAAGAAAGCGAAGGTAACCTGCCTAAATGATTACCGCCAGTAGCCATGAAGTGCTTTGAAAAGCTGGTCATGGCTCATATCAACACCAACATTCCGGAAACCCTAGACACACTCCATTTCGAATACCGCCCAAACTGATCCACAGATGATGCAATCGCAATCCACACTGTCCTTTCCCACCTGGACAAAAGGAACACCTATGTGAGAATGTTGTTCATTGACTACAGCTCAGCATTCAACACCATAGTACCCACAAAGCTCATCACTAAGCTAAGGACCCTGGGACTAAACACCTCCCTCTGCAACTGAAACCTGGATTTCCTGACGGGCCGCCCCCAGGTGGTAAGGCTAGGCAACAACACATCTGCCATGCTGATCCTCAACACTGGGGCCCCTCAGGGGTGCGTGTTTAGTCCCCTCCAGTACTCTCTGTTCACCCATGACTTCGTGGTCAAGCACGACTCCAACACCATCATTAAGTTTGCTGACGACACAACAGTGGTAGGCCTGATCACCAACAATGACGAGACAGCCTATATGGAGGAGGTCAGAGACCTGGCAGTGTGGTGCCAGGACAACAACCTCTCTCTACTCTCTCAATGTGAGCAAGACAAAGTAGCCGATTGTGGACTATAGGAAAAGAAGGGCCGAACAGGCCCCCATTAACATTGACGGGGCTGAAGTGGAGCGGGTCGAGCATTTCAAGTTCTTTGGTGTCCACATCACCAACGAACTATCATGGTCCAAACACACCAAGACAGTTGTGAAGAGGGCAAGACAACACCTTTTACCCCTCAGGAGACTGAAAAGATTTGGCATGGGTCCCCAGATCTTCAAAATGTTTTACAGCTGCACCATCGAGAGCATCCTGACCGGTTGCATCACCGTCTGGTATGGCAACTGCTCGGCATTTGCCCATAAGGCGCTACCGAGTGTAGTGGGTATGGCCCAGTACATCACAGGGACCATGGTTCCTGACATCCAGGACCTATATACAAGGTGGTGTCAGAGGAAAGCCCAAAAACTGTCAAAGACTACAGTCATCCAAGTCATAGACTTATCTCTGCTACCGCACGGCAAGCGGTACCGGAGCACCAGTCTCGGACCAAAAGACTCCTTAACAGCTTCTACCCCCAAGCCATAAGACTGCTGAACAATTAATCAAATGGCCACCCAGACTATTTACATGAACCCCCCTCCCCTTTGTTTTTACACTTCAGCAACTCGCTGTTTATTATCTATGTATAGTCACTTTACAAATTACCTCGACTAACCTGTACCCCAAAAATCGCAAATTTTGACTCATCAGACCAAAGGACAAATTTCCACTGGTATAATGTCAATTTCTTGTGTTTCTTGGCCCAAGCAAGTCTCTTCTTATTAATGGTGTCCTTTAGTAGTGGTTTCTTTGCAGCAATTCGACCATGAAGGCCTGATTCACGCAGTGTCCTCTGAACAGTTGATGTTGAGATGTGTCTGTTACTTGAACTCTGTGAAGCATTTATTTGGGCTGCAATCTGAGGTGCAGTTAACTCTAATGAACTTATCCTCTGCAGCAGAGGTAACTTTGAGTCTTCCTTTCCTGTGGTGGTCCTCATGAGAGCCAGTTTGATCATAACACTTGATAGTTTTTGCGATTGCACTTGAAGAAACTTTCAAAGTTCTTGAAATTTTCCGTATTGACTGACCTTTATGTCTTGAAGTAATGATGGACTGTCATTTCTTTTTGCTTATTTGAGCTGTTCATGCCATAATACGGACTTGGTCTTTTACCAATTAGGGCTATCTTCTGTATACCACCCATACCTTGTCACAACACAACTGATTGGCGCAAATGCATTAAGAAATTCCACAAATTAAGTTTTAACAAGGCACACCTGTTAATTGAAATACATTCCAGGTGACTACCTCATGAAGCTGGTTGAGAGAATGCCAAGAGTGTGCAAAGCTGTCATCAAGACAAAGGGTGGCTACTTTGAAGAATCTCAAACATAAAATATATTTTGATTTATTTAACACTTTTTGGTTACTACATGATTCCATATGTGTTATTTCATAGTTTTGATGTCTTCACTATTATTCTACAATGTAGAAAATAGTAAAAATAAAGAAAACCCTTGAATGAGTAGGTGTGTCTAAACTTTAGACTGGTACTATATACATATAAAAGCCAGGAAATCACATTTTTGACTGCACTGGGTATTTTAGGCTTGGACACCGCAATACCGTTTGCCAGCCGAGCGGACTTAGCACCTCTGAACAGAGTGCTGGCTGTAATTTGCAAACCAAGCATGGTGAATGAATGGTAGATCAACATTCGGTGCGATGTGTGGTCATTTAGGATTTACCCCTAAGTGATCTCATTCTCTAAGTGATTTCAGTCAGAGAGAGTAAGAGAGAGAGAGAGAGAGAGTGAGAGAGAGAGAGAGAGAGAGAGAGAGAGACAGTCAGTGATCTTACCCTTGATGAGTCCTTTCTCCTGTAGGATCTGTAGTGGAGGTCTCTTCAGGATGAGTTTCTTCAGTCTGCTCCGAGCACGCTTCCTCTCTGTGTTCTCCAGGTTGGAGGCAGAGCGAGGGACTGCAGCAGGAGGGAGGGAAAGAATGAGAGAAAGGGGAGAGAGGGAGAACAAGAGAAAGAGAGGAGGGAGTGCACCACCAGAGGAAGCACATGGTCAGCCACAGCACAAGAACAGCACCCTTGGAGCAGTGGATGGAGGAGAGACTCACGTGATGCTTTACATCCCCCTCGACTGTCCTCCTCGTCTCCACTCTGGTCCAACATCTCCACACTGCCCGCCTTCCTCAGAGAGTACATTAGGACATTCTCCAGAGGATTCTCACGGTTCTACACAGCAGAGAAGAGAATTTCAACTGGTGCCAGATGTCTTTGGTTTTTGATCGTAAAAAAGGACCCCCCCCCCGACACACACAAAGTGAGACTCACCAGCCTGTCGATTACACTCTGGATGGTGTTGAACCACTCTCTAATCAGTGAATCTGTCTCTGACTGCAGTAGGAACTCATTCCCTGTCACCGTCCTCAGCTACCACACAGACAGACAAATACCATGGGTTAGTCCCAAATCAAACACTACTTCCTAGGCAGTGTAGTACTTCTTGTGGTGTATGCTACAACTCCCAAAAATTGTATTTCCATTCAGTCAATTCGGGAAATGAATTTAAATTGCAGTGAGAACGAATGGTGATTTTCAATTCTTAAAGTTGAATTTTTAAGGCATATTGAATTGACTGAGTTGAAATTGAATTGGCTCCAACTCTGGTGCACACAGCTAGAACACATACACAACTTCCTCTCAAAATTTCAGTAGGACTAAAATATCCACATTTGACTTCCCCAAAATACAGGGTGAAATAAAGTGTCTTAAAAATTTAATTTAAATTATATCCAAACAAGAAAATGGTGGTTTGAGGGACATTGTGAAAGGTAGAGGAATGGGGATATGCTAGGAAAGTGACTCCCTCCCTTCCTACTCCACTCCATCCCTCCCTCCTGGTGTGTATCTGACCTTGAAGACGTTCTTCTTGCTTGACAGATTGTTGGCCCACTGTAGCTGAGCTCCTCTTAGGTCTACACTGCTTTCTGGACAACTGTTCCCCGGTTTCTGGAAAGAAACACACACACACACAAAATCATTATTATAAGTGATACACTTTTTATCTGGGAACCCAGAAACACAGCTGGCCAGCTACAGATTTTTTGTCACTGTTGGATGATTATGAAACTTCAGAAGCTATTTTGAATACATTTTCTTGGTACTAGAGTCATTAAATACACATTGCGGGGAGTTACTGCTTTCAATGTTGGGCCAAAATGTTGTTGCAAGGTTTTCATAAGACAGTGACGGTATATTAACAATCTGTAATGAGAGACTAATATATTGTTAACTGTAGTTATCATGTTATCAAACATTTGTGGGTTTATGTGTTTCAAGGTGGATAACACTGTCTTACCCAGCTGGAGGGGGTCTGAGATTTGGGATCCTTGAAGAAAACCAGACTATTCCCAACCAGAACCACCCAGGATGGATTCCAGTTTTTCCTAAAACATACACCAAGTCACATGGTCAGGAAAAACTCCTGGGACTGAGAAAAAACTCCATCTTACATGTAGTATTAACATCAATCCCTCCAAGATGAGCCTGTCTTACCTCAGCTTCCTGCCTCCCTCTGCTATCTTGGTCTTATTCAGCAGACCTGCCTTCTCCAACTCCTGGGGATGGGCGAGATGGGGAGAGTTGATGGTGTTATAGAGACATTAGAGTGATAGCTAACTAGTAGTGAGAACATTAGGGTCAGTGGAGACATGGGGACATTGGTTGGGGGAGGAGGGTAGAGTGGGGCATGAGATAGTGGGGGCAGTAGCAGTGGGTGAGGCAGGTGGCCTTTGGAGACAGGGGACAACAGGGACAGTGGAGAAGAGACATGGAGGAGGAAGGTAGAAGGTGTGATTCTCACTGGTGTGGAGCTGCCATTGCTGTCTGGAGAGCTGGCTGGAGAGGGAGGCTCTACCACCACACTGGTCACAGGATAGGAGCAGTCTCTGCACTGCTGATCCAGCTAGGAACACCACATACAGACTGTTACATCTAGACAGATATAGTGTCTGTATGTGTGTGTGCGTGTTTCTGCTTGCTTGTGTGCATTAGTTTGAGTATGTGTGCACCACAGGAGGTTGGTGGCACCTTAATTGGGAAGGACGGGCTCGTGGTAATGGAGTGGAATAAGTGGAAGGGTATCAAATACGTCAAACACATGATTTCCATATGTTTGATGCCATTCCATTTACTCCGTTCCAGCCATTATTATGAGGCCTCCTCCCCTGCTGTGCACCCAGAGGCATCATGTCCATAGGGGGCACATGCCCCCTCAGATTTGTCCTGTAAAAAATAAATACATAATGTAATTTAAATGTGTTAATGTTGTTGTTTCTCTGTTATACTACTAGCCACCTAGCAATTTTATGAAGTTGGCTTTAGCTAGCCCAGATAGGTTTCTTATCTCCCAACCTCATAACTAGCTACCAAGACATTTCTGTGACAATCGTCGAAAGGAGTAGACCAAGGTGTGGAAAGTGCTCATAATGATATTTATTGTAACTCAGAACACTAATCAAAATAACAACACAACGCAAAACGAACGTCACGTCTGCAGGCTTTACTGAGCAGTACAAAAACAAGATCCCACAACTGAAGGTGGACAAAAGGGCTGCCTAAGTATGATTCCTAATCAGAGACAACGATAGACAGCTGCCTCTGATTAGGAACCATACTCGGCTCAACACAAAGAAATAGAAAACATAGAATGGAACTTAGAAATTTACCACAGACTGCCCACCCCACACCCTGACCTAACAAAATAGAGAAATAAACCGTCTCTCTCAGGTCAGGGCGTGACAATTTCAGGCAATCAATCAAGTTCAAGTAGCTAGCTTGTCTAACTATCTTAACTTGCATGTCTGCTGGCAAGGTTGGTAGACTTTAAAAAACCAAGCAATAACTAAATGTACTGAATAAGACTCACATTACTTTCAATATTTTACCCAATTTTTTTTTTTTACATTGAATTAAGCATAATGATAATGGGTCTAGATTGCAGGAAAAAAGCTGTTTCAGGTGTTTGAAGAGCAAAATTCTCCTCCTTATGGATATGGGGCATATTCTCCCTCCGGGCCAACCCAAAACCATCCACACATACTTAGTGGCCCCTCAGATTTTTGAGGTGCATGATGCCCCTCTGTGAGCCTGTGTTTTTCTGTTTGTATGCTTATTCATGTGTGCATGTGTACGTGTGTGTGTGTGTGTGTGTGTGTGTGTGTGTGTTTGCCTGCCTCTGTGCGTGCCTGTACAGTACCTTGCCGTTTTCAAGCAGTATCATGGATCGTGAGTGGCTGAGCTGCTCTGTCTCATGACGCAGTAGGGCCTCCTTGTTTTCCGTACTGAAGGCTGTTGTACTGATGGTGTCTGAGGATACTGCTCGCTGCATACTCTACAGGACACCAACACAGAGGGGAAGACAAGTTATTCACTCTGTGTGTGTGTATCAGACAAAAAAAATGGAGACCTACAGTACTGGGTTAGGCACGGCATCAGCAAGAAAAAAAGACTGCCAAAACTGTGATACACTCCCAAGTGTACTGTGTGTATATTTGTTGTATTTGATTTACAGACTATCTTTTGCTATCCAGAACCTGCTTAAAGCCATTTGATATGGACCCTTCTCATAGTGAGTTTGGCAGCAGGTAGTTTAGCGGTTAAGAGTGTTGGACCAGTGAAAGGTCACTGGTTCAAATTCCCGAACCGACTAGGGGAAAAATCTGCCGATGTGCCCTTGATCAAGGCACTTAGCCCTAATTGCTCCTGTAAGTCGGTCTGGAGAAAAGCATCTGCTAAATGACTAAAATGTCAAATGTTTGGCAGAGTCGCTCACACACACACACACACACACACACACACACACACACACACACACACACACACACACACACACACACACACACACACACACACACACACACACACACACACACACACACACACACACTGTGCCATACCCCGACACACACCCCAGGGGTCACTGGCCCAGAACAGTGAAGTCCCTTAATGCTCTGTTATTCTCTGTTGATACTGAGCCAGATGGTAAACTAACTGTGGAGCGGTTAAGAGGTTTTCATTGGCCCAGTTCTGTTTTGATCAGCTTTGTTTCACTCCACTTCACATGGGCTGAGAGACAGGAGGCTGCTGCCACTGCCTATGACACACAACTCACGACCCGACACACAAATCACAACCTTACGACACAAGCAGCGTCTGTCCCAAACGGCTCCCTATTTTCTATATAGTGCAATACTGTTGACCAGAACAACCGGATTGTGCCATAGAGATGAAAAATAAATACCCATCTTGATGTGTGCCATCTTTCCATGATGAGTGGTTGAGGATTTGTTTTGGAGCCAGATCTGCCAGATAAGGGTTCAGGCAAACAAGGCACCTGCCTCTATTCTCACTGTGAGGCAACATGTTGCAGTAACACTGGAGTGCAACATACCACCTGACATCACAAGATGACATTGTGTAACTGGATTCTTGACTGGTGTTATAAAGGGGATCGGAACACATAAGAATGCCTCAGACATTCTAAAGCCTGTTTGGCACCATGGCCCCATCTTAGCTTCAATTCCTGAACATCTGATCATGAGAATTGGAGAGGTCTTGTCACTGCCTTATGTGCCAGAAGGTACGAAGAGGATAACTAAGTAAGACTGCTTGCTTCAGATAGCCCCAATAGGGGAATTAGTTTGTGTACTGTAGGTATTGTTGTTTTACACATCAACTGTACTTTGACTTCCTTGTTTGATGCCAGGAAGTTATTTCCCCTGTAATCATCTGTAAATTCCATTTCAATCAAATCTCACCTGTTCCAGCTCCCAGCCACTGTCAGGCTTCTGGCCGGTGAAGAGGAAGTCTGGAGATAGCTGGATGATAAGAAGAAGAAGAAGAAGAAAAATACTTTATTGATCTAGTTCCTTACAGTCCATGTATCTTTCGCTTTCACTACACAGGCATATTAAAACCAACACTGGCCTATAATTGCCAACACAATAAGCAACACTTAAAAGCATGAATACACACTTTCCTTTCCAAACATGCCAGTTGACTTGCCAGCACATCATATTTCACCACTCATCCTGATTATGAAAAACAGGATGAAGATTGAATAGTAAGCAGAGCTTGCAAGCATACACACACAACACTCATGCCAACGGCTGACAGTTGAAACTTTTCTAATGAACGGCATGACTGAGTGCTCTCCTTACCGCACCACAGTTAGATAGCATTGTCACCGTTTAAACCTAACGTTCTGCTGACGTGCATGCTGTCATAGAACTGGGACATACACACACACACATGCAGGTACAGTCATAATGATCAGTTATCTACCGATCGCGAAGATGACAGCACTAACATGAGCCTATATGCTAACTGATGACACATAACAGTAGTGCTGTCTTTCCGATCTCACACACAAATGTAGAGGGGGTTACGACTCTTAACTTACAGACACACTGTTATTCAGCTTGTAGACCTCGATCAGAAGCTTGTAGACCTCGATCAGAAGTCCAGATTAAAACAAAACTGATATGAAGTGTTCCCTTGTTAATCCATTTGAGAGTTAGTCACCCCCACTGTCAGTCAGTTGAAGTAGCTTTCTGATACACACTTTTTTTTAATCTCGAACAAAGTAAATACAACCCCAAACCACTTCTGCCCGTATGTCCTTCTCTCTCTCACCAAACTTCCCCTTTCTATAAGGAAGCTAACACTATCAGCATCTACAATCGCTCTCACTCTGCACAACCAGGAAGCCATGTGCAAGACTAAGAGAGAGACATTATCATATCAACAATATAACAACACTAACAGTTACAACGGCACAGAGACTTATTTTAGCTCCTGGAATTGAGTTCCTTGAATGCTCTTATCTTTATAGTTACCATGGTGACCAATAGGTCAGTTGGGGTTGAAGTTAAATGAGGCCCAGACACAACTTTACTTTACAGTACTCTGTGGTTATTCCTGTAAGTACAGTGTAACAACTATTGTAATTGCTCATTGTTACACTGTACAACCCCTACAGATGTCGGATCTTAACCTGATCACTCTTGCCACAGAGAATTTTCCTGCTGCATCAAGAAATTCAAATGAGCCTCATGAGTCCCTGAAAAATATCAGTTATCTTTCTCTCCATTCGGGAGGAATCGAGTCACTGGCATCAAGGCATGCTATCAAAATAATTGTCTCTCTCGCTCGCTAAAATGCTAGGCCTAGGTCCTATTACTGCAACATTCAAATGTACAAACATGTACCTGAAATCCAGCCATTCACATCAACAACCATTGTTTAATATACAGTTGAAGTCGGAAGTTTACATACACCTTAGCCAAATACATTTAAACTCAATTTTTCACAATTCCTGACATTTAATCCTAGTAAAAATGCCCTGTCTTAGGTCAGTTAGGATCACCACTTTATTTTAAGAATGTGAAATGTCAGAATAATAGAAGAGAGAATGATTTATTTCAGCTTTTATTTCTTTCATCAAATTCCCAGTGGGTCAGAAGTTTACATACACTCAATTAGTATTTGGAAGCATTGCCTTTAAATTTTGACTTGGGTCAAACGTTTCGGGTAGCCTTCCACAAGCTTCCGACAATAAGATGGGTGGATTTTGGCCCATTCCTCCTGACAGAGCTGGTGTAACTGTCACGTCCTGACCATAGTAAGTTGTTATTTTCTATGGTAGAGTGGTCAGGGCGTGACAGGGGGTGTTTATCTGTTTTTGTATGTCTATGTTCAGTTCTAGTTTTTGTATTTCTATGTTGGTCGTTGTTTGGCATGACCTCCAATTAGAGGCAGCTGGTTGTCGTTGTCTCTAATTGGAGGCCATATTTAAGTTGATGTTTGTCCCACCTGTCCTTGTGGGTGATTATCTTTTGAGTAGTGTGTATTCCTCTCTGCGTCACGGTTTGTTGTTTTTTTGTTAGTTAAAGTATTTATGTATTGCATCACGTTTCACGGTTATAATAAATATGTGGAACAAAAACGCTGCATCTTGGTCTGCTCCTTATCACAGCTGTGACAGTAACTGAGTCAGGTTTGTAGGCCTCCTTGCACGCACATTCTTTTTCAGTTCTGCCGACACATTTGAGGTCAGGGCTTTGTGATGGCAACTACAATACCTTGACTTTGTTGTCCATAAGCCATTTTGTCACAACTTTGGAAGTATGCTTGGGGTCATTGCCCATTTGGAAGACCCATTTGCGACAAAGCTTTAACATCCTGACAGATGTCTGAAGATGTTGCTTCAATATATCCACATAATTTTCCTACCTCATGATGCCATCAATGTTGTGAAGTGCACCAGTCCCTCCTGCAGCAAAGCACCCCCACAATATGATGCTGCCAACCCCGTGCTTCACGGTTGGGATGGTGTTCTTCGGCTTGCAAGCCTCCCCCTTTTTACTCCAAACATAACGATGGTCATCATGGTCAAATAGTTATATTTTTGTTTCATCAGACCAGAGGACATTTCTCCAAAAAGCACGATCTTTGTCCCCATGTGCAGTTGCAAACCATAGTCTGGCTTTTATATGGCGGATTTGGAGTAGTGGCTTCTTCCTTGCTGAGCGGCCTTTCAGGTTATGTCGATATAGGACTCGTTTTACTGTGGATATAGATACTTTTGTACCTGTTTCCTCCAGCATCTTCAAAAGGTCCTTTGCTGTTGTTCTGGGATTGATTTGCACTTTTGCACCAAAGTACGTTCATCTCTAGGAGACAGAATGCATCTCCTTCCTGAGCAGTATGACGGCTGCACGGTCCCATGGTGTTTATACTTGCGTACGGTTGTTTTTACAGATGAAAGTGGTACCTTCAGGCGTTTGGAAATTGCTCCCAAGGATGAACCAGACTTGTGGAGGTCTACAATTTTGTTTCTGAGGTCTTGGCTGATTTCTTTTCCTTTCCCGTGATGTCAAGCAAAGAGGCACTGAGTTTGAAGGTAGGCCTTGAAATACATCCACAGGTACACCTCCAATTGACACAAATGATGTCAATTAGCCTATCAGAAGCTTCTAAAGCCATTACATAATTTTCTGGAATTTTCCAAGCTGTTAAAAGGCACAGTCAACTTAGTGTATGTAAACTTCTGACCCACTGGAATTGTGATACAGTGAAATAATCTGTCTGTAAACAATCGTTTGTAAAATGACTTGTGTCATGCACAAAGTAGATGTCCTAACCGACTTGCCAAAACTATAGTTTGTTAACAATACATTTGTGGAGTGGTTGAAAAACGAGTGTTAATGACTCCAGCCCAAGTGTATGTGAACTTCCGACTTCAACTGTAGCTTAATAACATAAGATAAATATTGGTCTCCACTAGGGCTCCGACAATGTCATGCGTGTGGTTTGGTCAAAATTGAGTTCAATGGTGGCCTGGGGTGGTTAACAGTTCGGGCTGCTGCCTTCAGCGCACATAAAGGCCTACCTTGTCGGCATAAGTATGATTCCGGCCCACGCCAGCCCACGCTTTATTTCTATTGTAGACAATGGAATGCTTGTCAAATAGATAAATCATCCTTAGTCTATTCAAAAAGGACTAAGTTGTTCCGGTTAGAGGTGACCAATAATGGTTGTTATTAAGATTAGCTGTGCTTGTACATTTTGCATGTATTGCGATAATCTAGTGTCACCGATGGTTGCAATAGGCCCCTTGTTATTTTATGATATTACAATACATTCTGTAGGCTACCCGTTAGCCTATCCTACTGTATCTAGGGAGTTATTCCTAGCCACCATGCTTCTACATCTGCATTGCTTGCTGTTTGGAGTTTTAGGCTGGGTTTCTGTATAGCACTTTGTGACATCGGCTGATGTAAAAAGGACTTTATAAATACATTTTATTGATTGATCCATTGTCACATAATGCAAGGTGTGAAAACCGATAATAGCCTACTGTTTGTGTTTCCCTGGCTGAGTTGATGAGCTGATTTGTGCCATCAGTTGATTGACAGATGTAGGCCTACTGTAGAACGATACATTTTCCTCCAGTGTGGATGCTCGTCCACGTTTTATAGCTATGTATAATTTGTAAATATAGTTTTGGTCTTTGCTGTGGATTGAAAGCCTGTATTGTGCGGCTTTAATATTTCATTTCGTAAAGCTGACAGGATGTTTATGCATTTGAGCCTATCCAAAGACAATTTCGTTGGGCTGAGACACTTTTCTTTGATGTAAAAATTATAAGACTATTGCCTGCCGCCCTGTACCTTCTGGACTCTGACCTGGTTTATGAACTTCTGCCTGTCCTTGACCTGCCTCTTGCCAGCCCCTTGTTTTTCAATAAATATCAGAGACTCGAACCATCTGCCTCCAGTGTCTACATCTGGGTCTCGCCCTGTGTCGTTATAACTATTCATTTTACTTCTTGAAAACATTGAAATATAAATGAAATGAACTTGTGGGCCTAATGTAGACCCAGGCTGGTCATATCGCCCAGTAACTCAGGAGGCTCAGAGCCAAAGTGCGCTGCTTAGACCACTGCCCTGCGGCAGCTCACAATGCTCTAGCAAGCACTAAAGAATACTATGAATACTGATGATACATAGGCATGTCATTTTTTATTTTACTTTAAGCCTTGCCCAAACCATAGCCCTAACCTTAACTATTCTGAATGAATGGGTAAACTGTTCATTTTTTAGTTGTTTCTGTTTTAACCCTTTAAGCATGCAAAAATAGAAGATCATCCATGAGTCAAATTGCAGGGGGTCGGATTTGAACCCATGCCGACACTGGCATATGTGTGCCGGAGTCAGTGACTGTAACCGCTGGACCCACAAGCACTGAGGAAACCTATAGTTTATTCTACCTATTGTTTTTCTTCAACATACAATAAAACAATTGACCTGATTTTGCCTAACGAAAAATACATCTACCCCCTACAAATACGTCAATTTATTTTAATCCACATAAGAATTCACACAAGACGCTGCAGCCTGCACGTAGCCTCAGGCGCGGACTGGGACAAGAATTCCGCCCTGGAATTGTAGCCACACCAGCCCATGTCACTGTGCACGCCGCCAACTCACAGCCCTGGCAGGCAACCAGCTATACACACACACCCAATCCCCACACACCCTACTTAGACACAGGTAGTAGTGCTGATACATAACATTGACAATAGAGTAAAGCGTTTCTAAACCATTTCTGTACCAATGACTGGTGAGACATGGTGGTTCTCCTCTTTTTTAACCAGCTCATGTTTAAAACAAATACAATATGTAAAAACCCCACTGAAGATACAACTCACCACTATAACTGTGCCTCTGCTCGTCCCTGTTGTGCTGTCTATCTATCTCAGCACCTTCTCTGCTGTCACTCTGTGCTTCTTCTTGTTCTCTGTCTGTCTGCCTGTCTGCCTGTCTGCCAGTCTGTCTGCTTAAGCCTTATACGTTATAAAAGCCAAACTAACGACTTAGGCTATATCGCAAATTAGTGTCTGTCATATGTGTTGCTCTGAATCAACACCTATCGGAAGTGTTAGTTACTACAGGGCTCCAGAGTCCAGACTAACATTTTTCCCTGGTGTCACTGGTGCCATTAACTTTTGGTGCCATTAACTTTTACAGTTGGTGGCATCAACCCATGAGTAATAGTTTTATGAAGTCATCCATGATGCTTTATTAAGAAATGTAATAAATAGGCTACTGAGGTCTTCAAGAAATACCTGGTTTCATCTAACACGTCCAAGCAGGAATCCATCCCTCAAGATATTTTGGTGTGCAACCTAATCCAGTAATTGTCATGAATTTTGGATTGACAATTATTGACTATTGTTGCTATATTTTACTGTTCAAATAGGACTCCAGAATATTTTTTTTGTTTGTTTTGTTCAATAGATATGAATTACATACATCTTATTTGCGCTAACTAATATCATAGGCTAATTCATTTGTGGTCAACACCTGAGGAATTGGAAACTCAACACATTAACTAAATTACTATCTCTAAATGTAATAGGCTACCCACTGCTAGTAGCCATGTATTCATCCAATAGTAAATGTAATGTCCTAAAAAAAATTGCGGTCGTAGGCTACTACCTATGAGACCTATAGGCCTATGCCCTTGCAATGGCTGGTGTGCATTTCCATATCTCAAAGCCATATCATATCTTGGTTGTAAAATAGTTAGTATTAAGCTGAATATTGAGAGATGAGAAATAAAAATTGTACCTACAGACAGCTGAGACCCTCTTTTTGACAGTGAGAAGGGGACGAAGCTTCCAATTCTGTTTTTCCTATAATTACATTTTGAAATGTTATACGCTCAGAATGCATTTTTCTCTTGAGTGCTTGGGGGTAGAGGAGAGTGGCTTGCTCATCACAGCATACGAGGCAAAGGGGCAGAACCTTTCATTCCAGGAATCATAAGGATAATGCACTTTACTGTTGACCAAATCATGGTTTTAGCAGCCTCAAAAATATAACATTTTGAGTAAGGTGACAATCTAATTCTATGTTTATAGGCATCCTTTTCATTTTTTACAATCCATGATCATGGCTGTCTAAGAGATGGCAGTCAGAGCAGGTCTCTTTGCTGATGTCCCGTTTGACTTTGAATGCAAGTTTGCGTGACCTCAGCTCATCCTATCAGAAAACCGTGCCGTCCGAAACTTTTTCATATTTCTTTAAATAAATATATATATATTAATTGTGTGTGTAAATTTTAATCAGCCCACCCAACTAAAAAATGGTCCAGCCCATTTGGCATTTGCCTGAATTGCTAGATGGCCAATGTGCCCTTACATAAAGTCGAATGTTGGTAAGTTGTGCATTGTATACAAACACCGCTTCCAGCTGCTCCCTAGTGGTGACTCTAAATATTTGTTTAGATATTCAAATCTTTAAAAAATATTTATCAGTTGTTTTATTATGTATTCAATGCAAGCAATAGGCAGAATTAATCATTGGTGGCCTCAGTGCCTGTGTGTTCCAGCGGTTTCAGCTAGTGGAGTAGGCAAAGGTTAGAATCCAGGCCCACTGCCCTTTGACTAACCCTCCCCTGTCTTGCCTGTTTTTCCAACACTTTTCTATCTCTTCAATAAAAGCAAAACAATTACGAAAGGAGTGGGACTGCCCTAATCGTTAAAAAATACTTTAAAGAAATAATAAATCATTGGACAAATAACAATTAGATTGTTAGCACACGTCCAACATAACATATGATTATAAATAATACAAGGTAGGCTAAATTGACTAAAAGAACATGCACAGACCTAGAAAGCAACAATAGCCAGGTAACACAAACAATCGCCTATTATTGTTTTCACACCTTTCATTATGTGCCTGGTTCCAATTCAGCCCAAAGTTGTTCGATGGAGTTGAGGTCAGGGCTCTGTGCAGGCCAGTCAAGTTCTTCCAAATCGATCCCGACAAAGATTTCTGTATGTACCTTGCTTTGTGCACGAGGGCATTGTCATGCTAAACAGGAAAGGTGTGTGGCTGAAATAGCAGAATCCACTCATTTGAAGGGGTGTCCACATACTTTTGTATATACAGTGTATGTTCGCCCTCTGGTTGGTATTATCATCGGAACAACTTAGTCCTTTTTGAACAGACTAAGAGCAATTTATCTATTTGACAAGCATTCATCGTTTACCACAGCAAATCCACTGTGGCAATTTATCCGACACTTTGTATGAATGGAAACTATTGTTGGTGTGGCATACTGTTACAATTTGATTTTTTTGCTATTTACGTTATCCATTAAATACAACTGTCTTTAAAATAAAAGTGTCTGTAATGGTAATTTCTTATCTAGATCGGGATGAAAGTCGTCAGGAAGCCTTGCGGATAGAGACTTGGCGCCAGTAACCGAAAGGTCTCTGGTTTGAATACCCAAGCCGACAAGGTGAACAATCTGTCTATGTGCCTTTGAGCAACGCACTTAAACCTAATTTGCTCCGGGGCTGCCGTACTACGATGGCTGACCTGTAAAACAACACATTTCACTGCACCTATCTGGGACTGCCCATTCTTTAAATGTACAACTAAATCAAGTCAATCGGGGGATTTTGTTATTTTTTCCAGATGGGCATGGGCCGGAATCAAACCCACACTGACACGGTAGGCCTATATGTGCATGCTGATAGCAGATTTTATAATTGCTAGACCACCCCAGGCCTCGATTGAACTAACCTTAGGATCACTAGAAACCTTAAGATGTCCTCTGAAGGCCCTCATCAGCTCAGCCAGGGAAACACAAACTGTAGCCTATTATGGGGTTTGACACCTTTCATTATGTGACAATGGATAGAGTTAAATGGGTAGCCTAAAGAATATGGACAAATATGGCCCCATTGGTCCAAATGACTTGACTGCCCCCGCATGCAGAGAAAGAGAACTGCGGGTTTTCGATGAACGTATCTAAATCACAAGGCTCATTTGAACTTCCTGATGTGCAGGAACATATTCCGCAAAAAAAGACTAATCAAATGAAGATCGGACATCTGTATAATAAGTGCATTTTGGGTCAGAGCTTGTTTACGGATGGGGCCAAAGTGTTACCAAGACAACTTGTGGAGTCTTGGTGCCATGTCTATCCATACAGCTCTGCTTGAGTGTTTAAGGCCTGCGAGACTCTCACTGTCAACATTACATTATTAAGTAAATAAAGAAGTACATGGTGAAACTAGGAGGATGTACAGTAGACTAGTTAATAATCCCTTTTTTAAAATTTAGTCTCTCTAACACTAATCTGGAACATGAGGTGTTATTCTGGCTCTCAGCCCTAGATGGTGCTACATTCAAAAATGGTCAAGAGTAGGAGTGCTGATCTAAGATGTTTTTCATTATGATCTAAAAACGAAAAACGGATCCTAGATCAGCACCCCTATTCTGATACTCTGCTTCTGAGCAATGCTGTCTGAGACGAGACGGCCTACACTGGCGACCAGGAAGTATGGTAGAGTGACTTTCATAGAAATAGAATAACAAGTGACATCAATAAGAGATCATATCTTTCACCTACCTTGACTATGTGCCCCCGCACATTGACTCTGTACCGGTACCCCTTGTACATAGCCTCGCTATTGTTATTTTACTGCTGCTCTTTAATTATTTTTTACTTATCTATTTTTTACTCAACACTTATTTTGTCTTAACTGCATTGTTGGTTAAGGGCTTGTAAGTAAGCATTTCACTGTAAGATGAAATGTGACAAATATGACAAATACAATTTGATTTGATTCACCTGGTCAGTCAATGTCATGGAAAGAGCAGGTGTTCTTAATGTTCTGTATGTCTATGTAATGATACTGTAGTAGTGTTGAGTGATACTAACTTAGCCAGCTGTACATCTGTATATGGAGATATTTATCTGTGTAATGATTCTGTGATAACTAAATCTTGTTTGTGTAGCTAGAATACTCTAGCAGGAAATAGGGTAGAGGGGCGTTAAGCCAGTCAAAAGTACATCTCTATGTATTGCTACTGTGATGCTCTGATTCTGTGATGATAACATAGCGATGTGACAAGATAACACATCCTCAGTGATACAGTACACCACTTCTCCTCTGAAGCCTCTCAGTGTCTTCAGGCATACTGCTATAGGCCACAAGAAATCAAATGAAGATCATTACCCTGTGCATGCCATACATGCGGTTGAAATTGTAACCATTTGTATAGACATTAGGACAGATAACGTGTGACAGGAAACAGAGCCTGTAGGTGGGCCTACCCTGTGCATGTTGCCATTTCCTGTGCCTGGGATGGGTAATGACAGGTTGTTGGTGTCCTGTGGAAATGTCTGTGGCTGCATCGGACTAGCCTATAGCAGGGAAGAGAGTATAGGTGTTAGTTTCAATGTACATCTGTCCCACCATTTTTCATTGCTAGCAATACTAACATAAGTGTTGATAGACTCTATTGTCCCAAAAAATAGTACTGTTTAACAATAAGTGGGCTGTTCTAATTAAACATAAGACCCTACGTTCTATTATGTCTGTTACCCGGCTGGGGGTGCGTTCGCGGGCTCTGCGGGGGGGTTTCCAAGACCTCTCCTTGGTAACGGTGTTTGCATAGAAACATCGCCCTGTGGTGGGGTCCGAGTACTGCTCCCATAGGTCCAGCACCTGCAGAGCCACAATGGAAATAAGTGTATTACTTTTTGGTGTCATCCTCTATGATATCATGTATGCACGTTGTGTTGGCTATGTGATTTAAAAAAAATAATAATGGTTTGAAAGGAACTCTCACTCAAACCTAAAAACATATTAGTTAGCCTATTTTAGGTTAAAAAAAACAAAAAACTTTTTTTGCCTCCATCAGAATAAAATGGTGAAATAAACAAACAAAAATCACCTGTAGTGGTCGCTGACCGGGGGCAGGACTGGGGGGTTCTGCTTGGCTCCTCCTCTTTACCTGATGTAGGGCAGAGTAGAGAGGAGAACCCGTCCACATCAACATGAAAACGTGGCTTATAGAAAACCTTAAGGTCACCAATGTCTACTAACGCTAGTGAACGGGTACATAATGTAATGTAGGATATAAGGAAGCCATCTATTGCACTGAAATAGATTGAAAAGTAAGGAATATATTCATTCTACTAATGATGGCTGAGTGGCATGTGCAACCTACAGATTACACCAGTGTTTCCTAAACTAGGGGGATTTGACAATGGAGTTGTGAAAACTGGGGTTATGTCAGTAACGTCAGGTAGCCTCTAGATGCAGTTGTAATGAACAGAGCAGTTTCAGTTATCTTCCTACAGATGTGGCTCTATCTTTTGAACCGTTTAAGCTACAAAATATTATGACCACATCACTTAAAGATAAGACTCCCAGGAACAAGTACATTATGTGTCTGTTTCCCTCTACAATGCCCACAAGCCGTACAGGACTCATTAGAACAGAATGGACAAGACCAGGCACCAGTGGCTACCCGTCATTCATGTTTTGAGCCCCATATTTTTTAGGGGGGAATGCTTGTCACATTTTTTAGGGGGGCTTTCCTGTTTTGTATGTTATTTTTGCATTACTACGTGTCACATGTCAGTTTGGAAACAATGTAAATAATATATATATGTATCATTGAGTTAATAAAGCCGCATACAAACATGGTCTCTTTTTTGTTTTCTTGAGTAAGGCAGCTCCAAAATGTAGGTGTTTCAGCCTAGCTCAGTGCTTTCTGTTGTGGTGGGGCAAGCCAGCAGAAAATAAGGAGTGTTGCGGCTTGTTCTGTCCCTCATGGGGACACTATGTCACCGTCCAAGTCTAACATGCTGACCAGACCGCACGCGCCATCACACGCATGTTGATTTTGTCCCCCACACCAGACGCGATCAGGACACGCAGGTTGAAATATCAAAACAAACTCTGAACCAACTATATTAATTTGGGGACAGGTCAAAAAGCATTAAACATGTATGGCAATTAAGCTAGTTAGCTTGCTGATGCTTGCTGATTTGTCTTGGGATATAAACATTGGGTTGTTATTTTAACTGAAATGCACAAGGTCCTCTACCCCAACAATTAATCCACAAAAAAAAAATTGTAAACTGAGTTCGTTTCTAGTAATCTCTCACTCCTTCAGGCTTCTTCTTCTTTGGACTTAATATGGCAGTTGGCAACCAACTTTAAGGTACATTACCACAACCAACTGGGCTGGAGTGTGGACCTCAGCTCATCTTTCAATCACCAACCTGGGTACATGCTCCTAAAAACCAATGAGGAGATGGGAGAGGCAGGACTTGCATCGCATCGAGCGTCACAAATACAACAAAGTTCTATTTTAGCGCTTGGCTAGGCAGACGCTCGCTGACCCGCGCAAGCAGTGTGGGTTCAATGATTGAATAAGATGTGTACATTTATTTTGCAACGCTCGTGCATGCAACGGTTGGCATGTAAGGGTAGAGCTAGAAGATTCAAGCCCCTTGGGTGCTGCCATAGAGTTACATTAGAAGTGCCCATCCAAGAAGGATCAAGGTCACTGGCCACAGATAAAATTACGTCAAATTACATTATATCTACAGTAGCTTTGATTGGACATGTCAACATCATACTTTCAAAATCTTAGCTAGCAGTCATCATCATGAATGAAGTCGACAATCTACTGGCAAATCCTTTTTAATCCTTGTCATATGAAGAGAAATAATGAAGATAAATTATTGATAAAACGTATCGGTGCTCATCGGCCATTGGACATAAACATTATACAACAAGTTGGAAATCGCAAATTCAACAATGAGGGGTTTGGAAGGAATCAGTGTGGCTAACTGCCAGCACTGTAAAGCAATCATTAGCCTGCTATTGTCACGTCCTGACCATAGTAAGTTATTTTCTATGGTAGAGTAGGTCAGGGCGTGACAGGGGGGTGTTTGTCCGTTTTTGTATTTCTATGTTTAGTTTCTAGTTTTTGTATTTCTAGGTTGGGTTTTGTTTGGCATGACCTCCAATTAGAGGCAGCCTGTTGTCGTTGTCTCTAATTTGAGTCCATATTTAAGTTGATGTTTGTCCCACTTGTGTTGTGTGGGTGATTATCTTTTGAGCAGTGTGTTGTCCTCTCTGCATCACGGTTGGTTGTGTTTGTCTTTTCAAGTATTTGGTGTTTTGCAACGTTTCACAATAAATATAAGTATGTGGAACCACGAACACGCTGCATTTTGGTCCGCTCCTTCAGACAGCCGTGACAGCTATTCAGTGGAGTGGCTGTGTGGTTTAAAATGATAAACATTCAACATTGGCCATGCTGTCAATGAAGCATGATTTGTGCCGCGTTCAAAACAACTGTTAACTCAGAACTGAAAAATCTGACTTTAGTGAGTTCAAGACAACTGGGAACTCGGGAAAAATGAGCTATGACTGGAAAAAAACTATGAATTAAACTTTCAGAAATTGGGCCTCTTTCTAGAGCTACGACCTGAAGATCACTGACGTCATCATGATTCAACCTTTATTTTTTCGAATTCCCAGCACCATAAATCCAGAGAATTTCAGACTTTGATGACAAAGTTTGATGACAAAATCTGCCCACGAAGGACCGCCGCGCCACCTTCCTGTTCAAGAGAGCACAGCACAACAAGGTGAGTCCAAAAATGTCTTGTATGCTGCTGCATAAATGATGTAATATGCCAGGGAGATATGCATAATGTACACTACTTTGCGAAAGTATTCACACCTCTTGGCGTTTTTCCTATTTTGTTGCATTATAACCTGTAATTTAAATGGATTTTTATTTGTATTTCATGTAATGGACATACACAAAATAAGATCTGGTGCAACCAATTACCTTCAGAAGTCACATAATTAATTAAATAAAGTCCACCTGTGTGCAATCTAAGTGTCACATGATCTCAGTATATATACACCTGTTCTGAAAGGCCCAGAGTCTGCAACACCACTAAGCAAGGGGCACCACCGAGCAAACGGCACGATGAAGACAAAGGAGCTCTCCAAACAGGTCAGGGACAAAGTTGTGGAGAAGTACAGATCAGGGTTGGGTTATAGAAAAATATCAGAAACTTTGAACATCCCACGGAGCACCATTAAATCCATTATTAAAAAAATGGAAAGAATATGGCACAACAAACCTGCCAAGAGAGGGCTGCCCACCAAAACTCATGGACCAGGCAAGGAGGGCATTAATCAGAGAGGCAACAAAGCGACCAAAGATAACCCTGAAGGAGCTGCAAAGCTCCACAGCGGAGATTGGAGTATCTGTCTATAGGACCACTTTAAGCCGTACGTGGCCAGAAAAAAAGCCATTGCTTAAAGACAAAAATAAGCAAACACGTTTGGTATTCGCCAAAAGGCATGTGGGAGACTCCCCAAACATATGAAAGAAGGTACTCTGGTCAGATGAGACTAAAATTTAGCTTTTTGGCCATCAAGGAAAACGCTATGTCTGGCACAAACCCAACACCTCTCATCACCCCGAGAACACCATCCCCACAGTGAAGCATGGTGGTGGATGGTGTTTCATCGGCAGGTACTGGTAAACTGGCCAGAATTGAAGGAATGATGGATGGCGCTAAATACAGGTATATTCTTGAGGGAAACCGGTTTCAGTCTTCCAGAGATTTGAGACTGAGACGGAGGTTCACTTTCCAGCAGGAAAATGACCCTAAGCATACTGCTAAAGCAACACTCAAGTGGTTTAACAGGAAACATTTAAATGTCTTGGAATGGCCTAGTCAAAGCCCAGACCTCAATCCAATTGAGAATCTGTGGTATGACTTAAAGATTGCTGTACACCAGCAGGAACCCATCCAACTTGAAGGAGCTGGAGCAGTTTTGCCTTTAAGAATGGGCAAAAATCCCAGTGGGTAGATGTGCCAAGCTTATGGAGACATATCACAAGAGACTTGCAGCTGTACTTGTGGCAAAAGGTGGCTCTACAAAGTATTGACTTTGGAGGGGTGAATAGTCATGCACGCTCAAGTTTGTAATTTTTGTCTTATTTCTTGTTTGTTTCACGATAAAAAAAAATTGCATCTTCAAAGTGGTAGGCATGTTGTGTAAATCAAATGATACAAACCCCCCCAAAAAATGTATTTTAATTACAGGTTGTAAAGGCAAGAAAATAGGAAAAATGCCAAGGGGAGTGAATACTTTCGCACTGTAGCTTAAAAAGTAAAGTATGTTGTATCGTAAGCTGTTAGTAGCCCATGTGCCTAGAAACCACATTTGTTTAAGCAAGTCAGCCATATCAGCTATGTTGTTTTACAAGGCAGTAAATGAGGCTGAATGAACGGTTTTGCTGACAAACAAGGCTCCGGTGATAGCCAGCAATAGCAGTGGTAAGGTGTTGGGACTGCTTTTGGGACTCTGCTGTTGGGACAGCTTTATGTAGGCCCTAACAGTTTGTGGGCACCGTTTGTCACCGTTATAGTGCAATTAATGTATTGTTTTGTGTTGTGTTGTGTAGTGGCTTTGCTGGCATGCATCCCATTTTTTGATTGCCTCACAAAGATTTTCGAATTTAAAATCGTCACTGCTCCGCACGAATTCAGACTAGGGCTAAAATAACATATTCAATGATAATGTACTTTTCTACACAGAAAATCATACACCATTATTGCCTGATGATCCTCTGAACTTCCCAATACATTGCTGATGCATTTCAGTCAATTCAAACCATTCTTCCTTCAGATTGAAATACTGTCAAAAAAGCTCTGACTGATTTGTAATCAGTAGCGTTGCGTGGGTAAAATCACTGAGGAAGCCAAGCCAAGCCAGTAAAAAAGCCATATTACAACCTATGTTGTGATAATTGCGTTGTTTGCTCTATAACCCATTGATTCATACGCCACCGTGATATACAATAAGGCCGTGACAACAAAATACAACAGTCACACAGTGGAGAAATAAATTCAACTACACATACAGTTGAAGGCGGAAGTTTACATACACCTTAGCCAAATACCTTAAACTCAGTTTTGTATCACAACTGGCCGTGATTGTGCGCCGCCCTATGGGGCTCCCAATTGGCCCAGCGTCGTCCGGGTTAGGGTTTGGCCAGGGTAGGCTGTCATTGTAAATAAGAGTTTGTTCTTATCTGACTTGCATAGTTAAACAAAGGTTACATTTAAAAAAAAGTTAAATACCAGAGATTTTTTGTCTTTTAGTTTAGTGCCATAACAAGTGGTCCGTCGAGCCGGATATACATGGATGGGGATCTCAATTCCTCCACCCTCAATGGCAACCCTCAGCCTGACTCCTCCAGAGCTCCTCTAACTTTCTCACATTGGCAACAATTAACCAGCTAAGTTAGCTAGCTAGTTAACATGAGCCTAAAAGGTCTAGGCTACATCTAGGCTACATATTGAACTTCAATTGTCTCAGGCCAGTGGCACAACATAATAATGTATGGTTAGATCAGAATCGCCGTCATAATCATTAGCCTGAACAGAGAATTAAGTCAAAACCACAAGTCCAAATCCCCATTTGCAGAACTAGGACAACCCACAGTTGAGCTCAGCTCAACGCTGATTGGCTAATTCTTTAATACTTTTCTTATCAAGAAAGGCCAAATGCTTACTGACATCTATCAATCAAACGCTACGACTGCAACATGTCATACTCTTTTGGTTCAGACTGCATCAGATACATGGGCTACATATACTGAGACTTAGGGGTGCTGTTTCCTTCGCTCTGATGATTTCTCCGGTGAGATTCAGTCAATTGCGAATTGACGGGAAATTATGAAAACACAGAGAGACGAAAGATGAATTATTTTCTATATTATAATTTTTTTATTGGTCAAATATTTGGAGAAGCCTGGCTTCCCTTGGCATCCATGAATACACACCACTGTTTGTAATAGACTGTCATTGCCCCAATTAAAAAGTAAACATTGGCCATTGATTACATCACTTTTTTTACATGGTGGGGTCACAATTTCTTTTAAATATCAAAATAGGGTCACAGGCCAAAACATTTTGGAAACCCCTGGATTATTCTGTATAAGACACGCACGCGCACAGACACGCACACACACATGGACACATACGACTGCTGTGTCGGTAGTGTACTCCAGGGGAATGCACTGAGGTCTAACATTCTGAGTACTGAGGACAAACTAGTTTTTAATAAATAAACTAGTTTTGTAATAGCACGTAATACTGCTGGCTTCATGTTCAATTACAAAACAATGGAAAACAGAAAGGAAAACATTGCACACTGCTGCTCATGCTCCCAGGTGATATTTATTAAGAACGTTTCGACCCTTAGGTCTTCATCAGGCATCCATATCCCAGGTGGGGGTGGAAGGTCCTATATATAGGTGCAGTACTCACTGACATCACTTCCTGAAACAGGAGGTAACATTTTTTAATTTTAAAGTTTCACAATGTTAACATTCAATGTATCAAAATATATGATCATACACAGGGAATGTGATCAATATTTACAGTAAAATACATATAATATTCAATTAGGATGAACATTTATTTTTTTTGACATATTGAAACTATGAAAACGGTTTCAAGTCAAACTCCTCATTAAGGCCAAGAGGAGACAGTGTGTTGAGCCTGTGGATCCAGAAAGATTCCCATTTGAAGAAGTTTCCTCTCAACGTCCCCTCCCCTGTGTGACATCTTGACCATTTCTATTCCAAGGTATCCCAGAGAGCTAATAGGATGTCCAGCGTGTACAAAATGAGCAGCAAACAGATTTTTTTCAAGTACAAAACAATGTCATTGTTCACTGAACTGTGCATGTTTAAATGCATGTTTGCGCAACAATCCTTTTGTGTGTGTGTGCATGTGTTTCCTGTATCTTAATCTGCCGTGCACTGGGGGTAAAGGAAATTACTGTGGTTTCATGGCAATGACGTGTGTCACTGCTGTTTTACCTTCAATTGACAGGAAACACTTAAATCTGACTCCAACCTAGGATTGCAGAGGATGGGTATATTACTGGAATCTTTCTAAGTTTACCAGTATACTACCAGTATTTTGGTAACTTTCTGGTTTTTGGGGGAATTTTATGAGAGGACATCTGGTGGCCTTTTGGGGTGCTTCAGATTATCGCAGGTGTCTTATCTCTGAAACTCTGTGTGGCCTTATCACATGTAAAATATTTAAAATAATCAAATTAGAGTTTTTTTTATTTATTAAAGAAATGACAAAGCTATAAAACATTTTCCTAAATATAAACCATCAACTTGAATACAATGATGGGTTTTAGCTTGAAATATCCTTTACACACTATTATTTATTTTACTATGTCAATATGTCTTTGTTGTAAATGTTTTGATGCCTGTCCCTGACCCTGCCTGCCATCCTGTACCTTTGCCACACCTCTGGATTACCGACCTCTGCCTGACCCGACCCTGAGCCTGCCTGCCATCCTGTACCTTTCCCCCACTACTCTGGTTATTGACCCCTGCCTACCTTGACCTGCCGTTTGCATCCCTTGTTGCTGTAATGAACATTGTTACTCCGACACAGTCTGCATCTGGGTCTTACCTTCAAACTCAAACCTGATAGTACGAACTGGCCATGGTGACCCAGCAGACCCGGGCCAGCTGCGCGATGCCATCTCCTCCCAAAGAGCCACCATCGGGAGGCACGAGGAACTGCTTCGTGGCCTTATGGAGGGGGACCAAACGTTGGCTGAACGACATGACCGGGCATTGGGCAGTTTGCTGGAGCAGTTCCGCAGGTTGTCTGGCAGGCAGTCTGCCACGCTGCTAACCCCACAGCCCCTCAGTAACCCAGCTGCTAGCAGCTCCGTCTCATCGGCCACTCCGCCATCTCGGGAGCCCCGTTTACCCAACCCGGAACGCTTCAATGGAGAGTTTAGCACCTGACGGGCGTTTCTAACTCAGTGTGCCCTCATTTTCGAGCTCCAAGATAGCTCTCATGACACTGATATACGGGAGGGCTCTCACCTGGGCTACTGCTGTATGGGAACAACAGTAGACCATATGCGTTAGTCTGGAGGGGTTTGTGGGAGAGGTGAAGAATGTTTTTACGCCCCGTTCTCCGGGAGAGAAGCTGCCCGGAAGCTGATCCAGCTTCGGCAGGACTCCTGCAGTGTGGCTGACTATGCGGTGGATTTCCGCACATTGGCAACGGAGAGTGCTTGGAACAAGGAAGCATTGTTCGATATGTGCCTGCACGGCGTCTCGGAGGAGGTCAAGGACGAGCTTTCTGCTTGGGAGTTACCTACGGATCTCGATTCCCTCATCACTTTGACCATCCGAATCGATGGGTAACTAAAGGAACGACGGAGGGAGAGGAAATTCGACTTCCTCTCATGTCCAGGGATTCAACCTTGCCTCAGAGTTATCCTGGAAGTCCCCGACAATCCCATTGCAGAGAACCCGAGGCTGCCCGACCTTTCCCGAGAGTCGCAAAGATGCCTGAGCCACCGCTTCCCGAACCTATGCAACTAGATAGAGCTGGGCTATCGCCAGCGGCATGGCAATACAGGATCAACATGAAGAGTTGTCTGTATTGCGGGACTCTTGGTCATTTTGTGTACTCTTGTCCTTTAAAAAGGTCAGGCTCACTGGTAGAAGCGAGTCCATAGGGAGAACTTTCCTGCTTCCCTTGCTCACACCCCTTTTCATGCCATTCTGCTGTGGGGAATCCAGTCTCAATCTCTCCTGGTCCTCATTGACTCTGGGGCAGATAAGAGCTTTTTGGTCGTTACCCTGGCTTCCAAGCTGAACATCCTCCAATCAGCCTCTGTCCACTCCCATGGATGTTAGAGCGCAGGACAGGCGCTCTATAGGCCGGGTCACTGACATTACCACTCCCATCAACCTATGGGTGTCAGGGAATCACAGCGAGATTATTCAATTCCTGCTCATCAAGTCTCCTCAGATTCCCGTGGTATTGGGATACTCCTGGCTCCAGTGACACAATCCCCTAATCAACTGGTCTATGGTGCCATCATGGGCTGGAGTCCGTTCTGCCACGCCCAGTGTCTAAAGTCAGTGCAACCTGCCCCAGGATGTCTTCCTGGGGGCTCGGAAGATGCCCCGGACCTCTCCGCCATGTGTTCAACAAGGCCACTTCGCTTCCGCCGCACCGACCATATGACTGCAGGATTGACCTTCTCCCTAGCACCAGTCCGTCCCGGGGACACCTGTACTCGCTGTCGGGACCGGAGACCAAGGCTATGGACACCTACATTGGGGACTCCAGAGCTGCAGGATTTATACATAGTTCGTCTTCTCCCACCGGCACAGGGTCTTTCTTTGTGGAGAAAAAGGACAAGACCCTTCGCCCATGCATCGACTACCTGGGACTCAATGACATAACGGTGAACAACCGTTACCAGCTACCACTCATCTCCTCAGCCTTCGAGCCACTCCAGGTGACCACCATGTTTTCCAAGCTGGCTCTACGGAACACCTGGTATGGAAATGGGAGGGGGATTAGTGGAAGATTGTATTTGGTCATGCCATTTTGCCTCACATACGACACTGCTGTGTTCCAGGCTCTGGTATATTATGTCCTCCCCAACATGTTTAACCGATTCGTCTTTTCTACATTGATGACATCCTCATCTTCCCCCGCTCCCCCCAGGAACATGTGCTCCACGTCCGACAGGTTCTTCAATGCCTCCCGGAGAACCAGCTGTTTGTTAAGGCAGAGAAGTGCGAGTTCCATCGCTCCACCATCCCCTTTCTGGGGTACATCATCTCCGCTTTGAGTGTCCAGATGGATTCTGGGAAGGTGAGTGCGGTGGTGGATTGGCTCCAGCCTTCGTCCAGGGTGCAGCTGCAACGTTTACTGGGGTTCGCCAACTTCTATCACCGCTTCATCCGGTGTTACAGCACCCTGGCTTCCCCCCTGTCAGCACTCACCTCTCCCAAGGTTCCGTTCACATGGTCCCCTGCTGCTGACCGGGCGTTCCCGGGACCTCAAACATCGGTTCACCACTGCACCCATCCATGGTTCATCCTGACCCTTCCCGTCAGTTCGTGGTGGAGGCCGACGCGTCGGATGTAGGAGTGGGTGCGGTCCTGTCCCAGCGTTCTGCCCTGGACCTGAAGCTACATCCCTGCACCTTCTCTCATCGCCTCAACGCCACAGAGAAAAAATACAATGTGGGAAATCGTGAGCTTCTCGCAGTGAAGACGGCGTTGGAGGAATGGAGGCACAGGCTGCAAGGGGCGGAACACCCGTTCATCATATGGTCCGACCACAAACATCTGGAGTATCCCCGCACCGCCAAATGCCTCAACTCCAGGCAAGCAAGTTGGGCCCTGCTGTTCACACGGTTCAGCTTCTCCCTCTCATATCTGCCGGGTTTCAAGAATGTTAAGCCAGATGCACTGTCTCGCTATTATAGCCCCACGGCTATTACCTCGGCGCCCGAGACCATCCTTCCCACCTCGTGCCTGGCGACGGCACTCAGCCGGGGTATAGGGAAACAGGACCGGGAGGCACAGCGTTCCCAGCCGCACCCCGGGGGGGTCCAGAGAACCGGATGTTTGTGCCTAATGCGGTCCGCTTCATGGTCCTGGAGTGGGCCCACTTCTCCAGACTGGCCTGCCACCCGGGCTCCCGCCAGACCCTGGCTTTTGTGCGACAACGCTTTGGTGGCACACCATGGACTCTGACGTCTCCACATTCGTCGCCGCTTGCACAGTGTGTGCACAAAACAAGACTCCTCGCCAAGCTCCGGCTGGTCTCCTCCAACCTCTGCCTTTCCCTCACCGTCCCTGGTCCCACATCTCCCTGGACTTTGTCACGGGTCTTCCCCCATCTGATGGCAACACCACCATCCTGACTGTGGTCGACCGGTTTTCCAAAGCCGCCTACTTCATTCCTCTCCCCAAACTACCCTCTGCCAAGGAGACGGCCCAGCTCATGGTGCAGCACGTCTTCCGGATCCATCGACTGCCGGTCAACATGGTTTCTGACCAGGGCCCTCAGTTCTCATCTTGGTTCTGGAAGGCATTCTGCGTCGGCCAGCCTGTCCTCCGGATTCCATCCCCAGTCCAACGGCCAGTCAGAGCGAGCCAACCAGGATCTGGAGACTACTCTGCACTGCCTGATCTCCGCCAACACCACCTCAAATACGCCTGCAACACCCTTCCCTGCTCTGCCATGGGCCTATCGCCATTAGAGCGTTCCCTGGGGTATCAGCCCCCGCTCTTCCCGAGCAGGAGAAAGAGGTCGGCATTCCTTCTGTCCAGATGTTTGTCAGCCGCTGTCGTCGTACCTGGAGGAGAGCCCGGTCGGCGCTCCTCAAGACCACCTCCAGGCATCGATGACAAGCAGATCGCCATCAGACCCGGCTCCCCGTTATCGTCTCGGGCAGAAGTTATGGCTATCCACCCGGGATCTGCCCCTCTGGGTGGAATCCGGCAAACTCTCCCCCAGGTTTATTGGCATATTTCGCATCAGCAAAATTATTAGCCCCTCTGCTGTTCGTCTTCTGTTGCCCCGTACCCTTCGTATACATCCCACCTTTCATGTGTCCAGAGTTAAACCCATGTCTCACAGCCCTTTGTCTCCTGTTTCCAGGCCCACCCTCTCCCCCGTCCCATCGACGGTCAACCCGGCTTACACGGTGAGGCGTCTCCTGAATGTTTGACCTCGGGGCAGGGGGTTCCAGTATCTGGTTGACTGGGAGGGTTATGGCCCAGAGGAGAGGTGCTGGATCCTCGCCAGGGACATCCTGGATCCAGTCCTTATCACGGATTTTCAACGCTGACACCCCAGTCAACCAGGTATGTGCCCAGGTAGGATGCCAGGTGGCGCCCCTGGGGGGGGGGTACTGTCACACCCTGATCTGTTTCACCTGTTTCAACTGTCTTTGTGATTGTCTCCACCCCACTCAAGGTGTCATCCATCTTCCCCATTATCCCCTGTTGCCAGTTAGTTTTATTGGTCAAGTCAACCAGCGGTTTTGTCTCAGCTCCTGCTTTTCCCCAGTCTCTCTATTTCTCACCCTCCAGGTTTTGACCCTTGCCAGTCCTGTCTCTGAGCCCGTCTGCCTGACCACTTTGCCTGACCCTGAGCCTTGCCGTCCTGTACCTTTCCCCCACTACTCTGGTAATCGACCCCTGTCTGCCTTGACCTGTCGTTTGCATCCCCTGTTGCTGTAATAAACATTGTTACTCCGACACAGTCTGCATCATGGTCTTACCTTCAAACCTGATAATTAGGAAATTGTTTCTTTAACCAAATGGTCTATCCACTAGAAACTCATGGAAAAAATGGACACAAATATAAAAAATTAAAAAACTTTTTTTTAAGTTATTCAAGTATAAATGGCCAAAGTTACCATAGAATGCCACAGATTACTATAGGTAACTTTGGTAAATTAATGCTAGCTTTGCAACCCTACTCCGACTTAACCCCTCACTATAGGCCTGACCTGTTTATCAAATCAAACATTATTTGCCACATTTGCTGAATACAACAGTTGTAGACCTTACCGTGAATTGCTTAACCAACAATGTAGAAAGAGTTAAGAAAATATTTACCAAATAAACTAAAGTAAAAACGAATAACTAACACAATAAAATAACAATAACGAGGCTAGAGTTGAATTCGGAAGTTTACATACACCTTAGCCAAATACATTTAAATTCAGCATTTATTTCTTTCATCACATTCCCAGTGGGTCAGAAGTTTACATACACTCAATTAGTATTTGGTAGCATTGCCTTTAAATTGTTTAACTTGGGTCAAATGTTTTGGGAAGCCTTCCACAAGCTTCCCACAATAAATTGGGTGAATTTTGGCCCATTCCTCCTGACAGAGCTGGTGTAACTGAGTCAGGATTGTAGGCATCCTTGCTCGCACACGCTTTTTCAGTTCTGACCACAAATTTTCTATGGGATTGAGGTCAGGGCTTTGTGATGGCCACTCCAATACCTTGACTTTGTTATCCTTAAGCCATTTTGCCACAACTTTGGAAGTATCCTTGGGGTCATTGTCCATTTGGAAGACCCATTTGCGACCAAGCTTTAACTTCCTGACTGATGACTTGAGCTGTTGCTTCAATATATCCACATCATTTTCGGGTTCTTCGGCTTGCAAGCCTCCCCCTTTTTCCTCCAAACATAACAATGATCATTATGGTCAAACTGTTCCATTTTTGTTTCATCAGACCAGAGGACATTTCTCCAAAAAGTACGATCTTTGTGCCCATGTGCAGTTGCAAACCGTAGTCTGGATTTTTTATGGTCGTTTTGGAGCAGTGGTTTCTTCCATGCTGAGCGACCTTTCAGGTTATGTCGATATAGGACTCGTTTTACTGTGGATATAGATACTTTTGTACCCGTTTCCTCCAGCATCTCACAAGGTCCTTTGCTGTTGTTCTGGGATTGATTTGCACTTTTCACACCAAAGTACGTTAACCTCTAGGAGACAGAACACGTCTCCTTCTTGAGCGGTATGATGGCTGCGTGGTCTCATGGTGTTTATACTTGTGTACTATTGTTTGTACAGATGAACGTGGTACCTTCAGGCATTTGGAAATTGCACCCAAGGATGGACCAGACTTGTGGAGGTTTATTATTTTTTTCTGAGGTCTTGGCTGATTTCTTTTGATTTGCCCATGATGTCAGGCAAAGAGGCACTGAGTTTGAATGGAGGCCTTAAAATACATCCACAGGTACACCTCCAATTGACTCAAATCATGTCAATTAGCCTATCAGAAGCTTCTAAAGCCATGACATCATTTTCTGGAATTTTCCAAGCTGTTTAAAGGCACAGTCAATTTAGTGTATGTAAACTTCTGACCCACTGGAATTGTGATACACTGAATTATAAGTAAAATAATCTGTCTGTAAACAATTGTCTGGAAAAATGTATTGTGTCATGCACAAAGTAGATGTCCTAACTGACATGCCAAAACTATAGTTTGTTAACAAGAAATTTGTGGAGTTGTTGAAAAACTAGTTTTGATGACTCCAACCTAAGTATATGTAAACTTCCGACTTCAACTGTATATACAGGGGGTACCGGTAACGAGTCAGTTAGTTGAGGTCATTTGTACATTTGTACCTCTGTAAGGGTGTGTGTGTGTGTGTGTGTGTGTGTGTGTGTGTGTGTGTGTGTGTGTGTGTGTGTGTGTGTGTGTGTGTGTGTGTGTGTGTGTGTGTGTGTGTGTGTGTGTGTGTGTGTGTGTGTGTGTGTGTGTGTTCGTGCATGTGGTGCATGTACAGTATGACATGCATGGCCAGTAGCAGGTGTTCAGTTAGGGGCAGGAGGGCTCATTTGAACCACAGCAGATTTACATTTTTGTGGAGCCACAGAGCTAGTAGACAGCTATTGCAAAAAGCTTCCAGCTTCTTCTGGGCCATTCTGGGAGATGGCAGGACTTTTATTGTGGCTTATATTAAGACAACATTAACATTCCCACGTGTGTGTGTGTGTTTTGAGGGAAAATAGGAGCATGTGACATGGATGTTGCTCTAATCCTGCTTACTGAGCTTAGAGACACGAGAGAGAGAGAGAGAGAGAGAAAGAGAGAGAGGGAGAGCGAGAGAGAGAGAAAGAGAGTGAAGAAAAGCCCTTGGGAGAGAGAGAGAGAGAGGGGGAGAGAAGAGAGAGGGAGGAAGGAGGCGCAGAGATGGATCGAGGGATAATAAGTAAGAGAGGAAAGAAAGAGAGATGGCCCATCCAGAGACAAGAAAAATACAGGGCTAGATGTCAACTCTCATAAAATCACAACAATCATGTTCACTCACGGAGTGGCTTTTTGAATGCCATCCAAAAACTATCCCGTCTGGACTCTAACTTGGCAGTGGCTGATTCTTGTTTTCATATGAATGGATGTTGGCTCTAACAAAAAGCTAAATTGTTGATTTGTTATCACAAATCAACATGTTTGTTTTACCACAACCATCATCAGTACCTGATGAAGGATTATTTCGGTCGGCACCCAGAACCTAATCTCACGTGTGCGATAGCCAGCTACTCGATGCAATGGTATAAACAGTCTATCACGAGAGACTAGATTAGGGATAGCTGTTATTATATAGCCTCATCATTAAGCCTTACATGGAATGACAACGATAGAAGAGTTGGCAACAGCACATAGGTGTATGGAATGAGACTAGTTATAACTTCACTTCCCAAATGATGTACATTGTATCTGAAGTAGCATAGCTCTAGTCTCTCTGTCCGGGTATCTTTCTGAAGTAGCATACAGTAGCTGTTGTCTAGTCCTTGTCCTGTCTGTGTGTCTTGGTGTGTTGACCAAGGCTATCTGAAGTAGCATAGCTTAAACCTATGCCTCTTGTCTGCGTGTTTCCTCTCTCTGTGTGTGTCTGTGTGTGTCGTGTCCGTGTGTATCTTGGCCCACTTGGCCCAGTCTTACCTGCAGATGGCTGTGTCTGCGGGCGGCCTCTGCCATTTCCCACTGGCTGAGGGACTTGGCAGCACCACCGATGGGCGTGCTCCATCCACTGAGCCCCATCTCGAGCCCCATTTCCCTCACCTCGATCTCCTCATAAGGGTTCGGCAGGTTGCAGGAGCTCTTACCTAAAGGACCAAAGTGGGAAAAAGGTATTCAGGCTCTATGTATTATCCTTAATCATTTTAATGTCATGCACGGTGCATTTGGAAAGAATTAAAACCCCTTGACTTTCACATTTTGTTACGTTACAGCCTTATTCTAAAATGGATTAAATGTATTTATTTCTTTATCAATCTACATACAATACCCCATAATGACAAAGCGAAAACAGGTTTTTAGACATTTTTGCAAATGTATTAAAAATAAAAAACAGAAATACCTTATTTACATACGTTTTCAGACGCTTTGCTATGAGACTCGAAATTTAGCTCAGGTGGATCCTGTTTCCATTGATCATCCTTGAGATGTTTCTAAAACTTGATTGGAGCCCACCTGTGGTAAATTCAATTTATTGGACGTGATCGGAAAGGCACACACTTGTCTATATAAGGTCTCACAGTTGACAGAGCATGTCAGAGCAAAAAACAAGCCATGAGGTCGAAGGAATTGTCCGTAGAGCTCCAAGATAGGATTGCTTTCGAGGCACAGATTCCAAAAGGACAACCATCTCTGCAGCACTCCACCAATCAGGCCTCTCCTCAGTAAAAGGCACAAGACAGCTCACTTGGAGTTTGCCAAAAGGCACCTAAAGACTCAGACTATGAGAAACAAATTTCTCTGGTCTGATGAAATTAAGATTGAACTTTTTGGCCTGAATGCCAAGCGCCATGCTGTGGGGATGTTTGTTAGCGGCAGTGACTGGGTGTTTAGTCAGGATCGAGGGAAAGATGAACGGAGCAAAGTACAGAGAGATCCTTCCAAGATTCACCTTCCAACAGGACAGCGAGCCTAAGCACAAAGCCAAGACAACGCAGGGGTGGCTTCGGGAGAAGTCTCTGAATGTCCTTGAGTAGCCCAGCCAGAGCCCGGACTTGAACCCGATCTCTAGAGAGACCTGAAAATAGCTGTGCAGTGACACTCCCCATCCAACCTGACAGAGCTTGAGAGGATCTGCAGAGAAGAATAGGAGAAACTTCCCAAATATAGGTATGCCAAGCTTGTAGCGTCATACCCAAGAAGACTCAAGGCTGTAATCGCTGCCAAAGGTGCTTCAACAAAGTACTAAGTAAAGGGTCTGAATACTTATTGTGGTGTACCGTGAACAAGCCACCAGGGGGAGACCCGTCGGAGGGGACAGAAGGACGACCCCACCACCGTGGAGTCACCTCGCATGGAATTGTCCAGGTCAAGAGGAGTCGATGCCAACAGCGGGCCCCTGAGACAAGCTGGGCTACGCAATAAACTACGTCACCTCCTGTTGGGCCCACAGTGAACCACCAGCACCCATGGTCCTGGTGAACGTCGACGGTCACAACACCTACACTGATGGATTACTGGAGTGTGGTAACGCTCGTACAAGCCCGCCTGCTGGCCCATCCGACCGACCGTGGTGAGGAGATGTCCATCTCCTGTGTCCACGTCGACACCAAGCGGTATTCGACCGGGCAGGCCACCATCGTGACGCCACAAAGAAGCTGCCAGACCAACGAGAGCGGGTTCAGACCGGCACCTGAGCAGCCCGGAAGTAAACGGTTGCCAACCCCGTGTCTACGGACCCGGAGTTGGGGTCCAACGGGGCGCCAGAACCAACCTTACCTGGTGAATAACCTGAGAAGGGGCCCATGCTCCCCCTCCTCGATTTCGAGGGAAACACTGAGACACCTGCCCTGATCCCCCTGAGGGGACAGTTCGGGACCACCCAGTGGGAGGATCTGAACTTGAAAGCCGCCACAGCCCAAGTGATAGCAGTGAACCAGGGCAAAAAGTACACTTCCGGAACCCGCTGGTTCCCCTACCAATCGTCGGAGTGCCGTTTGAACGCATCGCCGTGGACATAGTGGGCCCCCTGGTAAAAACGGCCACCCGATATCCCGAGGCCATTCCCCTATCGGCGGCAGTCTCCAAGGGAATCGCCTGGGAGCTGTTCCACCTCTTCAGCCGGGTGCACATCCCAAATGAGATCCTGACCGACCAAGGTACCAAGTTCATGTCCCGACTAATGAACGCGTTGTGTGCTCTCCTACAGATAAAGCAGATCCAGACTTCCGTCTTTCACCTGTAGACGGATGGGCTCGTCGAACGGTTCAGTAAGACACTCAAGCAAATGCTGCGGAAGGTCATTGAGTGGGACGGGAAAAACTGGGACCAGACACTACCCCACCTAATGTTCTCAATCCGAGAAGTGCCCCAAGCCTCCACTGGGTTTTCCCCTTTTGAACTCCTCTACGGGAGGAGACCACGCGACCTACTGGATCTCACCAAGGAGGTGTGGAAAGCCCAGCCGACCCCCTTACGCATCATAGTGTAACATGTAAAAAGGATGAGGGAGCGGATGACAGCCATATGGCCAGTGGTAAGGGAACATATGGAGAAGGCCCAGCGTGCCCAAGCCAAGATCTACAGGTGCTAGTTTTAATCCCCAACTTTGCGGCTATAGCCTCCCCCCTTACCGATCTGACCAGGGCCCACCTCCCAAAAACAGTGAAGTGTCCGGATGAGGCCGAAGCGGCATTCAGGCACCTGAAGGAAGCCCTGTGCTCCCATCCGATTCTCGTGACATATCACATTATGGAAATGTGATATTTCAGTTTTGTATTTTTAATACATTTGCCAAAATCTCGAAAAATCTGTTTTTGCTTTGTCATTATGGGTTATTGTGTATAGATTGATGAGGGGGAAAACAATTGAACCATTTTAGAATAAAGCTGTAACATAACAAAACGTGGAAAAAGTCAAGGGGTCTGAATACTTTCCGAATGCAACGTATGTGTTGTTGTCTCCGGCTGGAGCAGCCTTCTATGTAGTCCAAAAAAGAAAAGGCGATAGCGCCACCCATAAAAGGCCACAACAATTTATTCCAATTAATTGTGCTATTATTTATTAAAAAGCTGAAGCATTTTGACCATGAAGTCAAAGCCAGCCTTGTATGTACTTTAATTATCAAGAAAAATCTTACTTCGGGGGATGGGGGCCGAGTGGCCCATGGGGGTCTGGGGGCCCGCAGGGACCATCAGTTGTCCGGTGGAATAGGTAGCGGTGTTGGAGGGGAGCGCAGCGAGGGGCATGGTTGGGAAGTGGCCCCCTCCTCCTCCCAGACCTGGGGTAGGGCTGTGACAGTTGACTCCTCTGAAGGCACTGTGAGAGTTGATGTCCTCCATGGAACGACAGAAGGTTTTGGGCACTGTTGTGGAAGGAGAGGAGAGGGAGAAGAGTGAACGAAATAAGATCGATGTGTGTGTTTATTACATGTTTGTATTAGCTAAGGGACCATGGAGATTAATTGACCGTATGACACACAAAACACACAACCCCACCCCATTCCACCCCCTCCCCGCACTCACCCCACACCCCCGTACCTGAGTACTGGTTGTTAGAGCAGGGAGAGAGAGATGACCGGGTCAGGAGTCTCATGTTGCCGTGGTTTGACATATTGTTGTTGACATGTTGTCGTACTGACGACAGAGGAGTGATGGGCACCTCCACCACATACGTAGCCGGGACATACAGGGGTTTGGCTTTAGTGGCTGCCCCAATCCTCCGAACCTGGTAATAAAAATACATACACTGAACAAAAATATAAATGCAAAATGCAACAATTTCAAAGATTTTACTGAGTTACAGTTCATATAAGGAAATCAGTCAATTGAAATAAAGAAATTATGCCCTAATCTATGGATTTCACAGATATGCGACTATTAGTCACAGACACCTTTAAAAAGGTAGTGGCGTGGATCAGAAAACCAGTCAGTGTCTGGTGTGACCGCCATTTGCCTCAAGCAGCATGACACATCTCCTTCGCATAGTGTTGATCAGGCTGTTGATTGTGGCCTGTGGAATGTTGTCCCACTCCTTTTCAATGACTGTGTGAAGTTACTGGATATTGGCGGGAACTGGAACACGCTGTCGTACACATAGATCCAGAGCATCCCAAACATGCTCAATGGGTGACATGTCTGGTGAGTATGCAGGCCATGGAAGAACTGAGACATTTTCCGCTTCGTAAAATTGTGTACAGATCCTTGCGACATGGGGCAGTGCATTATCATGCTGAAACATGAGGTGATGGCGGCGGATGAATGGCACGACAATGGGCCTCGGGATCTCGTCACGATATCTCTGTGCATTCAAATTGCCATCGATAAAATGCAATTGTGTTCGTTGTCCGTAACACCCCCAACCCCTCTTTTACGCTACTGCTACTCTTTGTTCATCATATATGCATAGTCACTTTAACCATATCTACATGTACATACTACCTCAATCAGTACTACCTCAACTAGGACTAAGCCTTTTGAGTTTATTTTTTAATCAAATGGCCACTGGATTATTTACATTGACCCCACATTGTTTTATACACCGCTGCTACTAAAACATATTCAAAGATGACAAAAAATGTAATGTGATACAATTTTGTATCACTTATTTTCAATTTAAATCCGTATAATAAAATGATAGCAATACCAATGCAGGTGTCTGTATGTAGCCTCGCTACTTTTATAGCCTCGCTACTGTGTATAGCCTCTTTTTACTGTTGTTTTATTTCTTTACTTACCTACTGTTCACCTAATACCTTTTTTGCACTATTGGTTAGAGCCTGTAAGTAAGCATTTCACTGTAAGGTCTACACCTGTTGTATTCGGCGCACGTGACAAATAAACTTTGATTTGCTTTACGCCTGCCCATACCATAACCCCACCGCCACCATGGGGCACTCTGTTCACAACGTTGACATCAGCAAACCGCTTGCCCATATGACACCATCTGCCCGGTTCAGTTGAAACCGGGATTCATCCATGAAGAGCACACTTCTCCAGCGTGCCAGTGGCCATCGAAGGTGAGCATTTGTCCATTGAAGTTGGTTACGACGTCAAACTGCTGTCAGGTCAAGATCCTGGTGAAGACAACGAGCTTGCAGATGAGCTTCCCTGAGATGGTTTCTGACAGTTTGTGCAGAAATTCTTTGGTTGTGCAAACCCACAGTTTCATCAGCTATCCGGGTGGCTGGTCTCAGACGATCCCACAGGCGGAGAAGCCGGATGTGGAGGTCCTGGGCTGGAGTGGTTACACATGGTCTGCAGTTGTGAGGCCAGTTGGGCGTATTGCAAAATTCTCTAAAATTACATTGGAGGCGGCTTATGGTAGAGAAATTAACATAAAATTCTCTGGCAACAGCTCTGGTGGACATTCCTTCAGTCAGCATGCCAATTGCAAGCACATTCAAAACTAGAGGCATCTGTGGTATTGTGTTGTGTGACAAAACGGCACATTTTAGAGTGGCCTTTTATTGTTCCCAGCACAAGGTGCACCTGTGTAAAGATCATGCTGTTTAATCTGCTTCTTGATATGCCACACCTGTCAGGTGTATGGGTCATCTTGGCAAAGGAGAAATGCTCACTGACAGAGATGCAAACAAATTTGTGCACAAAATTTGAGAGAAACAAGCTTCTTGAGCGTATGGAAAATTTCTGGGATCTTTTATTGCAGCTCATGAAACATGGGACCAACACTTTACATGTTGTGTTTATATTTTTGTTCAGAATATATGCCATTTAGCAGATGCTCTTATCTAGAACGATTTAGGGGCATATCCTAACGTTCATTTCAGTCAAATTTTCACGTAGCTTCCATTGACATCAATACATGACTAAGTTTAAATTTGACTTAAGTGGAAGTAAGGATTTTCCCAATACATTTTATAGTATGCGATCCCAGCTGGATTCCTAGCACCATGCTCGTACCTACCGAGCGACACAGGACGTCCTTACCTGCCACCAGTCAGTGTTCGTCTTCCTGAGCAGAATAAACCGCTCCCCTTCTCGGATGCAGACCTGTCGTCCATCTGTCCCGCGGTACTGGTAGTCATACTGAGCCTCCAACACCACCGTGCCACTGGGAACGCCATACACAGTAGGCACACTCACACTGCTAACACTGCTGCTCACACTGGCACGACTCCCCCTGCTGGACACACTGCTCACACTGGTAACACTCCCTCTGGTGGAGGCTGAGGGCTTGGTGGGTGAGGCTATTGGGGAACGGCGCCAGCTGCCTGACAGCATGGTGGATGGGTGTTCCTGGCTGGTTAGACTGGGGCTCAGTGGGGGGTGTTGGGGACAAGGGGAAGGGTGGCGAGTTTGGGGTCACAGGTGACACTGGCACGGGGTAACGGCGGTGACTGTTGCCAGGCCAGCGCCATGCTCTGAAACACAAACAGAACAGAACTGGGTTAAATGTAAATATGGACAAAATATGGCAAGCATCACATATCAACACCATTTAATATTTACATTTACATTTTAGTCATTTAGCAGACGCTCTTATCCAGAGCAACTTACAGTAGTGAATGCATACATTTCATTTTCATTTCATGCATTTAAAAAAAATATATTGTACTGGCCCCCCGTGGGAATCGAACCCACAACCCTGGGCGTTGCACACACCATGCTGGCGTTGCAAACACCATGCTCTACCAACTGAGCAACAGGGAAGGCGTATCACAATGTCTGACCCTTATATTAAGCTTAGATCTCAATACATTTATATGTTAGTCATTTAGCAGGCGCTCTTCCCCAGAGCGACTTACATGAGAAATTATGGTTAAGTGTGTTGATCAAAGGCATATCGAAAGATTTTTCACCTAGTCTGCTCTGGGATTCAAACCAGCGATCGTTCGGTTATTGGCCAATGCTTTTAACCGCTAGGCTACCTACCACCCCCATACAAGGCCTTAATACACAACAAAGCTCTGAACTAACCGGCAAACAAACGTTACGGATCCACACCATTTCCTCGCATAATATAAACAGCAAGTAGTAATTATGTTACAAAGCAACTGTATTCTAAAAAGAGGGCATTGCCATTGATTTGCAATCCTTCATTTGTTTAATGGGGCTCATGCAATTAGAGAGAGAGAAAGAAACCAGAGTGTGCTGATCAACCAACCAGTATCTAAATCCTTTTTATCCATGGCATCATCAGAGAGCTAAAACTGTCCACCGACCAACCATAACAACACATACACACATTTACAACTCTGCCCTTACCAGACCCACTTACATAACATACCTAACAGAACACCCATTTGAGACTGAGATCCTGAGAGCAGCCCACAGCAGGTCTTAGTACCAGACTGGCAGAGAGGCTGAGGCCTTTTCTCTCTGTCTCTCACCCTCCCTCTCTCCCTCCTCTCTCTATCTTCTCTCTCCCTCTCGCACAGTAAATATTGCACTCAAGGAGGTTTCAAAAAGATCTCTATCTCTCATAATCCACAGCACAGCAGCACTTTAATAAAAAAAAGCGCTGTGTGAGGCCTGTGTGTTTGTGCATGCTTGCGTATGTTTGTGTGTGTGTGTGTGATTGCTTGCGTACATTTGTGTGTGTGTGTGTGTGATTGCTTGCGTACATTTGTGTGTGTGTGTTTGCTTACGTACGTTTGTGTGTGCGTTTGTGTACTGTTTTAGTGTGCGCCAGCTGACAAGAGTCAAAACAGCAGGTAAAGCATCAAAGCTGATGGGATTCCCAATTCCCTCACATATGTGTTCCGAGCCTGGATCTTAGCGTTCTATCCATCTATCCATCTATCTATCCATCCATCGACTATGTCTAGACTTCTATCAGAAGCTCTAGCAGTGGATTTTGAAACAACAAGTGTTTTTTATATTTTCTTAAATATTTTCTTATTTTTTGGGGTGGGGCTTTAATATTGTGGATAGATTGTCACTTCCATCAATGTAATTGTCTGCATCATTTCCAATCCCACATATATTTTGGGGGTAAATACATATATTTATTTATATACACATATATACATAAACATGCATACATATACATACATACATAAGTGTTAGATACAAAACAGAACAGAAGCAGGGCAAGCACAAAAACAGGAAACCACTTTCAGAGCATCAACATCCAAAGTGTATGGTGAGGTCATATTTCTCCTCTTTTTCTTTTCCCTCTGCGTCTTTCGACACTGGTGGCCATCGCTATGTCTGTTCCACTCAATACCAGAATGAGTTGGCCAATAATACAGGTTGGCCAATAATACGAGCATGGAGAGAGAGAGCCAGGTTGAGACTACTATCTTGTGACAAACTATTTATATAAATATAGTTGGCCAACCCACAAGAGATTTGGTTCTGGGTTCTGAGAACTGAGACTAAAGCCCCACACCCAAACAGAAAGACAGACAGTGAGAGGGAGAGATACACATATGCTGGCAGACGGACTCTCAGAACTGGGGTAGCTACCCCCCATGCCAGGCTGTGCCAGTTAGAGAGGGCCCCACATGACTCAGGCCTGGCAACAACAACAACAACAGTGGAGAGAGAGAGAGGTGGGGGGGGTTCAGAGAAAAAGGAGAGAGAGAGGGAACGAGAGCGAGAGAGGGAGAGAAAGAGAGAACGAGAAAGATAGATAGAGAAATAACAAAGTCCAGCTCAGACAAATATCAACATCCAGTTACACTGTAGACTGCGTGCACTCTTGTGTGTGTATTATATTGTGAATGCATGCCTGCACAAATGCATGTATATGAGAGACACGTAGATCTAATCACCATGTCTGTGTTGTGGTCAGTCTTGAGGTTGGCTGGTCAGCAGTAAAGATGGAGGGGGTGGGGGTTCTATGATGCAATCTGTCACAGTACTAACATCCCAGCTGGCCAGTCAACAGTCAACCTTCCAAAACAATGAAGACACACTGGACTAGTCAGTCACACGTTATCCCAGCAGAGAGTCTCATCATCTGCTCTGCTTTAGGGAGGATTAGGGGACTACCCAATAGAGAGTTAACGAGGCTAGTGGCACTGCCAACTGACACACACACTAAGGCACACACAAATGCACGCATGAAGGCATGCACGCACGCACACACACACACACAGTCTCACTCCTAATCCCGGTTGACGGATCTTGGATGAGCTCAGTGAACCCTAGTGACTAATGCTACCCTCCCATTCAGGACCAATTTGCCAGAAGAGTATATGTGTGTGGGCCTCTGCCTCCGTGCATGCCTTCCTGAGTGTGTGTGTGTGTGTGTGGCCCCTGTCACGTGTCGCAAACAGCCTAGGCCATTCGCCTCACTGATCATCCAGCCATTGATTATTGTTCCGTGCTTATAGCTCAGAGCTGTCTGAATGGTCAATAGACCCAACTGCCAAATCAACAGAGCTAGGCCTTAAAACTCCTCAACTCTAACTCCAACTCCAACTCGAACAAAGAACACGCAACAATGAACACTTGGGAAAGAAGTGTTATTTGTCACTGCCACTACTTAGAAGTCACATCAGATTTGCGTGATGTGCTGGTTGTGCTATGAGCATAGAAATAGAAAGGGAAACTCCATTAGAGTCATTGGGTCCGAGATGGAATTCTGTTTCTATGGGTATGAGTTATATGTCCTTGGGTATCATGCCTGACCCATAGACCCACAGAGACACAGTGCATTCTCTTATTCTATTTTTATGTTCTAGCCTTTCAGAGGAGTCAGGAAGAAGCGGAATCGAGAAAATTGGGAATTTCACATTTTCCACAAACTACAGGGCATAGTCCAAATTGCTAGTCTGTCTCTCTAGCTGCTGTTGATGTGCCAGGTATCATGGATTAGCCTAGATTAAATTGTCCTTGTTTTTGTTAATCCACACTAAATTTAAACACAAATATTAAGTTGATAATTGTCAAAGGATCAAAAGTTGTCCCTCCCTGCCATTACACCCTGCAATGACCCTCACTACTATTTGAAGACAAGTGTGACTGACACACGACATCAGGGATCCGGCTTGGACTGTACTGTTTACTGACCGAACACGTGTTTGTTGACTGCAAATCACATTGGATGAACATCCGATTACCATTATTGATATAAATATGAATGACATTTGCATCACTTCAAATGATCAACAGTGATCAACACTCCCTTCAACCCTGCAATACCACTCCTATTTGAAGATAAGCTGTGAAGATTGTCCTAACTGACTGAGCTGGTATATCCCTGCATGGGGCTGTTACATCCAGGGCCAAAACAGCTTTTCATACTCTCAGCTCGCACTGCTGTGTGAATCATTGATGAGCAGACCAGAGAGAGACACTGAATCACTGAAACACTCTCTGGAGGTGATGCGTCCAAAATGTCACTTTAATCCCTAAATAGTGTACTATTTTTGACCAGGGCATAGGATTCCATTTCGGGTCAATATGGGTCCCTGTCGGAGACTAGCCTTTCAGAATTAGAGAGAGATTGAGGTGCAGGAAGAGGAGCATAATTATTGTAATTTTATTTATTTTACCAGGCAATTAAGATAAGAACAAATTCTTATTTACAATGATGCCTGGCAAGTGGCAAAAAGCATCCTGTGGGGCGGGGATTAAAAGTGTTGGGTAGGATGGTCATCTGAATCAAGGTTAGTTTGGCAGATGGGGTGAAGGAGTGATTACGATACAGAAAACCAAGCCTAGATTTAACCTTGGCATGCAGCTTGGTTAAAGCTGGAATCCGCATTAGGGGAAACAGCGCCACTGTTCGCCCCAGCACATTTGTTATTGTTTTGTTTATGAAATGAAGGAGGGCAGAGAAAGCCTGATGGATGCTCAGAAATAATAAAATTCAGTGTGTGTGTGTGTGTGTGTGTGTGTGTGAGAGAGAGAGAGAGAGAGAGAGAGAGAGAGAGAGAGAGAGAGAGAGAGAGAGAGAGAGAGACAGGGTGATCTACTTAATACATTTTGTGTGTGCGTGCATGCATGACACGGTGTGGTTTGCTCAATACATTTTGTTAACACGTAGCACTCAGCATTATTGCAAATCTATGTAGCAACCATTCACAACCTGTGGCTGTTACTCAATAAGGACTAAATGACCTGTCTGATTTACTAAAAACCTTTCAGAAAACCTCACCAAACCTTTCAGAAATAGCTTGATTGAGTTTAAAAGTGCATGTATGTATATTGGAATTCATAGTGAAACTTGTGTTTTAAAACAGATTAATATTATTACTAAGCCAATACTGCATTCTTATGTTGGTTTATGCAATGTGTTATAATTTAAAATCCTAACTAATGCTTACTAAAATTCGCCAGCAGGGCGAAGGCCATATCAGGTTCAGGCTTTTCTTTTTAGGACCATTAGCGACATGCAGCTTAGCATTATAGTAAGGTTTTGTTCCAAATGGCATTCTCTCCCCTATATGGGTCATTCTACAGAAGAGGTACAAATTGGAGGTTGGGAAAAAAATTCACATTTGTTCACATTCCAACATACAGTATGTTAGGTAGACATACTCACACACTTTGTTTTATTGCATATTTAAAATATTTACCTGAATTTCTTACAACCCCATTAAATTTGTGACTACTAAATCATAGTGTATATGTTGCAGTAAAGGGAGAACCATGCATAGTAGTGATCATTTTGATTAACCTTCTGTAACAGATTCATTTTTGAAATTGTATTTGCATACCAAATTAATAAAATAGTAAAAACATGATTTTTAACCATATTTTTTAAAACCTTTACATTGAATTTAGATAGATATACTCTGTATTGTTCTCTGTAAAATGTTCAATGTGGATTGTATGAATCTGAAACTTGTTGATTGACTGAATTACTTATGCCTCTAAATAATTATTTTGGAAAAATAACAGGATTATCTGCGTCAAGTGTCCATCATAGAGATAAATGGAGATCTCTAGATCGAGATAACTCATTTTAGTATAAACATTGCAGGTCAGTTAGGATCACCACTTTATTTTAAGAATGTGAAATGTCAGAATAATAGTAGAGAGAATGATTTATTTCAGCTTTTATTTCTTTCATCACATTCCCATTGGGTCAGAAGTTTACATACACTCAATTAGTAATTGGTAGCATTGCCTTTAAATTGTTTAACTTGGGTCAAACATTTCGGGAAGCCTTCCACAAGCTTCCCACAATAAGTTGGATGAATTTTGGCCCATTCCTCCTGACAGAGCCAGTGTAACTGAGTCAGGTTTGTATAGGCCTCCTTGCTCGCACACGCTTTTTCAGTTCTGCCCACACATTTTCTATGGGATTGAGGTCAGGGCTTTGTGATGGCCACTCCAATACCTTGACTTTGTTGTCCTTAAGCCATTTTGCCACAACTTTGTCCATTTGGAAGACCCATTTGAGATCAAGCTTTAACTTCCTGACTGATGTCTTGAGATGTTGCTTCAATATATCCACATAATTTTCCTTCCTCGTGACGCCATCTATTTTGTGAAGTGCACCAGTCCCTCCTGCAGCAAAGCACCCCCACAACATGATGTTCGCACCCCCATTCTTCACAGTTGGGATGGTATTCTTCAGCTTGCAAGCCTCCCCCTTTTTCCTCCAGACATAACGATGGTCATTATGGCCAAACAGTTCTATTTTTGTTACATCAGACCAGAGGACATTTCTCCAAAAAGTACGATCTTTGTCCCTATGTGCAGTTGCAAACCGTAGTCTGGCTTTTTTTATGGCGGATTTGGAGCAGTGGCTTCTTCCTTGCTGAGCGACCTTTCAGGTTATATCGATATAGAACTCGTTTTACTGTGGATATAGATACTTTTGTACCTGTTTCCTCCAGCATCTTCACAAGGTCCTTTGCTGTTGTTCTGGGTTTGTTTTGAACTTTTCACACCAAAGTACGTACATCTCCAGGAGACAGAACGCGTCTCCTTCCTGAGCGGTATGACGGCTGCGTGGTCCTTGCGTACTATTGTTTGTACAGATGAACGTGGTACCTTCAGGCGTTTGGAAATTGCTCCTCAGGATGAACCAGAACCAGAGTTCTTGGCTGATTTCTTTTGATTTCCCTATGATGTCAAGCAAAGAGGCACTGAGTTTGAAGGTAGCCCTTGAAATGCATCCACAGGTACACCTCCAATTGACTCAAATGATTTCAATTAGCCTATCAGAAGTTTCTAAAGCCATGACATCATTTTCTGGAATTTTCCAAGCTGTTTAAAGGCACAGTCAACTTAGTGTATGTAAACTTCTGACCCACTGGAATTGTGATACAGTGAATTATAAGTGAAATAATCTGTCTGTAAACAATTGATGGAAAAACGACTTGTGTCATGCACAAAGTAGATGTCCTTACTGACTCCAATCTAAGTCTCCAAACCAAGGCCACTAGATCAAGATTCCATTGGCCCTTTCTTCAATTGTAAGAAAGTCATATAGAGTAAACTCGAGTACAGTACAATACAGTAGACTAGAGCACAGTAGCGTACAGTACACTATAGTAGAACACAGTAAAGTACAGCACAGTAGAGTCGGATACAGTACGCTACAGTATAGTAGAGAGCAGTAGAGTACAGTAGAGCACAGTAAGTAGAGTACAGTACATTGCAGTATAGTGCAATACAGTATAGCACATTAAAGACATCTATGTTTTGGTCAAATAGATGTCAATGTTTGGGCTCTTGGAGGGTTGGAGCCACCCTGCTGGCTATGTGTCTTAATACTCTACACTTTTTGTGGTTCTCTGTAGCTCAGTTGGTAGAGCATAGTGCATGCAACTTAAAAATGGAGATAGCCTCAATGGCGCTGCCCGTGCTGTTACATTATTAAATAATCCCCATAGCTAATATATGGCTTGCTATCTTTCATTTGGACAGATGTATATCTCAGCAAGATATGTGCACCACGTCATTGCTCTGCTGTGGGCGCATGATATGCAATTTGCTAGCTATCATTCATATGGCGAGGGGCTAAAGCTCATTAGTTGAACTGGAATTTCTAGGGGGCTGCCCCATGTGGGGGAAAATGGACCAGCACAGCCTCCAGAAAAACAGTTGCTTTCAAACTAGGGATTTCATGGCTAATTGAGGTAAGACACTAATTATGCAACGATGATCTACACATCCAGCCCAAAGCGGGAGTTGCCAAAGTTCTGGAGCATGTCTTTAAGGAACATTCATTCTACAGCCTTTTAATGTGTATGTTTGGTTGTGACATCAAAAGGTGGGAAAGCATTTAAAAAATATATTTTCTAAAAATAAAAAAAGAGTAATTAGACCCATATCTTTCAATGCAACAATAGAACAACTCTCAGCACAAATCCAGTCCGGCTGCAACTCATACTGTTATTTCCTGCATTTCAAATGGATTTCTTTGTTTAAATCTAACTTTTCAAATCATCAGGGGTGAAAAAACATAGCAGTTTTCAAGAAATGGGAAGAATTAGAACCAACCTTTAATTTCCAGAAGGTTCTGAACTCAAACAGCTCTCCAACCACATATAATCTTCCTATGACTCCAGCAATCTGGGTGCAGACTAGAGAGGCTGAGCCCATAGATACACACATCATTGGCTGAGCCTCAGTCTGACTCCCACAGGCCTCCCTGCCCCTCCCAGAAGCCTGCAGCTCATTCATTGATGTTTCTGGTGAAAAGCACAGAGACCATTGATCCACCAGGGATGGGAGGGAGGCACAGAGCTGTCACAAGCTATCAGCAAAGTCAAAGACCCACTTTCTGCAATAGTAACATCACAGAGAGTGAATTACTCAAAGAGTGTGCGATACCGCCAGGGACCATTGCAGTGCATTAAACCTCTCTGGGTAATGCAGATTCAAACACAGTGGCTACACAGATAAGCACAATCATTTAAAGTGTTTAGTACAGGTTCCTAGAAAAGTGTATATGGTATAAACACTTCAAAACATGGATGTCTGTACGATATTATCTCACTCCACCTCTACCTCTACCTCTCTCTCTCCCCGTCCCTCTCACTCTCTGTCTGTCTGTAGGACTGCAGTAAGACCAGTAAAAGGGTCTAACCTTCTGTTAGATGAAAGAGTCAGTGTGAGGGATTTGGACAGCATGTGAGGGATGGACGACATACAACTACACTAAGAAATTGTGTTTTGGCTGTGAGCTTTAAAAGAAGATCAGTGGAGTGACATTTCGGGGATTTCTGATTTCTCTCTCCCCAGAGAAGGTCACTGCTGCAGACAATCACACTGATAGCACTGAGCTTAAAAACACACGCACACACCTATGCATGCAGACATATGCATGCAGACATACGCACACGCACGCACACACACACACGCACACTGACAGTGACCATAGTAATTCTCCAGATTACCCAAATATCCCAATCCCAAAACAATAATCCTGTACTCAATACAATCTGAAAACCACTGGCTGCCACACAACAATTATCTCCACAGGACACTCCCTCAATCCAGCACAATCTCTTCTCAATAGGCTAAAGACTGAGATTCACCAATGAACCCAAAACAGCATGTTATCAACAGAGTAATCTCGGCACCCAGAATCATATCACTTACTTGATTTTAATATGAAAAGCAAAGAGACCATTGATCCACCAGGGATGGGAGGGAGGCACACTGTTTTGGGACACTGTAAAGTCCATAGAGAATAAGAGTACCTCCTCCCAGCTGCCCACTGCACTGAGACTAGGAAACAGTCACCACTGACAAATCCACGATAATCGAGAATTTCAATAAGTATTTCTCTACGGCTGGCCATGCTTTCCACCTGGCTACAGCTCTGCACCCCCCGCAGCAACTTGCCCAAGCCCCCCCCCCCTCTCCTTCACCCAAATACAGACATCTGATGTTCTGAAAGAGCTGCAAAATCTGGATCGCTACATATCAGCTGAGCTAGACAATCTGGACCCTCTCTTTCTAAAATTATCCGGCGCCATTGTTGCAACCCCTATTACTAGTCTGTTCAACCTCTCTTTCATATCGCCTGAGATTCCTAAAGATTGAAAAGCGGCCGTGGTCATCCCCCTCTTCAAAGGGGGAGACACTCTAGACCCAAACTGTTACAGACCTATTTCCATCCTGCCCTGCCTTTCTAAAGTCTTCGAAAGCCAAGTTAATCAACAGATCACTGACCATTTCGAATCCCACCGTACCTTCTCCGCTATGCAATCTGGTTTCCGAGCTGGTCACAGGTGCACCTCAGCCATGCTCAAGGTCCTAAACGATATCATAACCGCCATCGATAAAAGACAGTACTGTGCAGCCGTCTTTATCGACCTGGCCAATGCTTTCGACAATGTCAATCACCGTATTCTTATCGGCAGACTCAACAGCCTTGGTTTCTCTAATGACTGCCTCGCCTGGTTCACCAACTACTTCTCTGATAGAGTTCAGTGTGTCAAATCGGAGGGCCTGTTGTCTGGACCTCTGGAAGTCTCTATGGGGATGCCACAGGGTTCAATTCTCAGGCCGACTCTTTTCTCTGTATATATCAATGATGTCGCTCTTGCTGCAGGTGATTCTTTGATCCACCTCTACGCAGACGACACCATTCTGTATACTTCTGGCCCTTCTTTGGACACTGTGTTAACAAACCTCCAAACGAGCTTCAACGCCATACATCACTCCTTCCGTGGCCTCCAACTGCTCTTAAATGCTAGTAAAATGAAATGCATACTCTTCAATCGATCGCTGCCCGCGCCCGCCTGTCCGACTAGCATCACTACTCTGGACGGTTCTGACTTAGAATATGTGGACAACTATAAATACCTAGCTGTCTGGCTAGACTGTGAACTCTCCAATCCAAAGTTAAATCTAGAATCGGCTTCCTATTTCGCAACAAAGCCTCCTTCACTCATGCTGCCAAACATACCCTCGTAAAACTGACTATCCTACCGATCCTTGACTTCGGCGATGTCATTTACAAAATAGCCTCCAACACTCTACTCAGCAAATTGGATGCAGTCTATCACAGTGCCATCCGTTTTGTCACCAAAGCCCCATATACTACCCACCACTGCGACCTGTATGCTCTCATTGGCTGGTCCTCGCTACATATTTGTCGCCAAACCCACTGGCGCCAGGTCATCTATAAGTCTTTGCTAGGTAAATCTCTGCCTTATCTCATCTCATTGGCCACCATAGCAACACCCACCCGTAGCACGCGCTCCAGTAGGTATATTTCACTGGTCATCCCCAAAGCCAACACCTCGTTTGGCCGCCTTTCCTTCCAGTTCTCTGCTGCCAATGACTGGAATGAATTGCAATAATCACTGAAGTTGGAGACTTATATCTCCCTCACTAACTTCAAGCGTCAGCTGTCAGAGCAGCTTACCGATCGCTGCAGCTGTACACAGCCCATCTGTAAATAGCCCATCCAACCAATTACCCACCTCATCCCCATATTTGTTTTTGTTTTTCTGCTCTTTTGCACACCAGTATTTCTACTTGCACATCCTCATCTGCACATATATCACTCCAGTGTAAATTGCTAAATTGTAATTACTTTGCCACTATTGGCCTATTTATTGCCTTGCCTTACTTAATTTTCACACACTGTATACAGATTTTTCTATTCTGTTATTGACTGTATGTTTGTTTATCCCATGTGTAACACTTTGTTGTTGTTTTTGTCGCACTGCTTTGCTTTATCTTGGCCAGGTCACAGTTGTAAATGAGAACTTGTTCTCAACTGGCCTATCTGGTTAAATAAAGGTGAAATAAATCAAATAAAAAATGTTAAGGCTGTCACGAGAGAGAGACTACCAACAGAGAGGGGAGATCATGCAATCAAAGCCATGAACTCTCACTAGTCTCTCACTAATACACAGGGCAAGGCAAGCAGCTTTTAATCAGCAGAAGTTGCAACCCTACTTGGTGGAGTATAATCTTTCAAGGCTGTATGTGTGTGCAGTTAGCTATGAGCAGTGTGTGTGTGTGTGTGTGTGTGTGTGTGTGTGTGTGTGTGTGTGTGTGTGTGTGTGTGTGTGTGTGTGTGTGTGTGTGTGTGTGTCTGAAACGGTGCAGTAACTGTGCAGTAACAGTTACCTATGAGCAGGCTACAAAATAGCCACGGAGAAAGTAAATCCTAGGTCTACTGAGACAGATTACCAAACAAAATGAAAACACAATGCGTCTAACTGTTCCCAGTCAATTTGATCCTGTACATGCTTTTTTATTGGCTGTACCTTAGTCAAAGTAGTGTAAGTGAAACATGCAAATGTGCAATAGACTAGGCTACAGACAAAGAGGCTTCTCACTTCTCAGACTGCTTCAAAGCCTTTATAGATTATTTGCGTAATCATTTTTTGCCATTTGAGCTAAGAAAACTGAGTGGACGATTTGAAGAATAATACAATAGGCTATTCTACTGCAGTGGTGAAATATAGAAGAGTACAACTGAAATTTGACGATCATCTCAGTGCATCTAAAACCACAAAGCTGAGCTCACACTCCCAACCTCAAAGGACACCACAGTGAAGCTATGCTTGATATCCTGTCTTAAAAGAGACTTTTGTTAGAGACTGAAACTAAGTAAACCATACGCTACAGGATGTGAAAAATAAGAAGAGAACTTGGTGAAACATTTTACATTATTGTATGGTAATATGTTTGCGAGGCAGGGGGATTATGAACACTCAAATTTGACAGCATTAACATCTTCTGCTGTATATGTGTAACATGTCAACAACTGAGCAACTTTGAGTTGAGCCTCTATGTAAGGGCCAAAGATGAGGTTTCACCCACAAGCCTACACTGGCTCCAGACACCCCGTCAGCTTGAGATCATACATATTGCACCATTATACATAATGCATATAACTGGCTATACTTCACCTGATTTTACATTAAGTATACAAAACCCCAGTTTATTTGCTAATGTAAGCCTCTTCATTGTCACTGCATTTAAGTGCATGCAAGCAGCCAAGAAGTTTATTAATATGATTGTTTAGATCTATTTATAACACTACAATAACATATATCTGTAAAGTAAGAATAAAGTACAGCAACATTACTTAGAAAAACTAAGATAACTGACATAATTTAAAAGTATTATTTTCTAAATTACTTTATACATTTATTTTCATTTTTTTACTTGCCATATATGGGTCTCCAAATACTAGAACATTTACAAGAAAACCGTTTCTCACCTTTAGGAGGTCGGTGCGGCGAGTGTCATCAATTATTTTTGCAATAAAAAAAAATGATTCGGACCATTCAGTAGCGAGCGAACGATGTCCAGAAATTATCGCACTCGCAGCCTCCAGTGATGTGTGCGATTTGTGCGATTTGTGCCTTGATCAAGTTATCCTCTATCATGTGATGCAGTTTAAAAAACAGAAATCCATTGGAGCTTCACAAATTGGTGAGGTCTTATTTCAATGTGTATAAAATGTGCACGCTGTATGCACTGTTATAGATTTGTAATATTAATACCTGTAATTAAACCTGTTGGTTATCATATTAATTCTCGTTCGGATAAAACGATATGTCTAGGTACAGTACATCAACGTAGTTGGCCATCGATTGGCTGAAATGTCCCATGTGATTTCTCATTAACCAATCAGATTTTGGGGAAGTTAGCGTGTCAGTTTGTTGTCGCTAAATGTATTTCCATACTGATGGAATTTGTAGTTTTATGTAGAGTCTGATTGCATCACTTTTATGGATGTGGTGTGCTTAAGAATACTACAATATGCGCCATTTGCAAAAGGAAAATTGAACAGTGGTTGCATGAAGTCACCGGCAGTTTCATGCTGTCATATATTTCTTGATTTTTCAGTCCTTTAACGAGTCAAATATAGCTACGTATTTCAACACAAAAGCATTTGAATACGGGCGGCCAAATGGAACTGTTCGTGAGTGACGAAATCAGCACTGTGAAGGTTTTAGCAGCGCTAGAACGGAGTCAACTGTGACTTTCAACATGTCAACCACGAAGGTATGGTAATAAACTAGTTGGGGGTGCTAGCCAGCTAGCTACGTTTGCTTACCAACACATGGTAAATTGAGTTATTACTAGTCAGACGAATTGATTGACGGCTCGAGCTAACGTTATACGTTATGTCTTTGCTTGATACTGTAAACCAGGGTTTCCCAAACTCGGTCCTGCCCCCCCTCCACACACACACACAGTTGATTCAAATAATCCAAGTTTGATAACGTGTAAGGGCACCAGCTCTAGCTGTTCACACTGCAGGCCTTAATGCTCAAATCAGTTGTATTTTTCAAATCCGTTTTGGAACTGACTGCCCAAACAGCAAGTGACTAAATCTCACAGTCATTTGCTGACATGGCTACACTAGTTACCATAGTAACGACGGGTGTGTGCACAGTGGTGTAGGCTTGGTGGTGGTGCTCGTGCTTCCTATCGCTCAGAAGTTATGTAGCAAGCTAATGTGACAACAATGCCTTCCATGGACGTTTCCCAGTTAAATGTCTTTATTTAACTTTTATTTAGGGGGGGGTCTTATTCTTAAGGGTGCCCTGTGAACATGAACACACAATTAAGTACAACATAAAGCAAAACAACAATACAATAAATACAACAAGATGAATACAAAACTATTACATATTAACGTTATCTCCCTCAAAAATGTATCTAAACTGTCCAATGGGGACCAGCGAGACCAGATTCAAGATGGCCTGAAGGCTATTCCATGAGATAGTGGCATAAAAACTAAACACATTTTCCCCAGCTCAGTGGAGACCCACGGGACCTCCAGAACTAGCCAGTCTGAAAATTGCTGGATCTCCAATTAATACGTGAGCTGAGGTAGTGGGGGAGTTTCTGAAGAACCACTTTATTTTTGTAACCGATGTGAAATGGCTAGTTAGTTAGTGGTGGTGCGCGCTAATAGCGTTTCAATCGGGTGACGTCACTCGCTCTGAGACCTGAAGTAGATGTGTGCAGAGGGTCCCTGGTTCAAGCCCAGGTTGGGGCGAGGAGAGGGACGGAAGCTATACTTTTACAAAAACAAAACGTAGCCAATGCTGAGCCCTTCTGGTATTCAGAGACTACCAGCTAACAGAACTATACAAAATGCAGTGATGTGTACGAAAATTGTCCCCAGTGATAAAACTCAGTGCTGAGTCATAGACTGAGTTTAAAGGTTTTAAAACAGAGGCTGCCTTATGCATGTATAAACTAGATGTGGGGGTGCTAGCCAGCTAGCTAGCTATGTTATTCATCAGTTAGCCTTGTTTGCTTACCAACACATGGTATTGAGTTATTACTAGTCAGATAAATTGATTGATTGCTCGAGCTAATGTTATATGTCCTATACTGAACAATAATATAAATGCAACATTTCAACGATTTTACTGAGTTACAGTTCATATAAGGAAATCAGTCAATTAAAATAAATTCATTAGGCCCTAATCAATGGATTTCACAGGACTGGACAGGGGCACAGCCATGGGTGGGTCTTGGAGGGCATAGGCCCACCCTCTTGGGAGACTGGCCCACCCATTGGGGAGCAAGGCACAGCCAATCAGAGTTTGTTTTTCCCTACAAAAGGACTTAATTACTGACAGAAATACTCCTCAGTTTCATCAGCTGTCCGGGTGGCTGGTCTCAGATGATCCCGCAACTGAAGAAGCTGGATGTGGAGGTCCTGGGCTGGCGTGGATACATGTGAACTGAGGCCAATTGGACGTACTGACACATTCTCTAAAATGCCGTTGGAGGCAGCTTATGGTAGAGAAATGTGACTCGTTTCAGGTAACTTGGCGTATGTCTCTGGTCACTACTTCACAGGAGAGCCATTTGAGCGTACATTTGTATTTTTAATCAAAATGCGTTTTTTGGCAGAAATGCCTTATGGAACATGTGAACTTTCATGTGCCTTAATAACAAGCTTGTATCTGTAAATATGAATAAAATGGTTAAATTACGAGCCGAGTTGGTTTAGCCACAGAAAAAGTGAGCAACCTTCCTGCTAGCCATGATTGGCTGATATAATGAGTGGGCTGGACATGCGAGAGATGAGTTTGGATTAGTCTGCCATATAGCACGCTTATGTCTATTTGAGCTGGTCAGTGTAGGTAGTCCTGTCTAACGCTGCTTTAAAAATATATATATATTGCGAAGTAGAATTGAATAAGTGCTGCTCTCCACTTTCTGGAAGACCGAGTATTGAAATCAGTGGAATTAGAGTATGATAGCTAAGGAGATGGATAAAACACCTGTCTCCGGATTGCGTCTTCAAACTGAGGGCAACCATGGCATCCGTGTCTTAACAAAAGACTCCACTATGCAAGTAACCATTTCAATAGATTGCCACTGTGACAATTGTTGATAGGCAGAGTGAATTTACCAGCTACGTCTATCTACTCTGTTTTCAGAGAACTCTTGTCTGAGTGTGCCAGAGCGCAGAATAACTGACGAATTTACGAATGCATAACACTTGTTGAATATGGCCGGTGTCAGTAAATGTTGGCAAAAAAAAACGTAAATTGTTGCCAGCAGCACAGTTGCAGTCACCAACGCTCTGGATAACATAAAAACAGCCTAACCAGCTCTGCTAGGGCGAGTAAAATAGTGAGCTGTTCTCTCATTTGTGTCTGGAAGTAGCTAGCAAGCTAGCCAACATTAGCCAGTTAGCTTGGGTGCTTGACTGTTGTTGTTAGGACAGAACGCTCAGATCAACCCTTAAAGAGACGGTGGGGCTAAAGCTTAACCTCTCTGGGCTAGGTGGCACCAAATCGTCCCACCTACGTAACAGCCAGTTGAATCCTGTGGCGCGATTTTCAAAACCTTTGAAATGCTATTACTTCAATTTCTCAAACATAGACTATTTTACAGCTATTTGAAGACAAGACTCTCGTTAATCTAACCACACTGTCCGATTTCAAAAAGGCTTTACAACGAAAGCAAAACATTAGATTATGTCAGCAGAGTACCCAGCCAGAAATAATCAGACACCCATTTTTCAAGCTAGCATATAATGTCACAAAAACCCAGAAGACAGCTAAATGCAGCACTAACCTTTGATGATCTTCATCAGATGACACACCTAGGACATTATGTTATACAATACATGCATGTTTTGTTCAATCAAGTTCATATTTATATCAAAAAACAGCTTTTTACATTAGCATGTGACGTTCAGAACTAGCATACCCCCGCAAACTTCCGGGGGAATTTACTAACAATTTACTAAATTACTCACGATAAACGTTCACAAAAAGCACAACAATTATGATAAGAATTATAGATACAGAACTCCTCTATGCACTCGATATGTCCGATTTTAAAATAGCTTTTCGGATGAAGCACATTTTGCAATATTCTAAGTACATAGCCCAGCCATCACGGGCTAGCTATTTAGACACCCGGCAAGTTTAGCCTTCACCAAAATCAGATTTACTATAAGAAAAATGGTCTTACCTTTCCTGTTCTTCGTCAGAATGCACTCCCAGGACTTCTACTTCAATAACAAATGTTGGTTTGGTCCCAAATAATCCATCGTTATGTTCCATCAGCGACGTTTTGTTCGTGCGTTCTAGACACTATCAGAATGGTAAATCACGGTCGCGCGCATGGCGCATTTCGTGACAAAACATTTCTAAATATTCCATTACCGTACTTCGAAGCATGTCAACCGCTGTTTAAAATTAATTTTTATGCAATTTATCTCGTAGAAAAGCGATAATATTCCGCCCGGGAATCTGCGTGTCTGTAAATAGAGGGAAAAACAGAAAGACGGGGGCAGACAGTGCACGAGCATGAAGCCCTTTGTCCTCTGATAGACCACTTAGCAAAAGCGCTCGTGTGTTTCAGCCAGGGTTCTGAATTACGTCATTCAGGTGTGTCACGTAACAGCAGAGATCCTTTGTTTTTGGAAGAGATGTCAAAGAAAGCCAATAAATGGTCAGACAGGCCACTTCCTGTAAAGGAATCTCTCAGGTTTTTGCCTGCCAAATGAGTTCTGTTATACTCACAGACACCATTCAAACAGTTTTAGAAACTTTAGGGTGTTTTCTATCCATATATAATAAGTATATGCATATTCTAGTTACTGGGTAGGATTAGTAACCAGATTAAATCATGGTACGTTTTTTATCCGGCCGTGTAAATACTGCCCCCTAGCCCCAACAGGTTAAGAGGGTGTGAACGATGCTGAATGGGTGTAGACAAAGAAGAGCTCTCAAGTAGGTACCAAAACATTCAAAGGCCATTTTCTCAAAAGTGAGTTTACACGTTTATCAACTTTCAAAGCAGAATTACTTTCCCGTTGTTCCTCAGATGCAGTGTATGATATACCATTTTGTTACTCTGTGTCTTTGCTTTTATCTAATGTAAAAAACACTATTTCAAATGTTGCTACATAAGACCCAATCAAGGCAGTCGGTTACAAATTAACATCCAATTCTCTGGTAACAGCTCTGGTGGACATTTCTGCAATCGGCATGCCAATATCACGCTCCCTCAAAACATCTGTGGCATTGTGGCCTTTTATTGTCTCCAGCACAAGGTGCACCTATGTTTTTATTTTATTTTACTAGGCAAGTCAGTTAAGAACAAATTCTTATTTCCAACGACAGCCTTGTTCAGGGCAGAACAACAGATTCTTAGTACCCCAACGCTCTAACCACTAGGCTACCCTGCTGCCCCAATGTGTAACGATCATGCTGTTTTATCAGCTTCTTGATATGCCACACATGTCAGGTGGATGGATTATCTTGGCAAAGGAGAAATTATCACTAACAGAGATGTAAACAAATTTGTGCACACAATTTGAGAGAAATCAGCATTTTGTGCGTATGGAAAATATCTGGGGTCTTTTATCACCTCGTGAAACATGGGACCAACACATTACATGTTGCATTTATATTTTTGTTCAGTATAGGTTATATCACCATAATCAAGTACTGGAAGAAGTGTTGCTTGAACAATCTTCCTTCTACTTTCCAAAGTGAGGCAGGATTTATTTCTATGAAAGAAACCATTCCTTATTCTCAACTTTTTTTTTTTCTTTGTCCGTTTTTCAATGTGTTTTAAAAGAGAGCTTATCGTCAATCCAAATACCCAAGTACTTATAATGGAGAATTTGCTCAATTTGGGCTCCCTTTTAAAATAAATCAGATCTGACCATTCAGACACAAGTCGCATGGCCAGCAATCAGATTTGATTATGATTTCAAACCACCTACTTAGGTGGTTTGAAATGTGGCTTAAAATATAATATTCCTTGTGCTTTTTGGCTGTTCAGACTACAGGACAAAGAACAGATTTGAATCTGATGTGCAGAAAAAAATGGATTCGAGTCACTTCAAACTGCCAATGTGAACAAGGCTTACCGGTACTGTTGTAAAGAGCCAATCTTTCATTTCGTGGAGCCTGCCTGTCAGATCTGACAGATGTTAGCTAGCTAACTAGATCAACAATGTAAGGCCCTATTTCATGAGTGTGGAATATCAAGATTGAACCAATCTCAGATAAGAAGATCCATAGTCAGATTGAAGGGCATGTATTGGCAAATTGACCCAAATATTATCTATCAGTCACAGAGCTGCAGTGGTGGAAAACATACCCAATATTCATACTTGAGTAAAAGTAAAGATACCGAGGCTATATGCTGCTGCATGTTCATGTGTGGAGAGCATGGAATAGCAGTTATTCTTGGAAAAAGTTATATTTTTAAATAGAGCTCATAGCCTCAAAAAAACATTTTGTGATTTTACAAATATACTTTAGGCAGTGGTGGAAAAAGAACCCAATTGTCATACTTGAGTAGAAGTAAAAATACTTTAATATAAAATCAGTAAAAGTTAGTCACTCAGTAAAATACTACTTGAGTAAAAGTATCAAAAGTTAAAGTATAAATAATTTCAAATTGCATATATTAAGCAAACCAGACGGCACAGTTCTTGTTTTTGTTAATTTACAGATAGCCAGGGGCACACACCAACACTCAGACATAATTTACAAACAAAGCATTTGTGTTTAGTGAGTCTGCCAGAGCAGAGGCAGTAGGGATCACCAGGGATGTTCTCTTGATATGTGCGTGAATTTGACCATTGTCCTGTCCTGCTAAGCATTCAAAATGTAATGAGTACTTTTGGGTGTCAGGAACAATGTATGGAGTAAAAAGTACATTATTTTCTTTAGGTATGTAGTGAAGTAAAAGTTGTCAAATATAAATAGTAAAGTACAGATAACCCAAAAACTACTTTTAAGTAGTACTTTAAAGTGTTTTTACTAAAGTACTTTACACGACTGCAGAGCTGGCACACAAGATCACACATCTCTTTCAAAAGAAAAGGAGTCCTGCTCTCGTTATCACCGGTCACAGAGAGACGGATAAACCATGTGATTATATGTTTAGTGGAGATCTTCTGTGTATAAAATTACCCGGGAGGGCAAAAATGCATTACACGACCCACTTAGCTGTTCTTCGAGTGGTCTAAGTGCAACGTCAGTAACAATGGTTTTGGGAAAGAGCACAGAGATTGAACGATGCTCCTACGAAGGTTCTAACAATGAACGTAGATTGAAGATGCTTTTGGGAAACCGGGCCCAGGTCAATGGCAAAGCCTTTTCCAAAACTGGCACCAGAATGACACACAGATTAACAAACATAAACTAAATTATCTCAAGACAGGAATGTCCTAGTGACATGACATGTTCAGGAGTTATAAAATACTATGCTAAAATGAAATATAATTAAAGTACTATACTGAACAAAAAATATAAATGCAACATGTAAACGTGCTGAAATGAAAGATCCCAGACGTTTTCCATACGCACAAAAAACTTATTTCTCAAAAAATGTTTTGCACTAATTTGTTTACATCCCTGTAAGTGAGCATTTCTCCTTTGCCAAGATAGTCCATCCACCTGACAGGTGTGGCATATCAAGAAGATGATTAAACAGCATGATCATTACACAGGTGCACCTTGTGCTGCGTACAATAAAAGGTCACTAAAATGTGCAGTTGTGTCACAACACAATGCTACAGATGTCTCAAGTTTTGAAGGAGCATGCAGTTGGTGTGCTGACTGGAGGAATGTCCACCCGAGAATTCAATGTAAATGTTTCTACCATAAGCCGCCTCCAACTTTGTTTTAGAGAAGTTGGCAGTACATCCAACCGGCCTCAACCGCAGACCACGTGTATGGCGTCGTGGGGTGAACGGTTTGGTGATGTTAACATTGTGAGCAGAACGCCCCATGGTGGCTTTGGGGTTATGGTATGGGCAGGCATAAGCTGCGGACAGCAAACACAACTGCATTTTATCGATGGCAATCTGAATGCACAGGGATACAATGATGAGATCCTGAGGTCCATTGTTAGGCCCATTTTTTTTAAAGGTATCTGTGACCAACAGATGTGTATCTGTATTCCCAGTCATGTGATATCCATTCTCATTTACAGCATTTAGCCTAATAACATTTACCATAATCTTTACCACTATACTGACCTGTTGTCCTCCAAACCGCTTCTTCAGAGCCTCAATCTGATCTTCCTCTAGTTTCTGGAACAATGGGCTGAGCTGAGGAGGACAGAGACATGAGTGTGAATTGAGGCACCTTTACAGAACAAAATCATACATTGTGTGGCTCAGTTGGTAGAGCATGGTGTTTGCAACGCCAGGGTTCTGGGTTCGATTCCCATGGGGGACCAGTACGGAGACATCTACATAGGCGTACAGAGGCCCATTATCAGCAACCATCACTCTTGTGTTCCAATGGCACGTTGTGTTGAGAAACAGACGCCTCACAAGTCCTCAACTGGCAGCTTCATTAAATTGTACCCGCAAAACACCAGTTTAAACGTCAACAGTGAAGAGGCGACTCCGGGATGCTGGCCTTCTAGGCAGAGTTCCAGTGTCAGTGTTCTTTTGCCCATCTTAATCTTTTATTTTTATTGGCCAGTCTGAGATATGTCTTTTTCCTTACAACTCTGCCCAGAAGGCCAGCATCCCGAAGTTGCCTCTTCACTGTTGACGTTGAGACTGGTGTTTTGTGGGTACTATTTAATGAAGCTGCCAGTTGAGGACTTGTGAGGCGTCTGTTTCTCAACACAACGTGCCATTGGAACACAAGAGTGATGGTTGCTGATAATGGGCCTCTGTACGCCTATGTAGATGTTCCATTTAAAAATCTGCCGTTTCCAGCTACAATAGTCATTTGCAACATTAACAATGTCTACACTGTATTTCTGATCAATTTTATGTTATTTTAATGGATACATTTTTTTTGCTTTTCTTTCAAAAACAAGAACATTTCTAAGTGACCCCAAACTTTTGAACAGTAGTGTATATTTTTTATTAATCTATTATTACAGTACAAGTCAAAAGTTTGGACACACCTACTCATTGCAGGGTTTTTATTTATTTTTACTATTTTCCGACATTGTAGAAGAATAGTGAAGACATCAAAACTTTGAAATAACACATGGAATCATGTAGTAACCAAAAAAGTGTTCAACTCAAAATATATTTTTATATTTGAGATTCTTCAAAGTAGCCACCCTTTGCCTTGATGACAGCTTTGCACATGCTTGGCATTCTTTCAACCAGCTTCACCTGGAATGCTTTTCCAAAATATGAGTTCCCACATATGCAGAGCACTTGTTGGCTGCTTGTTGGCATGTGGACTAATATGTTGTTGAGTTGTGTTCTTACACTGGTACAGTCATGCCCTATGAGAGATGTATGACTGCGCATGTGCGAAAATAAATAAAAGTGCATTTTCCCCCGTTCTGGTTAAGACACCAATGATGAACATGTGTGTTTATTCCTCCGTTAAGTAAACCGGTATTCCTGTCCTGAAGATGTCAGCACCAACAGGTTATGGGCCCAGGAGGGAACATGGAAGCCGATGGAATAGATTATATTTCGACGGAGATGAAAAAAAACTACGAGTTATGGGAGACAAAGTTTTTGGGGCACTTGCGTTTGCTTGGGCTAAAGGCCGCCATATTGAGCGTGGATGAAGATGAAGAAGACGGAGAGAAAAATGAAGAAGCCTACGCCGAATTGATACAGGTTTTGGATGATAAAAGCCTTTCCCTGATAATGAGAGAAGCAGCAGATGATGGGAGAAAAGCGTTGAAGATATTGAGGGAACATTATGCAGGTAAAGGGAAGCCACGTGTGATTAGCCTCTACACTGAACTAACTTCTCTTCAGAAAGCCGCTGACGAAAGTGTTACGGACTATATCATTCGTGCTGAGACGGCTATCACAGCACTGAGAAATGCTGAAGAGACTTTAAGTGACGGGCTGTTGATTGCAATGATTCTGAAAGGTTTGCCCGAATCATTTAAGCCGTTTGCCATCCACATAACGCAGAGTGACGAGCCGACAACTTTTGGCAAGTTCAAAACCAAGTTGAGGAGCTATGAAAGCACCGAGAAGTTTAGCGCCATTTCCACTGACGACAACGTGATGAAGGCAAGTAACATTAAAGTTAGCTGGCCAAGAGGGAGAGATAAAGGGACCGAGATAACCTGCTTCAACTGTGGCCAGAAAGGGCACAAGGCCCGGAAATGTACCGTTACTGGAGAGCGCAAAGAACGGAGACAGTGGTGTAGTTTTTGCAAGAGCTCCACTCATACTGACGCAAATTGCAGACGAAAAAGAAGAGACAATGTGAAACAAGCAACAGATGCTGAATGCCACACATTTGCATTCAGGATAAGTGACTGTCAGGTTAGTGGACTGAAACAGAAAGGGCTGATGGTTGATACGGGAGCAACGTCACATATAGTCACGGACATCGGGAAGTTTAAGGAGTTTGACGAGACTTTCAAACCGGAAAAACATTCCGTGGAGCTGGCTGACGGAACAAGAACGAATGGTGTCGCGGAGAGGAGAGGTGCAGCGGAGGTTTACCTGAGAGACAACACGGGTCGTCGGGTAAAAACAACGCTGATGAAGGCGCTGTACGTGCCGTCGTTTCCACAGGACATTTTCTCTGTTAAAGCAGCGACAGCCAACGGAGCTTCAGTCAACTTTCGACAGGGGTGTAACAAGCTCATCCACAAGAACGGTACCACTTTTGACATCGAGGAGTACGATAGTAAAGTCTATCTTAACACTGTAAGTGATGAATATGATGATGGATGTCATGGGTGCTATGATATTCACACATGGCACAAAATTCTTGGACACTGTAATTTTGAGGATGTGTCAAAGTTAGAAAATGTGACAGAGGGAATGAAAATCACAGGTAAGATTGACAAATCTACCCTCAACTGTGAAATCTGCACTCAGGGAAAATTTGTTCAGAGCAGAAACAGAGCCTGATGAAAAAGCAAAAGCGGCTCTTGAGCTTGTGCACACTGATTTGGCTGGCCCTATTGAGCCAGAGGCGAAAGATGGGTTCAGATATACTCTAGCATTTACGGATGATTATTCAGGGGCAGTTTTTGTGTATTTCCTAAAAGCAAAGAGTGATACTGTAAAAGCTACTGAGAAGTTTATTGCTGATGTGGCCCCTTATGGGAAAATAAAGTGTGTCAGGTCAGATAATGGCACAGAATTCACAGCCAAAGAGTTCCAGTCACTGCTCAGTAAGAACGCCATAAGACATGAAACTTCAGCCCCTTACTCACCCCATCAAAATGGGACGGCTGAGAGAAATTGGAGAACATTGTTCGAAATGGCAAGATGCATGCTACTTGAAAGCAACCTACCAAAGAACTTGTGGACATATGCTGTAATGACTGCTGCAGTAATTCGCAATAGGTGTTACAATAAGCGTGTAGGACAGACTCCACACTACATGTTTACTGGGAGAAAGCCTGATCTTTCAAAGATGAAAGAATTTGGATCTGTTTGCTATGCATATAGACAGAACAAGAAAAAGTTAGACTCAAGATGTGAAAAGGGTATTTTTGTCGGGTATGATAAAAATAGTCCAGCATACCTAGTCTACTACCCAGACACTGGGAAAGTTCTTAAAAACAGATTAGTCAAGTGTGTTACAAAAGGTGTAGTCGAACACCAAACTCAGACAGATTTGGAAATCAGTGATGATCTTCATGGGGAGAGATTTGAAAACCCCATGCCGAAAGCCAAGATGGCAGATCAAAACTCAGAAGAGACACAAGATGTGCAAATTGAGACATCAGATGGTCAGAGTCCACGCTATCCAGACAGAGCGAGGAAGAAACCCCAGTACTTAAAAGACTATGAGTGTAAAGTGAAATGTGATGACCAGATACCACCTAGTGTTGACTACTGCTACAGAGTAATGTGCAATGCACCACAAACCTTCAAAGAAGCAATGATTTCACCAAAATCAGAGATTTGGGCTACTGCTATGAAGGAGGAGATGGATTCCCTTAGGGAAAATGATACATTCACATTAACCACACTGCCAGAGGGTAAAAATGCAGTGGGGGGCAGGTGGGTCTATGCGGTCAAAAACAATTCAGATGAGACTGAGACATACAAGGCAAGATATGTTGCAAAGGGGTATAGTCAAGTGGCAGGAATAGACTATAAGGAGACTTTTTCTCCAACTGCAAATATGACATCAGTACGCTGTTTGATGCAGCTAGCAGCTCAGTATGACTTAGAGTTACATCAGATGGATGTCAAAACAGCATATCTACATGCTCCTATTGACTGTGAAGTGTACATGGAGCAACCAGAGGGTTTTGAAGTCAGGTCAGATACAGGTGAGCAACTAGTCTGCAAACTGAACAAGTCACTGTACGGCCTGAAACAGTCAGGAAGGAACTGGAACAAAATGTTGCATGATCACCTTAGTGAAAATGGTTTTACACAGAACCCAGCTGATCACTGTGTTTATAACAAACAAACTGCAACAGAAAGGATCATTTTGATAATTTGGGTCGATGATCTAATTATCGCTGCTAGTGATAGTGACTCACTCACAAGTGTAAAATAAATGTTACGTGAAAAATTTAAGATGAAAGATCTTGGGAGGCTTGGACATTTCCTAGGCATTGATTTTACACAAAGTGAAGGGAAAATAACGATGAACCAAACAAGGTATATAACCAAGATACTGGAAAGGTTTGGTATGTCAGACTGTAAAACAAGGTCAACACCATGTGAACAAAAACCAAACTTTGATGGTGATGGTGAACTTATTGATTCAAAAAGGTATCGTGAAGTGATAGGCAGCTTGATATATGTAATGACATGTACAAGACCGGATATCAGTTGGATTGTCAGCAAGCTGTCACAATACCTATCAGAACCAAAAGAGCAACACTGGATAGCAGCTAAACATGTGTTGAGGTACTTGAAGGGAACAATGAATCAGGAGTTGTGTTACAAAAAGGGGGTGGAAAAACTCAACCTCATAGCATATAGTGATGCTGATTGGGCAGCAGATCAAAGTGAAAGACGAAGCATAACAGGGTATTGTTTTAGTTTAACTAAATGTGGACCTGTCATTTCATGGAGGTCTAAGAAGCAGCCAACAGTAGCTTTATCTACATGTGAAGCAGAGTACATGGCACTGGCTGCTACTACACAAGAAAGTTTGTACCTTGTACAGTTATTGGGCGAGGTGGATAGTGAGTGTCAATATACACCAGTAACAATCTTTGAAGATAACCAAGGTGCAATTGCTCTGTCAAAGAACCCAGTATGTCGTCAGAGATGTAAACATGTCGACATCAGATATCATTTCATTCGATCTGCACTCAGTGATGGTAAAATAAGTATTGAATATTGTCCAACGGCAGACATGGCTGCAGATGTTTTGACTAAACCTGTAACGAAGTTCAAAAATGAAAAATTCTTGGGTTACATGTTTGGAATATAAACTGACATTTGTGAGATGAATAACTGTAAGCTAAATGTGTTGATAAAGTTAGGTTGAATACGACTTGTATAGTATAAGAGCAAGTGGGGGTGTTGGCATGTGGGCTAATATGTTGTTGAGTTGTGTTCTTACACTGGTACAGTCATGCCCTATGAGAGATGTATGACTGCGCATGTGCGAAAATAAATAAAAGTGCATTTTCCCCCGTTCTGGTTAAGACACCAATGATGAACATGTGTGTTTATTCCTCCGTTAAGTAAACCGGTATTCCTGTCCTGAAGATGTCAGCACCAACACTGCTTTTACTTTACTCTGCAGTGCAACTCATCCCAAACTATCTCAATTGGGTTGAGGTCAGGTGATTGGAGGTCGGGTGTTTGGAGGCCAGGTCATCCGATGCAGCACTCCATCACTCTCCTTCTTGGTCAAATAGCCCTTACACAGCCTGGAGGTGTGTTTTGGGTCATTGTCCTGTTGAAAAACAAGTGATAGTCCCACTAAGCGCAAACCAGATGGGATGGCGTATTGCTGCAGAATGCTGTGGTAGCCATGCTGGTTAAGTGTGCCTTGAATTCTAAATGAATCACTGTCAGTGTCAACAGAAAAGCACCCCCACACCATCACAACTCCTCCTCCATGCTTCACGGTGGGAACCATACACGCAGAGATCATCCGTTCACCTACTCTGCATCTCACAAAGATTTGGACTCATCAGACCAAAGGACAGATTTCCATCGGTCTAATGTACATTGCTCGTGTTTCTTGGCCCAAGCAAGTCTCTTCTTATTTGTGTCATTTAGTAGTGGTGCTTTGCAGCAATTCGGCCATGAAGACCTGATTTGATGCAGTCTCCTCTGAACAGTTGATGTTGAGATGTGTCTGTTACTTGAACTCTGTGAAGCATTTATTTGGGCTGCAATTTCTGTAACTCAAATGAATTTATCCTCTGCAGCAGAGGTAACTCTGGGTCTTCCTTTCCTGTGGTGGTCCTCATGAGAGCCAGTTTCATCATAGCGCTTGATGGTTTTTGCGACTGCACTTGAAGAAACGTTGAAAGTTCTTGACATTTTCCGCATTAACTGACCTTCATGTCTTAAAGTAATGATGGCCTCTCATTTCTCTTTGCTTATTTACGCATTGACCACCCATTAATAATCTGTAGATTGGATGTCTAGCCAACAGCTAGCCAACCGCTACCGACTAGCAGCGCTGTAGCTACTAATACTCTACAACGGAACGATTTGACTAGTGCAGTGTTGGCTAGCTAGCTACATAGTTGTCTTTGTCATAGCTTGATAATTGTGTAGTTTAGTAATTATCGAGGTTAGCTAGCCAGCTATTGCCGTCCCCCGCGACGCCATTTTTCCAAACCCAGCCAACTATTACCGACGAGTAGCACTGTAGAAACTAAATACATTACAAAGGAACGTCTGGATTAGTGTTATGTTAGCTAGCTACAAAGTTGCTTTTGTATCATGACAAGGTGTAGTACTGAAACTGTCGAGGTCACCTAGCCAGCTACACCTAGCCAGCTACACGTTCAAACAAAGTCAACAACGCAGCCACTGCTAGCTAGCCTACTCCACCAGCCATCAGTACTGTATCATTTTAGTCAATAAGATTTTTTGCAACGTAAGCTTAACTTTCTGAACATTCGAGACGTGTAGTCCACTTGTCATTCCAATCTCCTTTGCATTAGCGTAGCCTCTTCTGTAGCTTGTCAACTATGTGTCTGTCTATCCCTGTTCTCTCCCCTCTGCACAGGCCATACCAACGCTCCACACCGCGTGGCCGCTGCCACTCTAACCTGGTGGTCCCAGCGCGCACGACCCACGTGGAGTTCCAGGTCTCCGGCAGCCTCTGGAACTGCCGGTCTGCGGCCAACAAGGCTGAGTTCATCTCAGCCTATGCTACCCTCCAGTCCCTAGACTTCCTGGCGCTGACGGAAACATGGATTACCACAGATAACACTGCTACTCCTACTGCTCTCTCCTCGTCTGCCCATGTGTTCTCGCATACCCCTAGAGCATCGAGCCAGCGGGGTGGTGGCACTGGAATCCTCATCTCTCCCAAGTGGACATTCTCTCTTTCTCCCCTGACCCATCTGTCTATCTCCTCATTTGAATTCCATGCTGTCACAGTTACCAGCCCTTTCAAGATTAACATCCTCATCATTTATCGCCCTCCAGGTTCCCTTGGAGAGTTCATCAATGAGCTTGACGCCTTGATAAGTTACTTTCCTGAGGATGGCTCACCTCTCACAGTTCTGGGTGACTTTAACCTCCCCACGTCTACCTTCGACTCATTCCTCTCTGCCTCCTTCTTTCCACTCCTCTCCTCTTTTGACCTCACCCTCTCACCTTCCCCCCCTACTCACAAGGCAGGCAATACGCTTGACCTCATCTTTACTAGATGCTGTTCTTCCACTAATCTCATTGCAACTCCCCTCCAAGTCTCCGACCACTACCTTGTATCCTTTTCCCTCTCGCTCTCATCCAAAACTTCTCACTCTGCCCCTACTCGGATGGTATTGCGCCGTCCCAACCTTCGCTCTCTCTCTCCCGCTACTCTCTCCTCTTCCATCCTATCATCTCTTCCCTCTGCTCAAACCTTCTCCAACCTATCTCCTGATTCTGCCTCCTCAACCCTCCTCTCCTCCCTCTCTGCATCCTTTGATTTTCTCTGTCCCCTATCCTCCAGGCCGGCTCGGTCCTCCCCTCCTGCTCCGTGGCTCGACGACTCACTGCGAGCTCACAGAACAGGGCTCCGGGCAGCCGAGCGGAAATGGAGGAAAACTCGCCTCCCTGCGGACCTGGCATCCTTTCACTCCCTCCTCTCTACATTTTCCTCTTCTGTCTCTGCTGCTAAAGCCACTTTCTACCACTCTAAATTCCAAGCATCTGCCTCTAACCCTAGGAAGCTTTTTCCTACCTTCTTCTCCCTCCTGAATCCTCCTCCCCCTCCCCCCCCTCCTCCCTCACTGCGGATGACTTCGTCAACCATTTTGAAAAGAAGGTTGACGACATCCGATCCTCGTTTGCTAAGTCAAGCGACACCGCTGGTCCTGCTCACACTGCCCTACCCTGTGCTTTGACCTCTTTCTCCCCTCTCTCTCCAGATGAAATCTCGCGTCTTGTGACGGCCGGCCGCCCAACAACCTGCCCACTTGACCCTATCCCCTCCTCTCTTCTCCAGACCATTTCCGGAGACCTTCTCCCCTACCTCACCTGGCTCATCAACTCATCCTTGACCGCTGGCTACGTCCCTTCCGTCTTCAAGAGAGCGAGAGTTGCACCCCTTCTGAAAAAACCTACACTCGATCCCTCCGATATCAACAACTACAGACCAGTATCCCTTCTTTCTTTTCTCTCCAAAACTCTTGAACGTGCCGTCCTTGGCCAGCTCTCCTGCTATCTCTCTCAGAACGACCTTCTTGATCCTAATCAGTCAGGTTTCAAGACTGGGCATTCAACTGAGACTGCTCTTCTCTGTGTCACGGAGGCTCTCCGCACTGCTAAAGCTAACTCTCTCTCCTCTGCTCTCATCCTTCTAGACCTATCTGCTGCCTTTGATACTGTGAACCATCAGATCCTCCTCTCCACCCTCTCCGAGCTGGGCATCTCCGGCGCGGCCCACGCTTGGATTGCGTCCTACCTGACAGGTCGCTCCTACCAGGTGGCGTGGCGAGAATCTGTCTCCGCACCACGTGCTCTCACCACTGGTGTCCCCCAGGGCTCTGTTCTAGGCCCTCTCCTATTCTCGCTATACACCAAGTCACTTGGCCCTGTCATATCCTCACACGGTCTCTCCTATCATTGCTATGCAGACGACACACAATTAATCTTCTCCTTTCCCCCTTCTGACAACCAGGTGGCGAATCGCATCTCTGCATGTCTGGCAGACATATCAGTGTGGATGACGGATCACCACCTCAAGCTGAACCTCGGCAAGACGGAGCTGCTCTTCCTCCCGGGGAAGGACTGCCCGTTCCATGATCTCGCCATCACGGTTGACAACTCCATTGTGTCCTCCTCCCAGAGTGCTAAGAACCTTGGCGTGATCCTGGACAACACCCTGTCGTTCTCCACTAACATCAAGGCGGTGACCCGATCCTGTAGGTTCATGCTCTACAACATTCGCAGGGTACGACCCTGCCTCACACAGGAAGCGGTGCAGGTCCTAATCCAGGCACTTGTCATCTCCCGTCTGGATTACTGCAACTCGCTGTTGGCTGGGCTCCCTGCCTGTGCCATTAAACCCCTACAACTCATCCAGAACGCCGCAGCCCGTCTGGTGTTCAACCTTCCCAAGTTCTCTCACGTCACCCCGCTCCTCCGCTCTCTCCACTGGCTTCCAGTTGAAGCTCGCATCCGCTACAAGACCATGGTGCTTGCCTACGGAGCTGTGAGGGGAACGGCACCTCCGTACCTTCAGGCTCTGATCAGGCCCTACACCCAAACAAGGGCACTGCGTTCATCCACCTCTGGCATGCTCGCCTCCCTACCTCTGAGGAAGCACAGTTCCCGCTCAGCCCAGTCAAAACTGTTCGCTGCTCTGGCACCCCAATGGTGGAACAAGCTCCCTCACGATGCCAGGACAGCGGAGTCAATCACCACCTTCCGGAGACACCTGAAACCCCACCTCTTTAAGGAATACCTGGGATAGGATAAAGTAATCCTTCTAACCCCCCCCCCCCCCCCCCCCTTAAAAGATTTAGATGCACTATTGTAAAGTGGTTGTTCTACTGGATATTATAGGTGAATGCACCAATTTGTAAGTCGCTCTGGATAAGAGCGTCTGCTAAATGACTTAAATGTAAATGTAATGTCTGTCAGCTTAAACATGTGTATTGAACATATACATACATCATAACTTTTATCATGTTGCAAGATAGCAACGTATGTGTCTATCACTGGTTCTGTATTTTATTTGAATTAAATATAATTATATTGTTAAATATTAATTTATTATTATTGTCTCTCCAGCCTGCACCGGTGCAAGCCCTCCACATGGTGGTGCTGCAGGGGAAAGGAGCCTAAGCTACCAGTGTTCTACAGGGACCTCTTAGCTACCTGGACCAGAGCAAGAGGTCCACACCATTTCTCACTGCTGTATGTACACTCAGCACACACCTTCACATCTTTGTGAAAAATGTATGTATAATTCTCAATGGATCTACAGTAGTTTGGTTTAAGTGTAATAAATGAAGAGTTATATTATAACACTTCATATATGGTAGGTGAGCAGACGAAGGTGCAGCACTGGTTTGGAGAGTGTGGGCGTGCAGGCAGCCTGCGAGTCAACAGCCCAGACGGGGAAGGGACTGATGGCTGAGGCTTTGAAGACGTACATGCCGAGACAGCCAGCTCCTCACCACGGCCAGTGTCAGGGTAGAGGCACACAGCCATGCAATGGCCCTGAGGTAAGAGAAGACATCTGGGCCTGTATTCATAAAGTGTCTCAGAGTATGAGTGCTGATCAAGGATCAGGTACCCATGTCCATAATCATATTCATTATGCTCTCAAAGGCAATTAACTGATCCTGGATCAGTATTCAGATGCTTAATATAGGCCCTGATTTTATTTGATTAATTTGACCATTTAGAAACACAATTCACACTACATTTAAAATCATTGAGGATAACACAAAGCCTTTTTCCCATTGTGGTCCTCTTTGGTTGGCTATACAGAGAGAAGGGGGAGAGGAGGAGAGAGAATTGGCAAACTCCAAATCCACCCCTAGCCCTACTCTTCGGACAAGTAGGACTGATTCTGATGGTTTGGAAAATACTCTTCATAATTTGTTATCATGCTTTTGTGATAATTCAGTTAGTAGGATTAGGCGTTTGGTCATTTGGTTCACAACGGCAAGGAGGGATTTATTTTCTTGTCTTGCATGCCTCATTTCTGTCTTAGAATGCTTTGCTCAACTGTAAGGTTTGTTCACATTTCTCATTCGATTTTAATACACTAGTATGTGGACAAATTAGTGGATTTGGCTATTTCAGCCACACCCGTTGCTGATAGGTATATAAAATCCAGCACACAGCCATGCAATCTCCATAGGGAAGCATTGGCAGTAGAATGGCATTACTGAAAAGCTCAGTGACTTTCAACGTGGCACCGTCATTGGATGCCACCTGTTATTGTGGAGATGGAAACGTCTCGGAGCAACAAAGGCTCAGCCGCGAAGTGGCAGGCCACACAAGCTCACAGAACGGGACAGCCGAGTGCTGAAGAGCGTAGCGCATAAAAATCATCTGTCCTCGGTTGCAACGCTCACCACCGAGTTCCAAACTGCATCTGGAAGCAACGTCAGCACAAGAACTGTTCATTGGGAGCTTCATAAAGTGGGTTTCTATGACCATGCAGCTGCACACAAGCCTAAGATCACCATGTGCAATTCCAAGCGTCAGCTGGACTGGTGTAAAGCTCGCCGCCATTGGACTGGAGCAGTAGAAATGTGTTTTCTTGAGTGATGAATCACGCGTCACCATCTGGCAGTCCGACGGACGAATCTGGGTTTGCGGATACCAGGAGAACGCTATCTGCCCCAATGCATAGTACCAACTGTAAAGTTTGGTGGAAGAGGTTCGGGCTAGGCCCCTTAGTTCCAGTGAAGGGAAACATTAACGCTACAGCATACAATGACATTCTAGAAGATTCTGTGCTTCCAAATTTGTGACAATAGTTTGGGTAAGACCCTTTCCTGTTTTAGCATGACAATGCCCCTATGCACAAAGCGAGGTCCATACAGAAATGGTTTGTCGATCGGTGTGGAAGAACTTAACTGGCCTACACAGAGCCCTGACTTCAACCCCATCGAACACCTTTGGGATGAATTAGAACGCCGACTGCGAGCTAGACCTAATCGCCCAAACAGTGCCCGACCTCACTAATGCTCTTGTGGCTGAATGGAAGCAAGTCCCTGCAGCGACATTCCAACATCTAGTAGAAGCCTTCCCAGAAGAGTGTAGGCTGTTATAGCAGCAAAGGGGGCACCAACTCTGTATTAATGGCCAGGATTTTTGGAATGAGATGTTCAACGAGCAGGTGTCCACATACTTTTGTAGTGTATCTTGCTATTGTTTCTTATATCTCATTATTACCTTAGGCCTCCAATGTTTTGGGGTTATTCAAAAACAACTTAAAACTTTATAGAGTTAGCCTAGAACTCTGTTAGATTCATTCAATGTTTCATCATGAAGTAGCACGGCAGAAGACATCTAGCATGCATTAAACTGAAGGAGTTGCTTAATAGGGACGTCACATTCATATCAAATGGAGATAAAATAGAACATTTGGGCTTCTTCAACAATAAGAGTGCCCGCTATAAAAATAGACGTTGGCTGGTAGCCCAGAAATGACCGGAAATGTTGCACTGCTTTGGTGAGACTCTTGGTCTACATTATTCTCTTGCTTTGTGTTAAAAAAAAATATTTATTGAAATAGACTATAGCAAATAGGAATATAGGCCATTTACTCAGAATGTCAACCATGAACTGCCCTGCTGTGCGCTGCCTGATCCAATTCTGATTGGAGTTATTGTTTGATAGTGATTTCTTTACTTGTCCATTCAGACAACTGAAATCTATATTTTTTTGCCCCAGACAAGCGGACTAGCCTTAATGTCGAACCCTGTATACAACCTAACGTTGTATTCCTCCATTATTCTTATCTCTAGTGTGCTAGACAAACAACAATCATTTTTGCATGGCAATAACGTTTTATTGAATCTAAGTGGAAAAGCAGAAGAACCATAGCTTGCCGGTCTCTCTGCAGATCATTTGGCACTACTGTGTACAGGCATGGCAGTGTCAATATTAATGTGGGTATCTCACGGTCTCTCTGTCTGTTTTCTGTCAGGCTACCTGAGGAGGGCAAGAGAAACACTATTTTGACCAGTGCTTTGCCTTACGTCAACAACGTACCTCATCTGGGTAACATCATCGGCTGTGTGCTCAGCGCTGATGTCTACGCAAGCTAACACAAACACTACTCCACTCTCATGTCTCTCCTTTCATATCCCTCTCCCTGTTTCTCACTTAGCATTCATTACAGCTCTCCCCACTCCCCCAGGTATCGTCGCCTTCGCGGATGGAATGTGTTGTTTGTGTGTGGGACAGATGACTATGGTACAGCTACAGAGAACAAGGCCCGTGAGGAGGGTCTGACCCCACAGTAGATCTGTGATAAGTACCGTGCCGGAAGTTTACATACACTTAGGTTGGAGTCATTAAAACTCGTTTTTCAAGCACTCCACAAATTTCTTGTTAACAAACTATAGTTTTGGCAAGTCGGTTAGGACATCTACTTTGCGCATGACACAATTAATTTTTCCAACAATTGTTTACAGACAGATTATTTCACTCATAATTCACTGTATCACAATTCCAGTGGGTCAGAAGTTTACATACACTAAGTTGACTGTGCCTTTAAACAGCTTGGAAAATTCCAGAAAATGATGTCATGGCTTTAGAAGCTTCTGATAGGCTAATTGACATCATTTGAGTCAGTTGGAGGTGTACCTGTGGATGTATTTCAAGGCCTACCTTCAAACTCAGTGCCTCTTTGCTTGACATCATGGGAAAATCAAAAGAAATCAGCCAAGACCTCAGAAAACAAATTGTAGACCTCCACAAGTCTGGTTCATCCTTGGGAGTAATTTCCAAACGCCTGAAGGTACCACATTCATCTGTACGAACAATAGTACACAAGTATAAAAAACATGAGACCACACAGCCATCATACCACTCAAGAAGGAGACGTGTTCTGTCTCCTAGAGATGAACGTACTTTGGTACGAAAAGTGCAAATCAAAAGTATCTATATCCACAGTAAAACGAGTCCTATATCGACATAACCTGAAAGGCCGCTCAGCAAGGAAGAAGCCACTGCTCCAAAACAGCCATAAAAAAGCCAGACTACGGTTTGCAACTGCACATGGGGACAAAGATCATACTTTTTGGAGAAATGTCCTCTGGTCTGATGTAACAAACATAGAACTGTTTGGCCATAATGACCATCATTATGTTTGGAGGAAAAAGGGGGAGGCTTGCAAGCCGAAGAACACCATCCCAACCGTGAAGCACGGGGTGGCAGCATCATGTAGTGAGGGTGCTTTGCTGCAGGAGGGACTGGTGCACTTCACAAAAAGATTGCACCATGAGGAGGGGAAATTATGTGGATATATTGAAGCAACATCTTCAGACATCTGTCAGGATGTTAAAGCTTTGTCGCAAATGGGTCTTCCAAATGGGCAATGACCCCAAGCATACTTCCAAAGTTGTGGCAAAATGGCTTATGGTTAACAAAGTCAAGGTATAGGAGTGGCCATCACAAAGCCCTGACCTCAATCCTATCGAAAATTTGTGGGCAGAACTGAAAAAGTGTGTGCGATCAAGGAGGCCTACGAACCTGATTCTGTTACACCAGCTCTGTCCGGAGGAATGGGAGGAAGTTCACCCAACTTATTGTGGGATGCTTGTGGAAGGTTACCTGAAATGTTTGACCCAAGTTAAGGAATTTAAAGGCAATGCTACCAAATACTAATTGAGTGTATGTAAACTTCTGACCCACTGGGAATGTGATGAAAGAAATAAAAGCTGAAATAAATCATTCTCTCTACTATTATTCTGACATTTCACATTCTTAAAATAATGTGGTGATCCTAACTGACCTAAGACAGGGAAGTTTTACTAGGATTCAATGTCAGGAATTGTGAAAAACTGAGTTTAAATGTATTTGGCTAAGGTGTATGTAAACTTCCGACTTCAACTGTATGCACTGCATTTTCTTTACCTTGCTGCTCAGCGCTCCCCACCTCTGCTTTGTCAACAAAAACACTAACAACGGCCGTGTGGTGGACATTTTGGTGCTGTTTCCCCCTACTACGGATTCCATCTTTAAACGCAGTTGTTTGATTTGGCTTCTGCCCAACATTTCAACATTTAATCTCCTGTTGAATGCGAATGAACTTTTTTCTCTTCTCTCTCTCTCTCTCTCTCTCTCAGGATAGCCCATAACATCTTCTGGCGTCTCCACGAGTGAGGCTTCCTATTGGAGGACACGGTGGAGCAGCTGCGGTTTCCTAGCCGACCGTTTCGTGGAGGGCAGCTGTCCGTTCTTCTCCTACCCAGAGGCACAAGCGGACCAGTGTGACAAGTGTGGCAGGCTCATCAACACTGTGGAGCTACGGGTGAGGGGACTGAAGGGATACTACTTTTTAGTACTTATCATATTATCAATCACTACTTCTATGCAATCTAGGCAATCAATACATTAATCAATCATTAAATTACATTTTATTTACATTTTTTTAAATTACATTCGGGTGAAGGGTAAGACTACGTTCATAGAAGTTAACCAGATCCAGAGTCATTATGAGCCAAATTCTAACTATCCTCTCCTTTTTCCTCTCCAGGAGTCTAAATGTAAGGTGTGCAGTCAAACTCCCATGGTCCGCTCCTCCAAACACCTCTTCCTGGACCTGCCCAAAGTGCGCACACACAGACACACACCGGTTGCTAAGCCAAACTGTGCAATCGGGGGAGAAGGGCCTTGGACAGGGAGGTGACAGAGCTCTAGAGTTCCTCTGTGGAGATGGGAGAACCTTCCAGAAAGACAACCATCTCGGTAGCACTCCACCAATCAGGCCTTTATGTTAGAGTGGCCAGACGGAAGCCAATCCTCAGTAAAAGGCACATGACAGCTCGCTTGGAGTTTGCCAAAAGGCGCATAAGGGACTCTAAGACCATGAGAAACAAGATTCTCTGGTCTGATGAAACCAAGATTGAACTCTTGGCCTGAATGCCAAGCATCATGTCTGGAGGAAATCCGGCACCCTCCCTACAGTGAAGCATGGGGGTGGCAGCATCATGCTGTGGGAATGTTTTTCACCAGGAGGGACTGGGAGACTAGTCAGGATTCAGGGAAAGATGAACGGAGCAAAATACACAGAAAACCTGCTTCAGAGTGCTCAGGACCTCAGACTGGGGCAAAGGTTCACCTTCTAACAGGACAATGACCCTAAGCACATAGCCAAGACAACGCAGGAGTGGCTTCTGGACAAGTCTCTGAATGTGCTTGATGTGCAGAATGTAATGTTTCCTCCGAAAACGCCCTGCCAAATCGTGCTCCTTAATACCTGCCTGCTTAACCCAGAAGCCAGCCGTACCAATGCGTTTGAGGAAACACCGTTCAACTGACGCCCGAGATCAGCCTGTAGGCGCCTGGCCTGCAGGCTGTCGCTAGAGCGCAATGAGCCAATTAAAGCCCCCCGGGCCAAACTCTCCCCTAACCCAAAGCTGCTGGTCCAATTGTGCTCTGCCCTATGGGACTGCCGGTCACGGCCGGTTATGACAGAGCCTGGGATTGAACCCGGGTCTGTAGTGACGCCTCAAGCACTGCAATTCAGTGCCTTAGTCTGCTGCGCCACTGAGGAGGCCTGAAAAAAACATAACTATTTAATCAATTTTAGAATAAGGCTGTAATGTATTTTATTTTAAGTCGAGGTCTGAATACTTTCTGAATGCACTGTATAAGCTAAGATATTATAGCTGTTCTAACTAACTCTCACTCTCTGCCTCTATTTCTCTCTATCTTTCACTCTCCCTAACACACCACTCTTTCTCTCTGGTCAGTTGGAGGCTGAGTTGGACAAGTAGCTGGAGAAGTCTACTGGTTCAGGAGACTGGATGGCCAACGCCAAACATCACATGGTCCTGGCTGAAGGACGGACTCAAATCCCGCTGTATCACCAGGGACCTGAAGTGGGGAACCCCCGTACCTCACCTCAACTTCTCTGACAAGGTACCAGACACAGTCAACCTCAGTGCTTTTCTCTCTGTCGGTCTCTCTCTCTCTTTCTCTCATCCTTCTCTCTCTCTCTTCCTCTCTCTGGCTCTTTCTTTCTGTTCCTCTCTCTCAATTCAATTTCAAAAAGCTTTATTGGCATGGAAGGTGTTACCACATACATTCCCAAAGCAAACATAGACACATATCAAATCTTTGATGACACAGATAGATATTAATAGGAAAGATAAATAATAATAATGAGTGATAACAATTTACAGGGCAATACAGTAAGCAATGAATGAGGACAATAATGAAATAGTGAGAAAGACACAGGTAGCAATGTTATTGCTTTGGTTGGTTGTTCCACTGGCTAAACCCTACAGGTGTGGCAGGAAGCTACATATTTTGCAGCTAATATGGCACAAAAGGGGTTTTCTCCCAAAAGATATAGGATTTTCTCCTTTTCTGTTTTTGATTAAAACTATTTGGATTTTGTTTTCATAAGTCTGCATGTTCTTGCAGTGTAGGAGAAAATGCAGCTCTGTCTCGACCTTTCTCTGAGGGAAGAGTGAGCACAACCTTTCCTCTCTGGGTAGCCAGATCTGTCTATGATGGACAGTGCTATCCTGAGTCTTTGTTGGTAGTGATTAGTAAACTTAGCTTCAGGACCAGCTGGCTGAGGGGACTCTTCCCTATGGTCACTTCTTGGCATTTGAGGGCTTTGTAATGGTAAGAGTGGTGGTCACTTGTTTTTACATTATTCTAACATTTTGGTGGCTATTTTTGGGGGTATTCGAGGGAACTGGCCTAATTCTGCTCTGAATGCATCGTTTGGAGTTTTTCTCTCTTTCTTCGCTTACTGTCTAGCTTTCCACACAAACACACACTAACAATGTAATTTGTCTTCCTCTTCTTTCTTCTGCAGGTGTTCTAAGTGTGGTTTGATACTCCTATTGGTTACCTGTCCATCACAGCCAACTACACTGACCAATGGGAGAAGTGGTGGAAGAAGGTATGTAGCAGGTATGTTCAACAATTCACGTCATACTATATATCAGCATAACTATTGGCTTCAGTTCTATTCTACTACTGAGTCAACTCCTAAGATAGTGGTCACCATTTTCGATCCTGAAGAGCTTCTTTTTTTTCCAGCGCAGCACTAGCTAACATGCCAGATTCACTAATTATTTAATTCATGAATTAAATAATTACCAAGACCTTTATTAATTGAACCAGGTGCGTTGGTGCTGGCCTAATCTCGGTTAACCCAGAACTAAAGTCTTGCGGAATTGGTCAGATGCTCGATTAAAGATGCACAATGCAGAAATTGCTCTGCCATTTCCTGGTTGTTAAATCTTCATTTTACATTTTAGTCACTAAGCAGACGCTCTTATCCAGAGCGACTTACAGTAGTGAATGCATACATTTCATTTCGTGCATTTTTTTTTTGTACTGGCCCCCCGTGGGAATCAAACCCACAACCCTGGCGTTGCACACACCATGCTGGCGTTGCAAACACCATGCTCTACCAACTGAGCCACAGGGAAGACCAATAGTTTGCCTAATACAGTTTGTGACAAAACAAGAAACTATAGTGAAGAGAATCTTTGTACCATCTTAACTGCTGTGAAATATATTTTGCATAACTAAAAATATTGTATTTTCAGTTGTTTGAAGCTGGTGTACAAAACCGAAAGTAAAAGACGCAAAAACAAAACTTAAGAACGGGAAGCTTAGACTTGCTTTCAATGAAAATAACCGATCTATAACTCACATTCTATGTGAATATGGTAGGGTCGCCCAAAAAAGTACATATTGCAGATTTTTTTTCGTCTATACGTGTTAAGAGAGAAGAGATCGGAACCAGAACAGAGAGCTCCACCCTCTCTGCAAGGTTTGGGCAAGTCTATGTCCCCAACCTTCAGAAATTTGACAGATGCTAAGATCTGCGAAATCGTGATTTGTCCAGTACCGGAACTAATGCTGCTCTATCTCACACACCCCAATGTATCATGACAGATCTACGGTACCATTTTACAGTGCTTTCGGAAAGTATTCAGACCCCTTGACTTTTTTCACATTTTGTTACGTTACAGCCTTATTCTAAAATGGATTAAATAGAAAAAACTATCCTCAGCAATCTACAAACAATACCCCATAATGACAAAGCGAAAACAGGTTTTTGAATTTTTTGCACATTTATAAAAAAATATAAAACAGATAGCTTATATAAATAAGTGTTCAGACCCTTTGCTGAGACTCGAAATTGAGCTCAGGTGCATCCTGTTACCATTGGTAATCCTTGAGATGTTTCTACAACTCAAGGACTTGATTGAGTCCACCTGTGGTAAATTCAATAGATTGGACATTATTTGGAAAGGCACGCACCTGTTCATGAGGTCGAAGGAATTGTCCGTAGAGCTCTGAGACGACAGGATTGTGTCAAGGCACAGATCTGGGGAAGGGTGCCAAAACATTTCTGCAGCATTGAAGGTCCCCAAGAACACAGTGACCTCCATCATTCTTAAATGGAAGTTTCTAAAAACCTGTTTTTGCTTTGTCATTATGGGGTACTGTGTGTAGATTGATGAAGAAAAAAAAAACAATTTAATACATTTTAGAATAAGGCTGTAAGGTAACAAAATGTGGAAAAAGTCAAGGGGTCTGAATACTTTCCCAATGCACTGTGTGTTTACATAGTCTGTCCACAATTTCTGTTCCTTCTTAGGCTCACTGTCTGGCTCCTGACCTATTTAGTGTTTATATTCTGGTAATATGACATGTAGCCTATTTGAAATGATGTTCTTATCTTACGTTCACCTTTTCATGTTTATTCAAATACTTTTCATTCGAATCCATATGCTTTGGTTTCAATACTTAAAAACCAATTGGTAGGTCCAGGTAGTCACAAAAATAGATGGGTGTTAGTTAAATAGTGATTTTAATGAATGGAGTGAATTTGGAGCAGCAGCTCTTTTTCCTGTGAGTGCAGAGCATTTTTAGCGGAGTGGTAGGAAATCACATGAAGTGGTGCGCGGGATTTCCAACCGCTCAACTCAATCTGCTTTGATCCAGACATGTTCACACCTGTCATCCCTCTGTCTGCCGCTAGATGGAATTGTATTATAACATGTCATTCCTGTATTTGACCACCAGGTAGAGCTGTATAACCGTTACACTGTGTTGTCCCCCTGCTCTGGTCAACCACCTGGACAGGTAACACACACATACACCAGAGACAGTCCAGTACATTTATGAAGCACAATTCTTATTTTATTATTCTAGCTATGTGATTGTTGCTAAATTCTCTATTTTCGAAGACTTGCAAATGCTAGTTATGTGGTTCTTACACCTTCTTTAGTTGAATGCACTTGAATTGTTAATTGCTCTGGATAAAAGCGTATAAACAGCTGCTCAAGGAGTTTAATTTAAATCAATCTATATGAATTTAGCTCAGAGTACCTGAACTACGAGGACACAAGTTCTCTAAGATTCGTGGTGTGTTTGGTGACATGGCCAAGGATACAGGCATCCCATCTGACGTGTGGCGTTTCTACCTGCTCTACATCCGCCCCGAGGGACAGGACTCTGCCTTCTCCTGGGCCGACATGGCCATCCAGAACAACTCTGAACTGCTCAATAACCTGGGCAACATCATCAACATGTAGGGAGAAAGCTAGAACTCAGATACTGAAGGGTCAGGAGTTTGTCCAGGTCAGGAGAAAGCAGAGTACCAAGAACTGAAAATCTAAACCTGGAAATTACTAATCTATTATTCAAGTAGTTCAAGTAGCTAGCTAGTAGCTGATTAATTTATATTAAGTCATTAATAAATTATAAGTATTGGAATGAATCATTTAGGCCAATGTAAGTGCTGAAGTCAACACATTGGGAATGGTAAGGAGGTGATGAAGTCTTATTCGCTTTCTTTCTCTCTCTCACTCCCCTCCCTCGTCCCTCTCTCAGAGCTGGTGTTTGGCAGTAAGTTCTTTGAGAACTGTGTCCCTGCTATGGAGCTTCAGCAGGAGGATAAGAGACTGTTGTCCCAGGTGGGATGGGAGCTGAAGCAGGACATCAACCTCATGGACAAAGTCAAGTAAAGAACAGGCTACACACACGCACACTGTAAACAGGCTACACACAACCAAGTTACGCACCAACAGACTATCAACGTGTTGTTATGCATTTATAAGCTAAGTAGTATTTCTCCTTAAAAGTTGAGTTGATAGCATTACCGCTCCATATAGACTGTCAAATGGATGATGCTATCCCATCTCTTTTCTTTTCTGGAAGAAAAACTATTTAGTACACACCAGTGTTTCCTCTGGAAAATGTGTTAGCTGTGGAGGAAAAGTCAGTGGAATAATAAATAAATAATTAATAAATAAATATAGAATAACAAGAGAAGGGTGAGGGACAAAGAGGATCTACTTTCAAATTCAAATGTTCTTACTCGTTTCATTGCAGCAAAGTCCCTCTCACAATTAACGTAAGACACTGGTAAAGTCAGTGCGATTGCTGCCAGCTGGCTAAGGCAGGGGTGGACTGCCCCCACTCATCAAACTGCGAGGTCCGCTTTGTCATTGTTGTCCGCTGGTCCAACCCCTGAAATACATGAAAAACAAAAAGATGTACAACATTAAAGAAGAGCCAACAGAGTGCTAGTTCAACAGGAAAAAGGGTTGGGCAACACTGGCCTAAAATGTCCTCTTCAAAAGATTGTCACACTCATGCCATACCTTGAATGATCCAACAAGCACATGTTGCTTGTAAGAGGGCCACTCTTGCAGCACAGCAGCCTCTTGCACTTGCAATAACTGCCTGGAGAGGAGGGTCAGGTTAAAGGTGTTTATCCTCTCACTATAGAACGCAGCCTGAGGTCCCAACATACTGAAGGCCCCCAGAATCTCCAGGTGTTGGAATCTCCAGTCTAGGCTGTCCTGGAGGCCAACAAGATATGGATCCATAATTACAGCACAAAGCAGAAAATAAGTGATTAATAGCTGTTTGTTTTAGTTTATCCAACACACATGATGTAACGTTGGTTTCATCACAGCATTTGAAAACAAATGTTTTTACCTCCTCTCTGAACCAAACCCAGAACTGCTCCCTGTTCTTGGTCTTCTCCACCTGGCCTCTCCCTCTCCTCCTTGATGTTGAATGCAACCAGACCCATTGGGTCATCGAGGTCCTGGTGGAGTTGGCTCAGAAATAAACACATAATGCTGTAGACTAGTACAGATTAAATATGCATATTTATTTTTAGCCCTTAGCCTAATTAAAGGAATTTTGACTAACCATGTGGCGTATTATATAGCCACGGCTTCAGTCTGTCAATTTTAAGCCACTTTGGGTCCCATCCGGATTGCCGGTGGTGCGCACTTGGCCTTACTCCTCCCTCCTATCCTCTCCTTTTTTATCTACTCCTCTTTTCTCATTCTCTCTGCTCCCCTCTCTCCTTTTCTCCTTCCATCTCCCCTCCTGGCTCTCTTCTCTCCTCCATTCTATCTCTCATGCATCCCTACCTCACTCCTGGGATTCTGCCTCTTCTCTGTCTAGTAAAGTAAGCCATACACTTGTTATAAAAACTGAAGCTTAAGCTTTTAACGAGTTAGCTAACTAAAGAAAGTTTCATTTAATTCAGGCTGATTTGACGTTAGCTAGCTAAGTTAACGTTACCTGACACTCTTGTCCCTGCTCTCCTCTTGTCCCTGCGCCCTTTCCCTTTCGCTACTGTGGCTGGAAACATTTCAATAAACTCATCTGAGAAAAATCTTGCTTGCACTTGATACAGTTCCAAGCGAACTAGCTAGCTAACTTGCTAGACTAGTAACGTTAGTTAACCATGTTTCTATCATCAACTTACTTGTGAATATTGGATAGCTAATTGCTGTTACAAAACCTGACTCAGTTACACCAGGAGGAATTGGCCAAAATTCACCCAATTTATTGTGGGAATCTTGTGGAAGGCTACCCGAAATGTTTGACCCAAGTTAAACAATTTAAAGGCAATGCTACCAAATACTAATTGAGTGTATGTAAACTTCTGACCCGCTGGGAATGTGATGAAAGAAGTAAAAGCTGAAATAAATCATTCTCTCTACTATTATTCTGACATTTCACAGTCTTAAAATAAAGTGGTGATCCTAACTGACCTAAGACAGGGAATTTTTACAAGGATTAATTGTCAGGAATTGTGAAAAACTGAGTTTAAATGTATTTGGCTAAGGTGTATGTAAACTTCTGACTTCAACTGTATATACAACTTTTATAGCACTTTTCATTATAGACATCTCAAAGCGCTTGTTAAGTAAAATAAACAACAGGAAGTAATTTAAAAATAATAGCCTCCTCTTGGGTCACTGTTTGTGGAAAAACAACCCAAAGTCAGTAGTAATGTAATTAAAATGAAAACAGACACTGGCTAGTTAGCACTAGCTAGCTTGTTGACCATTGTTTTTCATAGATCTACAGCCAGGAATCCAATTCATGATATTATGATTTGATCTGTACTTATTTAGCTATTGAAAACTAAAGTTTACATGAGCTCTCGGGCCTAGGCTGCCACTAGGCGCCATGGCAGCAATAGAAACTGTAAATGTATGATAGAAGACCATTTTCAGAGTTGTGTTATATATCTGACCGTCAGATCTGCTCCACTCCTCTAGCAGCACTTGGATAAGCCCATAGGCCTAATGCCGATAGACTACAGGGATAATTCCTCACACAACATTCAAAAGAAAAAACATGATTTTCTAGAAATTGTATCCAAAGAAGGGTCCTTCGGAGGAAGGGTTGTTGACATACAGTATATTTGACATTTGTATCTTGAATTCATTATTTCTCAATTATGCTTTATGTTGGAACATTTTGGACCTTTAAGCCACCATAATGTTTCATGTGTATGAAGCTTTACCACTTTCTCTGTAATATGAGTAGCATTTTGTAGTGTGTCCAATCAAAAATGCATCTTTTGACCAATGGGTAAAATAACCTCATTATTTCAACTCAGGATATGACCCAGATGCAGACCCAGGAGGCGTATAGTACAGTTCTCTGATGATTAATTGTAAACACAGGGCAGGCAAAGGGAAGGTTGAGCACAGGCAGGGGTTCGTGATCAGGTCAAAGTCAGGCAGGTACAGGACTGCAGGCAGGCTCGGAATCAGGGCAGGAAGAGGTTTGTAATTAGGTCAGAATCGGGCAGGTAAAGGACGGCAGGCAGGCTCGGGGTCAGAACCGGGAAAATTCGGAAACCGAACTTGAGAAAAAGGAAGACTGGAAAGCACGCTGGTAAGACCTGAAAAGACAAGACGAACTCGAACTGGCAACAGACAAATAAAAAACACAGGTATAAATGCCCCGGGGATAATGGGGAAGATGGGCGACACCTGGAGGGAGGTGGAGACGAGCACAAAGACCTGGTTGACCGGGGTGCCGGCGGTGGAACTCAGCGATGAGGGCTGGGTTCAGGAGATAAAGGGCTGTGAGACAGGTTTAATTCTGGACACATGAAAAGTGGGATGTATACAGTGGGTACGGGGCAACAGAAGACGCACAGCAGAGGGGCTAAGGACTTTAGAGATGGGGGAAGGACCGATAAAACGGAGGGAGAGTTTGTAGGACTCCACCCGGAGGGTCAGATCCCAGGTGGACAGCCATACCCTCTGACCAAGACGGGAGCAGGGGTCCAGTGGTGATCCGCCTGTCGTCGGTACCTGGAGGTGGTCTTGAGCGGCCCGGGCTCTCTTCCAAGTACGGTGACCACGACGGACGAACATCTGGGCAGAAGGTGTGCCTCTTGCTCCAGGAAGAGCGGGGACTGATAACCTAGGGAACACTCAAAAGGCGAGAGGCCCGTAGCAGAACAGGGAAGGGTGTTGTGAGCATATTCCACCCACACGAGTTGCTGGCTCCAGGTGGTGGGATTAGTGGAGACGAGGCAGCGAAGAGTCGTCTCCAGGTCCTGATTAGCTCGCTCCGACTGGCCGTTGGACTGGGGATGAAAACCAGAGGACAGGCTGGCCTGACAACCCAATAAGGGTGCAGAACGCCTTCCAGAACCAGGACGAGAACTGGTGACCGCGATCGGCGACCATGTCGACTGGCAGTCCGTGGATCCGGAAGACGTGCTGGGCCGTCTCCTTAGCTAAGGGCAACTTAGGAAGGGGAATAAAATGGGCGGCTTTAGAAAACCGGTCCACCACCGTAAAGATGGTGGTGTTGCGATCAGACGGAGGGAGGCCCTTGACGAAGTCCAAGGATATATGGTACCATGGGCGGTGAGAGACAGGAAGTGGTTGAAGGAGGCCAGCCGGAGCTTGCCGCGGAGTCTTGTTCTGCGCACACACAGTACATGCTGCAACGAATGCAGAGAAACAGGAACCATGGTGGGCCAGCAAAAACGTTGCTGGACGAAATCCAACACTGTAGAGTGGACAGATGGCAGCCACTCCTCAATAAAAGGCACATGACAGCCTGCTTGGAGTTTGCCAAAAGGCACCTGAAGGACTCAGACCATGAGTAACAAAATTATCTGGTCTGATGAAACAAAGTTGAACTTTTTGGCCTGAATGCCAAGCGTCATGTCTGGAGAAAACCTGGCACAATCCCTACAGTGAAGCATGGTGGTGGCAGCATCATGCTGTGGGGATGTTTTTCAGCGGCAGGGACTGGGAGACTATTCAGGATTGAGGGGAAGATGAACGGATCAAATTACAGAGAGATCCTTGATGAAAACCTGCTCCAGATCACTCAGGACCTCAGACTGGAGTGAAGGTTCACCTTCCAACAGGACAACGACCCTAAGCACACAGCCAAGACAACGCAGGAGTGGCTTCGGGACAAGTCTCTGAATGTCCTTGAGTGGCCCAGCCAGAGACTGGACTTGAACTCGATCAAACATCTCAGGAGAGACCTGAAAATATCTGTTCAATTACGCTCCCTGTCCAACCTGATAGAGCTTGAGAGGATCTGCAGAGAAGAATGGGAGAAACTCCTCAAATACAGGTGTGCCAAGCTTGTAGCGTCATACCCAAGCAGACTCAAGGCTGTAATCGCTGACAAAGGTGCTTCATCAAAGTATTGAGTAAAGGGTCTGAATACTTATGTACTGTAAATGTGATATTTAAATGTTTTATGTTTAATAAATTTGCAAAAATTTACAAAAAAATAAACTTTATGGGGTATTGTGTGTAGATTGATAAAGAAAAAAAACGATTTAATCCATTTTAGAATGAGGCTGTAATGTAAGAAAATGTGGAAAAAGTCAAGGGGTCTGAATACTTTCCAAATGCACTGTATATTTGAGGCTATTTATACCGAAAATTGGATATAAAACCTGTAGAAAACTGTGTTTTTATAATTATATGACAATGTTGGGGTGACCATATTTATATTACACAATTTCTGATACATTTACTTCTAATTCCATATACTTATAATTTAGAATTAACCGAATTCGAGCGATGCTATGCATAGCAGGTACATCTCGCTTAAAGACTAGCGTTTAAGGGTATGGGTTCTTTAACTCCCTCAGTTGGGGAGGGGGTTGGGGGGGGTTTGTGGTAGGGTCAGGCTATTAGCTGATGTTAACTACTTTATACTTCATAATTACATTTTGTACAAGTTGTATACACTCAACACAATTTTGTTTCTTTTTCCCTATTTCTTATTTTCTTAAAAGATGTCGGCACCTAATAACTATACATTTATGACACTTAACATTAGGGGTACTAAATGCCCAGTCAAGCGCAAACGCATTCTGAATTATCTAAAGCAGCATAAGGTTGATATAGCTCTTCTTCAGGAGACACACCTGACTGACTCTGAGCATGATAAACTGAAGAGAGAGTGGGTGGACCAAGTGTACTATTCATCTTTCACCTCTCGGGCAAGAGGGGTGGCCATACTCATTAATAAGCATTGCCCCTTTCAGATACAATCTCAGATTAAATTCAAAGGCGGTAGGTTTGTGATCATTCAAGGTTTCATTAACACTGAGCCCATTACCATTGTGAATGTGTATGGGCCTAACCATGATGATCCTAAATTTTACCAAGACGTCTTTTTGAAGTTAACGTGCCCATCATCAGAGATAATAATGGCAGGGGATTTTAACTTGGTACTGGACCCTTCCAGTGATTGATCTTCCTCTAATAGTATCAACCTCACACAGGCAGCCAAAATGTTAAAAGCAGAAATGAAACATTTTGGACTTGTATTTCACAACCAAAAGGTTAAAGAATACTCATTTTACTCCCCAGTCCATAACAGTTACTCTAGAATTGACTTATTTCTTATTCCTGCAGCCAAGGGAAGTTTAACTACTGGGTGTAAGTACTTACCAAGATGTATATCAGATCATTCTGCCCTGCTGGCTTCAGTTCCAGTCAGTAGAACACAACCACCCTCAAGAAGATGGAGGTCTGGCACATACTTACTAAATCATCCCACATTTGTAACATTTCTGAACACTCATAGACATATTTTTTAGCACCAATAACAACTCTGCCTCCCCCCTAATTTTATGGGAAGCTCTCCTTGCATATTTGAGGGGGCAAATCATATCCTTTAGTTCAGGTGCTCGTAAGATGTATAAGGCTCAAGTAGATTTGTTGGAGAATGAAATTAGAGATCTTGAAAATGAACAGTGTAACATTTGACAACTCAACTCAACAAAAATTAGACTCAAAGCGATTGGAATATAACACCCTGACGACCCATAAAGCGGAAAATGCTCTTAGGAGAACAAAACAAAAACACTACGAACATGGAGATAAAGCACGAAAGTTGCTTGCTTGGCAGATAAGACGAGAGGAAGCTAGCAGAGTTATTAGCTCTATTAAGCTGCCCAATAACACAGTTGTTCAGGGTCCTGAGGAAATTAATCTAGTCTTCAGGGAGTTTTATGAAACATTGTACAAGTCTGAAGGGGATGCCCCTGCCACAATGAATGAGTTTTTGAACAAACTCAATTTACAAATTTTAACTGATGAGGATAGAGAGCACTTGGAGAAAGAGATTACATCAGAGGAAATTAGGGAATCCATTTTCAACACTGCTGGTGGAAAATCACCAGGGTTAGACGGATTCCCTATTGAATTCTATTAATCCTTTTTACCCAAACTAATTGAGCCTCTTTGCAGTATGTTTAATTATGCCATAGAGACATAAAAGCTCCCAGACACATTTGAACAGGCACTGATCACAGTTTTGTTAAAACCTGGGAAAGATCCTCTGCTTTGTGGGTCATATAGAGCAATATCTCTATTGAACACTATCGATTCTTGCGAAACTCATAGCTCCTGGATAAGGTTCTTCTGGACTTGGTTGATATGGACCAAACAGGCTTTGTAAGAAACCGCTTATCTCCTGATAATATCAGAAGATTTAATATTATGCATTATGTAGAGAATGACCAAGAACCTGTAGTGGCGGCTTCATTAGATGCGGAAAATCTTTTGACCGCATAGAATGGAACTACCTGTTTTGAAGTTTTACAGAGGATGAATGAATATTGGACCTATGTATGTAGGTCTGATTAGATTACTGTATAAATGTCCGGTAGTTCAGATCCTGACTAATGGAAACATTTCCTCACAGTTCTCCCTATCACGTGGCACAAGACAGGGTTGTCCTGCTAGTCTGCTCCTTTTTTCTTTGTCTATAGAGCCACTGGCAGAAGCTTTTAGATCTCATCCATCCATCCATGGTGTTCGTATAGGTGGGCGTGAACATCTGGTCTCGCTATATGCCGATGACATTTTGCTTTGCCTCACTAAACCCGAAATTTCACTCCGAACATTAGTTGACATCCTGAAAGAATATGGGACCTTTTCAGGATATAAAATAAACCTATCTAAGAGTATAATTATGCCTTTTAACAGGGCAGCTATACAGAACCCAATCTTAGACCAGCTGTTTTCTTGGAAACCACAGAAAATGACATATCTTGGATTGCAAATTCCTTCTGAAATCTTTAAGACATATCAACTGAACTATACTCCACTTCTCAAAAAGGTTGGGGAAGAATTGGATAGATGGAGGGATTTACCAATTTCTCTTATTGGGCGGGTCAATTGTGTAAAGATGAATATATTACCACAATTCTTGTACCTTTTTCAAACCTTTCCCTTTCCTATTCCCAAAGTTTTTTTTCAAACAACTTAATAGGAAGGTTTCTTCATTTCTGTGGAAAGGGAAACCCTCCAGAGTGAAACTCACAACTTTTATGCAAACCATACTCAGAAGGAGGACTCACTCTACCTGACTTCCAGTTGTATTACTGGGCATCTCAGTTAAAGGCTGCATGGGTATGGCAAAATACCAAAACAAGTTCACCATCTTGGAGACAGAGTGTCTGACCCTGCTACATAGGCATCTATACCTTATATTAGCCCACGTAAAGCTTTGCTAGGTCTCAATAACAACCCTTTCATTAAAAACAAACAAGGGCATAGATCTATATATGAACAAACACCTTTCTATAATAACCCCATCTTATCCAAAGCCCTGAGAGATGGTATTACATTTTCTTGGTTCAACAAAGGAATTAAAACATTTGGTAATCTCTATAGAGAAGCTGAACTACTATCCTTTCAACAACTGGCATCTCATTTTCAGTTACCTCAAACTCATTTCTTCAAGTACCTACAGGTTAGGCATAATATTGCCACTCAGCAGGGAGGTAGGACTCAGCCCATGAGTAAATCTATAACTGATAAACTGTGGCTGGAAAGGAAAGGGGTAAAAGGTTTCATTTCTTACATGTAGTCTAGGCTTCAAGCTCTGTTGGGGAACGATGAACCTGTGAAAGCTTGCATGAAGTGGCATGATGAGCTTGGTCTCATTGTTGAGGATGAGAAATGGAGAAAGCTCTTTTTAGATGCTCAGCGTCTTTCATTTAACACAAGGCACAAGTTGATGCAATTCAATATTTTACATAGGGTCTACTTTACACCAGAGAGACTGTATAAGATCAATTCTAAGTATTCAAAATGTTGCCCAAGGTGTAAAACGGGAGTGGGCACACTTATGCATATGTTTTTGTCCTGCCCTGAACTAAGCAACTATTGGAAAAACATTATTCAGATCTTATCACAGGTCACTAATATGACGGTACCACTACATCCTTCCCTTATTCTTCTTGGAGATGATTCTGTTCTACCAGTTAATATTTGTAGCAAAACCAGATTCATTATATTGGCAGTCATTGCAGCCAATAAATGCACAGCTATTATATGGAAGAGTGACACTCCGCCGAGCAAGCAGATGTGGCTAAAAGATCTTCCTATATTCCATCTGAAAAATTAACATACAATTTACGTAATAAACCTTTTGAATTTACTGATGTCTGGGGGGACTTTCAGTAGTCTCTAGAGACGTCACCTTAGCTGCCTCATTACTACTTTCTTCATCAATATATTATTATTATTATTTGTTTTTGTGTTGAATAATTTATCTTCTAGCATGGAATGTGAAGGTCATTGTGTTGTTTTTTTGTTGTTAATACCGGTAGAGCGGAGGGAGGGGGGTATTCCTGTGTTGGGGAGGGAAGGGTTTTGCATGATGATGCCCCCATGTAGCATGGTGTTTTGTGTAGGTGGAAGGAATAACGGGGCATTATCTGTCATATTTTGATGATTGCTTTTTTTTTTTTTTTTTTTACAATTTAACAATGGCAATAAATATATTGTACAAAAAAAAAAATTCTCATTCATCACATGGCTTATATTTTCCTACTTACTGTAAGTAAAAGCAGGAAATGCATCTCTGTCGTTCATTTCAATTAGACTGGTTTGGATTTCTCCCTGACCAAAAAAACATTGGGGGTTCGTGACAGGTGTGGGCAAACTTTTTGGCTTGAGGTCCACATCGGTATTTCGAAATTCAACGGCGGGACACACAGATTTTGTGCAGACCGATTTGTTTGTCGAAATACTTTTGCCGGCCAGATAAGGGGCAGTTACTTGAAAATGTATAGGTCTGTAATTCAAAATACTTTATACTTTCTATCTTTGTTTTTACATTTTAACCCAGAATAATAATAATAATAATTTCCTGTCACTGTTACAGGTTAGTGTACTCATCCTACTGTAGCCTACCATAATGGGGCTCAAAATAGCGGTCCCAACAGGAACATTGTAACGAATTTGGAGGGCAGCTCAGCATGGGACTCATGCATGTACAGTTGAATTCGGAAGTTTACATACACCTTAGCCAAATACATTTGAACTCAGTTTTTTTTTACAATTCCTGACATTTAATCCTAGTAAAACTGCCCTGTCTTAGGTCAGTTAGGATCTCCACTTTATTTTAGGAATGTGAAATGTCAGAATAATAGTAGAGAGAATGATTGATTTATTTCAACTTTTATTTCTTCCATCACATTCCCAGTGGGTCAGAAGTTTACATGCACTCAATTAGTATTTGGTAGCATTGCCTTTAAATTGTTTAACTTGGGTCAAACGTTTCGGGTAGCCTTCCACAAGTTTCCCAAAATAAGTTGGGTGAATTTTAGCCCATTCCTCCTGACAGAGCTGGTGTAACTGAGTCAGGTTTGTAGGCCTCCTTGCTCGCACGCGATTTTTCAGTTCTGCCCACATATTTTCTATGGGATTGAGGTCAGAGCTTTGTGAAGGCCTCTCCAATACCCCCTCCTTAAGCCATTTTGCCACAACTTTGGAAGTATGCTTGGGGTCATTGTCCATTTGGAAGACCCATTTGCGACCAAGCTTTAACTTCCTGACTTCCTGTCTTGAGATGTTGCTTCAATATATCCACATCATTTTCCTCCCTCATGAAGCCATCTATTTTGTGAAGTGCACCAGTCCCTCCTGCAGCAAAGCACCCCCACAACATGATGCTGCCACGCCCATGCTTCACGGTTGGGATGGTGTTCTTCGGCTTGCGAGCCTCCCCCTTTTTCCTCCAAACATAATGATGGTCATTATGGCCAAGCAGTTCTATTTTTGTTACATCTGACCAGAGGACATTTCTCCGAAAAGTACGATCTTTGTCCCCATGTGCAGTTGCAAACCGTAGTCTGGCTTTTTTATGGCGGTTTTGGGGCAGTGGCTTCTTTCTTGCTGAGTGGCCTTTAAGGTTTGTCGATATAGGGCTCATTTTACTGTGGATTTAGATACTTTTGTACCCGTTTCCTCCAGCATCTTCACACGGTCCTTCGCTGTTGTTCTGGGATTGATTTGCACTTTTCGCACCAGAGTACGTTCATCTCTAGGAGACAGAAAGTGTCTCCTTCCTGAGCGGTATGATGGCTGCGTGGTAACATGGTGTTTATACTTGTGTACTATTGTTTGTACAGATGAACGTGGTATCTTCAGGTGTTTGGAAATTGCTCCCAAGGATGAACCAGACTTGTGGAGGTCTACAATTATTTTTCTGAGGTCTTAGCTGATATCTTTAGGATTTTCCCATGATGTCAAGCAAAGAGGCACTGAGTTTGAAGGTAGGCCTTGAAATACATCCACAGGTACACCTCCAATTGACTCAAATTATGTCAATTAGCCTATCAGAAGCTTCTAAAGCCATGACATAATTTTCTGGAATTTTCCAAGTCATTTAAAGGCACCGTTAACTTAGTGTATGTTATCTTCCGTTTTAATGGGGTTATTAAACAACTACTTGTCTGACGTGGGTTCTTACTTGAATCCATTTAGTTCCGTTTTTTTGGTGAGCTCAACACTCCATTTCTCTAGAGAGAAATCATCATTCATGAGAGAAATTAAGTCAAGAACTATGTGGGACTCTGGGCTTAAGGGAGTTGTAGTTTTCAATAGGCAAATATTCAGCCTAGTTCAGTGCAGAAAATTGGCAATTAACTACAATGACCATAATCCATTGCGCCTGTTCTTCCTGGCTGGGACAGTGATGGATAGCCTACACACAGACCGCATGAGAGAGAAATGTACACAACGCATTGAAGAGGGGGATAGACACAGTATTCCAATTCACTTTGTCCACATTTTGTTATGTTACAAAGTGGGATTAAAATAGATTTAAATGTAATTTGTTGTCAACAATCTACACAAAATAATTGAATGACAGTGGAAGAGAAATTCTATATTTGCAAAAAATGAATGAAAAATAGAACACTCATATTGAATAGATAAGTATTCAATACATGTTAGAATCACATTTGGCAGCGATTACAACTGTGAGTCTGTCTGCCCATTGTTCTTTTCAAATTTCTTCAAGCTTTGTTAAATTGGCTGTTGATCATTGCTAGACAACCATTTTCAGATCTTGCCATAGATTTTCAAGCAGATTTAAGTCAAAACTTTAACTCTGACACTCAGGAACATTCACGGTCTTCTTGGTAAGCATCTCCAGTGTAGATTTGTACTTGTGTTTTAGGTTTTTATTCTTCTGAAGGTCAAATAATCTCCCAGTGTCTGGTGGAAAGCAGACTGAACCAGGTTTTTCTCTAGGATTTTGCCTGTGCTTAGCTCCATTTCGTATTTTTTTTTTATCCTGAAAAACTCCCAGTCCTTAACGATTTCAAGCATACCCATAACATGATGCATCCACCACTATGCCTGAAAATATGGAGTGTAGAACTCAGTAATGTGTTGTATTGGATTTGCCCCAAACATAACATTTTGTATTCAGGACAAAAAGTGAATTGCTTTGCCACATTTTTTGCAGTATTACTTAATTAAATGCCTTGTTGTGTAATCGGCCTGTGTGTAGCTGGTGTAGAGAGTGAGGCGCAGGACAGCAGATATGAGTAATCAACGTATTTACTCAAGTAATCACAAATACAACACAATATACCGAGCCCACAATAACAGACCGTATACAAGACAAACAATTACTCACAAACTAACATGGGGGAACAGAGGGTTAAATAATGAACAAGTAATTGGGGGATTGAAACCAGGTGTGTAAGACATAGACAAAACAAATGGAAAATGAAAAGGGGATCGGCGATGGCTAGAAGGCCGGTGACGTCGAACGCCGCCCGAACAAGGAGAGGGACCGACTTCTGCGGCAGTCGTGAAATGTTGCAAACAGGATGCATGTTTTGGAATATTTTTATTCTGTACAGGCTTTTGTCATGACTCTCCTGTGAGTATCCAAAGATCAGGTTACAATGGATCAGCGTCTACAGAGCCCTCTAACCCGCAGAGGGGAGGAGGGATTGGTGTGGGGGTTTTATAACAACTCACGTCGATGGTAAATTGTAGGCAGCAGACAACTTTTGGTCTCTGGTATTGGTGAATGGAATCTCTTTGTTACAGAAGGTTTTGCAGCCCAAAAACTCTATCGTCCAACAGTGAACACTGGGACAATATATTTCAACATCTGAATGTGGGGAATGATGAGAGATGGAATATGGGAAATTAATGTCTATTTTGTGATGTCATTCAAAATTGTATAAAAGTGATATAATTAAAATATTGTAAATTGAAGAGTTTTCACACTGTATATCAGGTTTACATCCTTTACGCTGTGTAGGAAATATCAAAGATGAAGATAATATTTTTGTTAGGATAGGAATATGATTTTAGTTTTCTAACCAGATCATAGTTTTTGGTGATGTTTTGCGCCTTAACTAGCCACGCCCGAGGGAGCTCAGAGAGCATGTCAGTATGATGGAAACGCCTCTTTTTTCCCCCCAAATGCATACTCGATTGAGTTAAGAATTAACATACCAGACTAGAAGGACCACAAGTTGCAGCTAGGTCTCCATTGGTCACGACCCTGAAAAGCAACACGAGTTGAAGACGACAAAGTAGCCTCTAACAATCAATGTTATGGTAGAGTAGCAGTATCTAAGAAAGTAAATTTAAGTAGGACCATCCGGTTATTCCCTTCAAATCATCGTCGACTACACTGCTCTCATTACAACTCTGGGGATCATCGACACTGATTAGCTGTCCTCAGAAGACCACTCTTCCAGATCGAGTGAAAGTAAACACAGACAACTAAGGAGAAGGACATTGTGATCTCTTGTGGACAATCAGAGCCTTACACTTAAGAACTAAGGAGAAGGCCCAATCAAACCCTTTTCACAAAGTGGAACCCTTTTCACAAAGGCCTGGGTCCAACAGAGATACACGACGAAGACCTTCAACACGTTAATTTATGCATTTACCTCTTACCCAAACAGGTGGCAGTTTGGGGCAGGGTATTAGGATTACTGTGAGCACAGCTCCCAAATGTATCCAAGTGTTGTGTCTCTCTCTCACTCACTCACTCACTCACTCACTCACTCACGCTCGTAACAAGTGTCATATTGTGTTAGTCCGCTAGGGACTTGTTTTCATCATATTAAGTTTCTAATCAATAACGTATATGGTGTGTGTGTATCCTGTGTTATCATTTAGTTTGTTAGTAAATAAATAATCAAATCAATTTGTTTGGTACGGAATGATCAGTAAGACTCAGGTTTGTGCAGATTCAAGAAGTCTGTGACATTCAGAATGAGACTGATATGAGGTAATGATTATTAAGTGACTTATCAATATATAACATATATATTCTTGAGTTTAATTCGGGAGATGGTAACTCATTAAACAACTTCTTCCGTGGTGTCCCAAATTCCTAATGAGTTAATTGTTACATGAGTAATTTAATCTGGAAACAATTAAACATAGTAGGTAATTATTTGATAAATAAGTAATCACATTAATGAAAGTCACGACACTTCCTTCTTTTCTGTCAATTAGGTTAGTACTGTGGAGTAACTATAATGTTGTTGATCCATCCTCAGTTTTCTCCTATCACAGCCATTATACTCTTTAACTGTTTTAAAGTCACCATTGGCCTCATGGTGAAAACCCTGAGCAGTTTCCTTCCTCTCTGGCAACTGAGTTAGGAAGAACGCCTGTATCTTTGTAGTGACTGGGTGTGTTGATATACCACCCAAAGATAATAACTTCACCATGCTCAAATGTGTTTATTTTTTTATTTTTACCCATCTACCAATAGGTACCAATCTTTGCGAGACGACATTGGAAAACCTCCCTAGTATTTGTGGTTGAATCTGTGTTTAAAATTCACTGCTCAACTGAGAGACCTTACAAATAATTGTATATGTGGGGTACAGAGATGAGGTAGTCATTCAAAAATCATGTTACACACTATTATTGCACTCACAGTGTGTCCATGCAACTTATTATGTGACTTGTTAAGCACATTTTTACTCCTGGAGTTATTTAGGCTAGACATAACAATGGGGTTGAATACTTATTGTCTCAAAACATATCAGGTTTATTTTCTTATTGAAAAACTTTGACATTATGGTGTATTGTGTGTAGGCCAGTGACAAAACATCTACATTTTAAAATGTAAAATTCAGGCTGTAACGCAACAAAATGTGGAAAAAGTCAATTGGGATGTGAATACTTTCTGAGGGCACCGTAGCTCTACCTGATTGATAGTTGTAGTAGTTAGTAATAAGCAGTCTTGAAAGTATGCCTTATTTACTTTGAAGGACTAGTAAAATTAATCGAAAGCGAAAAACCACAAAAAATGTTATAACTGAACTGACCTCAAAAAGTACTAATCACTCAGCACAAACACACAGCCCCCGGCTCTAGGATCCTATGAACATGTTGTTAATTGGTGTGCTAGAGTCCTTAGAAGGATAATTACTATAAAGGAGAAATACTACTGTTAGTAAAGCACTATGGATAGGGTAGTTTAATAGTTGCCACTACGCACAGATTTGTTCCTCTCTATTCTAACCTTCTAACCTTTTGTCACAGTTCTAGCTGTTAAACTATCTAAGGATGCATTTAGACAGGCAGACCAATTCCTATCTTTATTTCACTAATTGGTCTTTTGACCAATCAAATCAGCTCTGAAAAATATCTGATGTGAAAAGATCAGATGTGATTGGTCAAAAGAATTGGGCTGCCTGTCAAACGCAGCCAGAGATATACTGGCTGCGTTTGCAAGGTGCTGGCTTAAGCAAGGTGCTGGCCTGTGTGTGTGAACTCGTGGATACCATTTTTATGTCTTTGTGTGCTGTATGAGGGAAATTAGAGGTAGTTTCACGAGCCAATGCTAACTAGCGTGAGCGCAGTGAAGGGTAGTCTACAGGTACAGTAGCATATGCTATGGATCGCAAAACTACCATCAACTTCCTTCATACTGTACGCAGAGACATAAAATTGGTATCCATGAGTTCATCTGTCTCTGGGTAAGTCGAAGAATTTGAATCTCTGAGTATCCCTTTTAAGGTACCTCATGGGCGTCCTTAACTTTTTCACTTAACTTTTTTAGGTTGCAGAAATAATTGTATGTACATTTTAAGGAGTAAATGTACTTAAGATATTTCATGCAACTGGTCCCTGGCCTTAAAGCTCATTATGGTGGCCATTTTGGATTCACAGTAAACTTACACCAAAGTACCTGCTCTTTCCATAGCATACACTGACCAGGTGAATCCAGGTGAAAGCTATGATTCCTTATTGATGTCACTTGTTAAATGCATTTTAATCAGTGTAGAAGGGGAGGAGACAATTAAACATGGATTGTGTATTTGTGCCATTCGGAGGGTGAATGGGCAAGACAAAAGATGTAAGTGCCTTTGAACGAGGTATGGTAGTAGGTGCTGGGTTTTTCCACACTCAACAGTTTCTCGTGTGTATCAAGAATGGTCCACCACCCAAAGAATATCCAGCCAACTTGACACAACTGTGGGGAAGCATTGGAGTCAACATGGGCCAGCATCCCTGAGGAACGCTTTCGACACCTTGTAGATTCCATACCCCAGCAAATTGAGGCTGTTCTGAGGGCAAAAGTGGGTGCAGCTCAATTTTAGGAAGGTGTTCCTAATGTTTGGTACACTCAGTGTAGGTGCCTTAACCTTCATTCAATGCCATTATGGCTGCCATATTTGATTTGGGACAACATCCAGGGTGGCCCAAAAGATTAATTGCACGGGCAGGGGATAGACAAGCATAATCCACCTGAGAATCCTTGACAGGACAAAATATGCATTTTTCTGTCTCTAGGCCCTGTCTATAATGTCCTCCATACACACACAAAGGATATTACAAGCTGCTGAATTTAATGGAAAGTGAAACTTGTTGATATTGTGGGCTGTGGTTGGGACAGTTCATAAATCAGGGAGTTGTGGTAAAACCATCAGTGTCACTACTATCTTTCTCCCTCTTTCTCTGTCTCTCTCTTGTTTCTTTCCTGTCTCTCTTTTTCCTGTCTCTGTGTCCCTGCGTCTCTCTTTATTTCTCTTTCTCTCCTGTCTCTCTTCTCTCCGGCCTGTCTCTCGCTCTATCTTGTTCTCTCTCTCTCGTTGTGTTCCCCTCTCTCTTTCTCTGATTACTGATGCCCTTCTCTCCTCCACGTCCTCCTCCAGGCAGCGAGCGGGCACGGTGACAGGTGTATCTGTGAACATGCTGTGCCTTCTGTCTGTCATGCTCTTGCCCAGACCATCCGTCTGCGGCTCAACGCCCACCCATCGTCACCGCCACCATGCTGCAGGGATCCGGGAACTTTGTCTGCTCTCTGCCCGCCTGGCATCACAATGGCATGGTGAGGAAAGGGAGAGCGAGCTCTGACTATTGGACATGGGCAAAGGGAAACCGCATTGTCATATATTCGATGATATTTGATATGATAATGATATTTAGCTCCTCTTAGCAGTTTAATCTTCTTGCCTAGGAGCCATTCAGGCATTTTAAATGTGCATGCTTGAAATGTGAGTTGTTTTTTTTATATTACAATGTACACTGAGTATACAAACCATTAAGAACACCTGCTCTTTCCATGACATAGACTGACCAGGTGAATCCAGGTGAACGCTATGATCCCTTATTGGTGTCACTTGTTAAATCCACTTCAATCAGTGTAGATGAAGGGGAGGAGACAGGTTTGATTTCATTTTATTAAGATCTCATTTGGACTAATCTTCCAAGAGTCCTTAAACATTAAAATACAATTTATAATACAATCACATTTTCACATATAACACACTGTTACAAACAGACATAATACACTGACATATTGACCAGATAAATACTCTTAACAGTCTGAAAATATAGATTGATTCCTTCATCTACCATAGTCCCGCACAACCTTTCAATTTTTTATTTTTAAATGGTTCTAAAGTATTGTTTGAATTTATATATTGAAAGGTTTCTGGTTTGCTCAGATAAATTATGACATTTCTTTATTGCTCTAAATATAAATGTTATTTTGCATATTTCTCTTTTCTGTCTGGATAACACAGATGGTGGACAATCTATTCCTAGTATTTACTGACTGTCTCTTACCAATTAAATTGTTGTGAATGGAGTTTTGCCGTTTTAAATGGTGTACATTGTGAAATAAAATAAGCATCTTGTTGATTGATGACCAACCAAGAGCATTGAGCATGACTACAACAGACGAACCACATCTCCACCTTAAAACAATCCTTGCTGCTTTGTTCTGTGTGATCTGCAGCCTCCTAATTTCACTTGCTGTTGAATTTCCCCAGACCACAGAATAGTAGTTCACCTGACTCACAATTAATGCTTGGGTTGTTTGCTAAAGAATCTTTACCGGTACATTTTTAGCTATCCTTCTGATCATTCATGCAGTTTAATTTTTATTTTTTATACATAGATTAGTTATTTGAGATGACCATGATAAGCAGTTGTCTAGCTGCACCCCTAGTAGTTTGGTTTCTGCCACTTCCTCAATTTGTACTCCCCCATACTTAATTGTATCCCATGCTGTGTTGACCTATTCCTAGTGGAACAGATCAACATAACCTTGGTTTTCTTGGTGTTCAAAACAAGTTTGTTCTGGCAAACCCACTCCCTGATATTTCTCAGATCTATTTGTAGAGCTTGCTGTACCTGTTGAACCGATTGTCTTGCTGTATAAATTGTAGTATCATCTGCAAATATAGTAGCTTGAGTTTCAGATAAGGCATAAGTAAAGAAGTGGACCAAGGCAGCTGCCCTGCGGTATTCCCCAGTTTCAAGCATGAGGTGAAGAAAACGACCCATTGATATAGGTGGACTGTTTCCTATCAGTTAGATATGACTGTACCCAATTCAATGCTGCCTCCTCCCATAATGCAATAATTTAGTCCAAATTATTTCATGATCCACTAAATCAAATTCTGCACTAAAATAAAAAAAATTGTACACCCACAAACCTGCCATTATTCATAGCATTAGACACAGTTTATCATGCTTCCATACATTTGCATGAATATCCCCTTTTCCAGTGACCAATTAAATATGTATTTCAGTGGAGCTGCAATCTGGGGAACAGTATAGCGAAGTAAAGAATTGTCCATAATATCATAGCCTGTAGATTTACCATCGGGTAATAACTTCAAAAGGTTTAACACCTCTACTGACACCATTTGTAGACTTTGGACAATCGCTTGTTTGGAAGAATGGGCGTTTACATTACCGTTCAGTAAATACATTTTCTTTGTAAAAAAAAAATCAGCAAAATGATTGGCAATATCAGCAAGTTTTGTTATTGTTCTCAACCTCCACACTAGATGGGCCTGATGAAATAGATGTAACAAGTAAGCCCTTAACTGTATTCCATACCTTTTTGGAATCATTTTTACAATCAATAAAATAATTTTTGTAAAATAAAGTTTTTTTTCTTAGGATTTAATTTAACTGCATAATTACGTAGTGTTCTAAAATTCTGTTAATCAATTTCTAGTTTTGATTTGGCTGCTAAGACTTTAGCCATATTTCTTTTAAGAAAATGCCTCATCCAGTTCATCATTAATCCATGGAGATAGTCGAGCCCCAACTGTACTCTTTCTTACTGGGGCATGATGGTCCATTACCTCAGTGAGCAAATCAATAAAACATTCTGTATCGTGATTTAAATCGTTCCTCTTGATCAGTGGTTCGCAAACTTTTTATAGTCCCGTACCCCTTCAAACATTCAACCTCCAGCTGCGTACCCCCTGTTTTTTGCCATCATTGTAAGCCTGCCACTAAACAATACATTTATTAAACACAAGAATGAGTGTAAGTTTTTGTCACATCCCGACTCGTGGGAAGTGACAAAGAGCTCTTATAGGACCAGGGCAGAAATAATAATAATCAATAATTTTGCTCTTTATTTAACCATCTTACATATAAAGCCTTATTTGTTCATCGAAAAATGGTGAATAACTCACCACAGGTTAATGAGAAGGGTGTGCTTGAAAGGATGCACATAACTCTGCAATGTTGGGTTGTATTGGAGAGAGTCTCAGTCCTAAGTCATTTTCCACACACTGTCTGTGCCTGTATTTAGTTTTCATGCAGGTGAGGGCCGAGAATCCA